>NC_041384.1:526166760-526261845 GCF_002162155.2 Triticum dicoccoides
CACAGACCAGCCCAGTAGTTTTTTTTTCTTTCTGAAAATGGCTAGCCCAGTTTTTTGTGATTTGCCAAGTAAGTCACTTTGTCAGGCATGTTGGGCTGCAAATCTTTCAAAACGAGGAGAGCTTCATTTGGCTGGACGAGAAAATGGCCTATCAGCAATGAGAAATGGGCTGTACATTTTTAAAACACATCAAACCGGCAATTAGTTTCAAATTTATTTTTTTCATTTCGAGATTTTAAATTGCATTAATTTTTATGCATGGACAATTTGTTGGATTTTATATTGATATACATTTATTTTTAAAATCAATTTGAATGTGACTCGAAATTTCAGGATTAAAAACAGTTAGGACCGCACCGAAATATGCAAAATTTCATATAATTTTTTAACCGTGGGCACAATATGGGATGCGATGCTAAAAAAAAGAATATGGGATCCAAAAAAACCTTAAGAATTAGCAAATGGGCTATAAATTATTAGAAATAATGGCACATGGGCTGTATGCTATTTCCACGGATTTGAGGCTTTCCTAAAAAAGGTTGACGCACAAGCAGTGACTATTGGATGTCCATCCAACGACAGTCGTGCTTCTTCAATCTCTGCTCTTCCTGCTCCAGCCGCTCAAACAAGTGTTGGCTGGACTGCCTGCTCCCTCCTCCTCGCGGCCGGCTATGCTGCTGCGCAGGCCTCACGACCCCACCGTACTTCCATCGCTGGCCTAGTCATCCCTCTACTCACCCACACCTGTTGTTATTCTCCGGCGACAGAAGACGAACCAGTAAACCCTCGTAGTCGTACTCCCCTCCGCGTGGGAAACAACTGCCGAGTCTTCCATGCCTCCATGTCATTCCCTTCCTAGGCCTCGCTGTAGTCCACCGCCCTGGTGCTCTCGGCGCGGCCTGGTCAACGTGGTCCATGACCGACATGCATCTGAAGTGGACAATACGTGGAGAGGCTGATAGTTGGGTCCATGGCCGCACGCAAGGAAATGCCTCCTTATCATGCGCAAAATAATGATTCCTCCACCTGACATCTGGGACCCACTGAAAGGGCCTCTGTATTTCATGAAAAAATGTTACCGCCGCTGATAGCTCGGACCCACCAGCTATATCTTCACACACAAGGAAGTGCGTCCTTATTACGCAGAAAAAATGAATACTCCCCCTGCTAGCTGGGACCCAGTATAGTGGGAGGCTATCTTGTGGGCCTACTAAGTTGATTGGGACAGAGGGCTTTGTCAACTTAGTCAATATGCACGATTCTAGCTCAAGTGATTGTACGATGTCCATCCAACGGCCATAGTGCTTCTTCAACCTCTGGCCTTCTTGCTCCAGCCGCCCAAACCAGCGTCGGTCGTGCCTCGTGCTCCTGCCTCCCATGGACGGCTGCGATGCGGCGGAGGCCTCACTGCCCCCTACTACTCCCATCGCTGGCCAGGCCATCCCTCTACTCACCCACACCCCTTGTTATTCTGTGGCGACGGCAGCCTCACACCGCAGCGAACCAGTGAACCCTCATACTCCTCTACGCGTGGGCATCCACTGCCGCGTCTCTCCCGGCTCCGCGTCGTCCCCTTCCTAGGCCTCGCCGTCGCCCACCGCCCTGGTGCTCTCGGCGCGGCGTGGTCAATGTGGTCAAGGAACAACTTCCATCGGAAGAGTACTGTACGTGGAGAGGCTGACAGCTGGGTCCACGGCAGCCGCAAGGAAGTGCCTCCTTATTACGCGGAAAATAGTTATTCCTCCACCTGACAGCAGGGACCCATCGGACGGGCCACCGTGTTTAGCGGAAAAAAAACGTTTCCCCCTGACTGCTGGGACCCACCGAACGGGCCACCGTATTTCGTGAAAAAATGTTTCCCCCGCTGTCAGCTTGGACCCACCGGAAGTGTCGCCTTATTACGCACAAAAAATGAATACTCCCCCTGCTAGTTGGGACCCACCTTGGTGGGTGGTTGACTTTTGGGTCTACTAAGTTGACGGGGACGGAGTGCTTTGTCAACTTAGTCAATATGAACGATTCTAGCTCCCGTGACCGTATGATGTCCATCCAACGGCCGTAGTGCTTCTTCAACCTCTGGTCTTCTTGCTCCAGCCACCCAAAGCAGCGCCGGTCGTGCTGCATGCTCCTGTCTCCCGTGGCCGGCTGTGCTGCCACGGAGGCCTCACCGCCCCCTACTATTCCCACCGCTGGCTAGGCCCTGCGGTGACGGCAGCCTCACATCGCAGCCAAACCAGTGAACCCTCGTACTCCTCTCCGCGCGGGCTTCCACTGCCGCATCTTCCCCGGCTCCACGCCGTCCCCTTCCTGGGCCTCGCTGTCGTCCACCGCCCTGGTGCTCTCGGCACGGCGTGGTCAACGTGGTCAAGGAACGACTTCCATCGGAAGAGTACTATACATGGAGAGGCTGACAATTGGGTCCACAGCCACAGCAAGGAAGTGCCTCCTTATTACGCGCAAAATAATTATTCCTCCACCTGACAGCGGGGACCCACCGGACGGGCCACCGTATTTCACGAAAAAATGTTTCCCCCTGACTACTAGGACCCACCAGCTACATCTTCGCACAAGGAAGTGTATCCGGGCAAAAAAACCATTTGCCCCCTGACTGCTGGGACCCACCAGCTACATCTTCACACGCAAGGAAGTGCCAAACAATCGGGACCCACATGGTCGAAGCGTACGTAGCGTTGTCATTCTGGTCGCGAACGTGTACGTACATACTGGTCGATGTAGAGGCACGCACGTGTCATAGTAGAGGCGCACACGTAGCATGTACACATACGTACAGCGGCTAGGGTGCAAGAAAGTAAATACGACCACGTACGTACATACGGGCGGGGTCTCGAACACCTACTCGCGCGTACGTACGGCCAGGGCTCGTGTACATAGCTGGTTCAGAACGGAGAAACTGCGTCGTCGTCGTGTTCATGGGGAGGAAACAGAATGCGCCGTGTTCATCGGGAGGTAACGGAATGCGTGGGAGCCAACCGGCTTGGACAGAACAGCTGATGGAAACGAGGCCTGGCGAACCGCGGAACGAGGAAATGGCCTTGTGTTCGACTGGCCACGTTCGAAACGGGATCCTGTTCATCAGGAGGGGTCTGGCGTACCGGAAAATGGAGGAAATGGGCCTCCTACAATCGAAACGGGGGTCCTGTTGATCGGGAGGGGTGTGGCATACCGCAAAACGGAGTAAACGGACTTGTGTTGGAGCGCTTCGGTCGAAATGGGGGTCCTGTTCATCGGGAGGGGTGTGGCGTACCGCAAAACGAGACTCCACGGGATACTGTTCATCGCCACCATCGACCCCCTCCAGCCTGAACGGGCTACAGTTCATCCACCGTCGACCTCCTCCAGCCTCCACCTGCGACTGTTCATCCACGAGCTCCTGTTCATCCAGCCTCCACCGCGCGCTACTGCATCGGCTACTGTTCAACCAGCCCTCTCCACAGGCTCCTGTTCAACCACCCTCCACCGCGCGCTACTGCACCGGCTACTGTTCAACCAGCCCTCTCCACAGGCTCCTGTTCAACCACCCCTCCACGGGCTACTGTTCATCCAGCCCTCCATCGTCTACTGTTCATCCTGCCCTCCACGGGGTGGTCCTGTTCATCCAGCCCTCCATGGGGTCCTGTTCATCAGCCCCAACCGGCTCGATCGATCGGGGTCCCGTTCATCCAGAGGCAACACCATGGGGTCCTGTTCATCCACCCCCACCGGGAACTGTTCATCCAAACCCCCCAGCAACACTCACTATTCATCCAGAGCCAACACCATGGGGTCCTGTTCATCCACCCCCACCGGGGACTGTTCATCCAAACCCCCCAGCAACGCTCACTGTTCATCCAGAGGCAGCATCGATCGGCTTTAGTTAGCAGCAGTAGCGAAGGAATCGCTCGAACGGGTTCAGTTAACAGCCATCGATCGATCCCTCGGGTTCAGTAACGCGTAGCCTGAAGTGCAATCGCTCGGGTTCAGTTAGAGCCCAACGCCTCGCTCGGGTTCAGTTAGAGCCCAACGCCTTGCACCCACGCGCGTGCGTGTACGAGAGAAACGCGCATCGTTCGGCCCCGACCAGCCACCGTAACCGGGAACACCCCGATATTTTCCTCGCCCTCGCTTCTACCATGGTTTTTTCATGGATGGCCCAAAGAATGTCATGCAGCTGCGTCTAGGGCCCGCCCAGGATGAAAAGCCCATTTTATGTCATGATTTTTTGTCATAGAAGTAGGACCCCACCACATCTATGATGATACCGGGTTTTGTCACAATTATCATCATAGAAGTGTCATAAGTATGAGAGAAAAAATTTCGTTCGGCCCAAAATGTCATGGATGTGTCTTTTTTTGTAGTGGGGTCCTCGGGCGTCCGACCTGTTAGCCATGGGCCAGACTAATGGGTTGTGAAGATACGAAGACCGAAGACTACACCCGTGTCCGGATGGGACTCTCCTTGGCGTGGAAGGCAAGCTTGGCGACCAAATATGTAGATTCCTTTCTTTGTAACCGACCTTGTGTAACCCTAGATCCTCCCGGTGTCTATATAAACCGGAGCACTTAGTCCAGATAGGGGATATTCATTATCATAGCCATACAGGCTAGGCCTCTAGGGTTTAGCTATTACGATCTCGTGGTAGATCAACTCTTGTAATACTCATATTCATCAATATCAATCAAGCAGGACGTAGGGTATTACCTCCATAGAGAGGGCCCGAACCTAGGTAAAGCATTGTGTCCCTTGTCTCCTGTTACCATCGACCTTAGATGCATAGTTCGGGACCCCCTACCCGAGATCTGCCGGTTTTGACACCGACACCAGCTGTCCCAAAATATCTACCCACCTAACGGTCATATCATTGAAGGGCATTTATGCCTTATCATGTCGGGCTGCTCCCTAGGCTATAAATAGCCGCCCCCTACAACCACTAGCTGGTTGGATGTTCCACGAGAAACTGACACTTGTCATTGAGAGCATCCCATCCTCCGAGGACTTTGAGCGAAAATCATCAAGTGAGGAAAAACCCAAAACCCAAAACAAACACCTACGAACCCAAGTGATTGAGCATCACTGAAGAGATTGTTCCTGTGTGGAACCGACGCTTGTTACCTTTGAGGATTGTGCATCCTCCGGACGATTAGGCGTTGGTCTAGAGCATCCAAGAGGAAATTGTGGATCACCGAGTGACCGAGTCTATGAAGGTTTGGAAGTCACCTGAAGACTTACCACGAGTGATTGGATGAGGTCTGTGTGACCTTAGCTCAAGGAGAATACGGTGAGGACTGTGTGTCCTCAGGTTTAAATACCTAGCCGCTCCAACCAGACGTACGGTTGTCACATCAGTTGGAACTGGTCTACCAAATCATTGTCTTCACCGAGCTAACTGGTTCTATTTCCTCAACCCTTTCATTTCCTCATTACTGTGTTGTTGTACCTGATCGTTACTATTTGAAGACTTTGACTGAAAACCTTCTTAATTTCCTCAGTTCAAATTCTTCAGTCTGCTTGTCTTCAACCTGCTTATCTTGTGTTTACGCTTTCTGTACCCTGTGCTTGTTTTCATTTCTTCATGATGACTGTGCTACTACTCTGTTATGGTTGCATCTGAGTACTTATTTCGCTGCAAAGTAGTTCGTTGCTGAGGAATTTTCTCACCCTGAAATTCCTCAGTGACGAATTTGTAAAAATCGCCTATTCACCCCCCTCTAGTCGATATAACGCACTTTCAATCATGATATAAGGAAATATAAATAACAACTTTATTAATGCCTCGAGGGAATATTTCCTTCATAATAGTTATATACTGACTTAATTGGCAGCGTACAATGTGGTAGATTCATGCTTTAGGGATTTGGTTAGGAGATGATTTACAAATTTTATTAGGAATGGTCTAAGATTTGGATAGGAAGCGGTGATGTTTCTGCATGTTTGAAAGAAGAGAGCGGGTTCTCAACTACAACAATATTTCTGGGAGATGTAGGTTGGTTCAGGTAATGCATAGTCTGCGTGTAGTATGAGAACGGAAAAAAGAGATGAGCACTTGTCTGATTATAAACATCAATGTTGCACATTTGTTTCTCCGAGTGTTGTTAAAATAATACATGTACATTTTTTATTTACCTTGAGCTACCTCTACGCATTGTATATGTTCACCATTGCGAATTTAGCCTCGGCCAGATCATCACAAAATTTGTATTGACTTTCTAGAAGCCAACTGCACCCAGTACAAAAGGTTTAGTTACCTTAACATACTGGAATGCAATCATAGCAGGTAGTTAAGAATAATCTGGCAAGAAGATGATTGTCTGGAAACAGACTTGGTACACATTTTAAATCTGAATCCGCAAAAACAGACAGGAGTTAGGTGCGTACATTTAGATGTTTGCATAGCCAAGAAATCAGATGTACTATGTACACTTTAGTGATGGGTTAGTTATTGTACTTCTTTTGGATGAATATCCATTAGTAATAATTTAATTGCTCATGTGTTCTCCCCAATAATATTAGTATTACTATCAGAATAGTTTCTTGGTTGAATATCCCATATCTTTCTTGATGGTAGTTAATTCATCATACTACTATTATATATGTCCATAATCATATGTTGTGATTACATAGCGCGGGAAGAAACTCAAATTTGGTAGTGAGTGTTGTGTTTGCATGTAGGATTCACTTAGAAAATTCAGAAGTCCTCCCACATCATTCTTATGATTTATGGTGGAGACATGTGGAGTGGTCCCAGAAGACGAGGCCGGCGGCGCAGCTGCACAACATAGTTACGCATGAACAAGATGTGTTCTTTAGCCCTTGCTTCTTCCTTCCAGGCGTATGACCCAAATTGGCTGGCCTAACCTTCTGGACAGCTCCTTCCTCCAGCCTATAGGTTCAACTAGCTCATTCCCACTAAATATTCCTTATTTTGTTTACTTTGTTATATTTCCATTGATCTTGCTTTCTCGGGCTGATTTAGTAATCTCGTCATAGCTTCTTTTCTAATTTCTCTTTACTTATCTATAACCACTGTCCTAATCAAAAGGACTTGTTTATTGTTATGCACCAATTGTTATTGTGGCAGATTGATTTATTAGCAAAGTCATATATTAGCGTAGTTGCTTCTCTTCCTCAAGTACCATTCATTATGATGCCTACACATGCATTCATTTTTTCTACAGATTCTTTGAATGAATTATTAATGATAATAAAGGAATTTGTTCTTATTAGTACTTCAAGCTTGGCCAGTAATAGGACATGGGCTTATTAGTACTTGATTCATATGAAGATGCAAGTTTGTCGATCGAACAATGCATCGGGTCGCTAGTCTCATTTGGGGAGCGGGGCGGGGGGACGGGGAGCTTTTACCTCATTTAGAGAAATGTGGTAGTTTTTACCCCATTTAGCAATCTATCAGGTAAGTCTAGGTTTTTTTTGAAATTGTACACCCGACATACATTACTTGTATTCATGATTGTAATGATACAGAGATAAAATGCATACAAGCAATAGAAAACAATGAAGAAACAAGTGGTTGTACTGTTGCATACCGCCTTCGCTGCAACTACCTAGCACCCAAGATCTTCGCCATCGCCGGAGAAGAAAAACACCAGAAGCTGGTCCACATCTTGACACTGAAGAAACCCCTATCCATGATGTGTCAACGAGCCACGATATCCACCACCCCGGAAGGCTGGATCTAGCCCGATAAGGAACATCGGCCGGAGGAGCCCTCGGAGCCTCTTCAACGCCGGATCCGGGGCCAACACCAACCCGCCCTTCAACAGGCGGCCGAATCCTCCACCCTCTTCCGCAGATCCACAACAGTCATCACCACTCGACTCAAAGAACAACCCATCCCCGCCATCACGCCAAGACGCACTATCGGATCGAAGCCGCTCAAACAACTTGGACTCCACAAGCCTCTCATTAGTGGCCGAAACACCACCAATGAGCAGGAGCATGGGCTGGAAGACCATTATTCCTAAGAGCACCATCGGCATCAGCCCCACCATGACACCAAAGAGGAAACTTGAAAACCCTAGAAAATCTAGGACTGTTAAATGCCCAACTAAGAAACTAGGGCTCCCCTCCCCCTCGCAGCGCCAAGATGGCGACGGGAGAGGGAGGGGAGCGGCGGAGTCACGAGCGGGCGCCCTGTATTTGGAGCGCCGCCACCTCCGCTTTGGTTTCACAAGAGGAGCGGTTCCAGACTCTATTTTTTGTTGCCTGGTGTGCTACGATGCAATTTTCCTCTCACCAAGCGCGGGGTCCAATGGCTTAGTCATATACTATTATTTTATAATGGTCATCAGGTGTACATACATACCGCCTTGCCTTGATGAGTTTCTTCATGTCATGCAACTCCTTATTCGTTGATTTCACCTTATTATTATTCACCACATTTGCTTCTAGGTTGCATCATTTTAGAAATAACTCCAAGGGCACTTTTCCAGCAAAAGAATGAATAGAGGAGCCATGCACGACCTAAAATACATTAAAAGGGTAATAAATTGGGGAAATCAGTAAACGGTTGACATGTATGAAAATATGTTAAATGCGGTAATTCGCGTCAAAAATACCAAAGTAGGGGGTTAAAACTGGAATTCTTTCCCCTAAATAAATATTATTTGTTGACAGGAATTGTTGGGAAACGTTGCATCGAAAACAAAAAATTTCTATGCACACACAAGATCTATCCATGGAGATGCATAGCAACGAGAGGGGAGAGTGTGTCTACGTACCCTCGTAGACCGTAAGCGGAAGCGTTTAACAATGCGGTTGATGTAGTCGTACCCTTCGTGATCCGATCACGATCCAAGCGATCTAGTGCCGAACGAACGACACCTCTGAGTTTAGCACACGTGCGGCTCGATGACATCTCCTCCTTCTAGATCAAGCAAGTGAGAGAGTAGAATTAAATGGGATCACAACCAACACGGCGGCGTGGTGGTGATGGTGGTGGTGGAGTACCGACAGCGCTTCGCTAAGCATCGCCGTGACTAGGCGGTGGAACTACGGAGTAATGGGAGAGAGAGGGGCGCCAAGGGCTTGGGGTGTTCACTTGGGACGCCCCTCCCCTCTATATATAGGTGGAGGGGCATGGGAAACATCCCCTCCAAGCCCTAGGGAGCAGCTAAGGGGGAGAGGACTTGGACTCCAAGTCCAATCCTATTCCTACTAGGACTCCTTCCTTTTTTTTGCCTTCCCTAGCCACATGGGCTTTTGAGGACTTGGTGCACCTAGCCCAATAAGGCCAGGGCACCTCCCCGCATCCCATGCTAGCCCTTGAGTCTTGGTGGACCCACTTGTGGACTTTCGGACCCCTCCGAAATCCTTTGGAACCTTCTAGAAGCTTCCTAGTACAATACCGAATAAACTGCACTTTTTTCCGGAACCCAAAATATGACTTCCCATATATAAATCTTTACCTCTCGACCATTCTGAGACTCCTCGTGATGTCCGTGATCTCATCCAGGACTCTGAACAACATTTTGTTACCACTCATCAAATATCCCAATACTACTCTAGCGTCAACGAATGTTAAGCGTGTGACCCTGGAGGTTCGGGAATTATGTAGTCATGACCGAGACACCTCTCCGATGAATAACCAATAGCGGGACCTGGATGCCCATATTGATTCCTACATATTCCACAAAGATCTTTTATTGGTTGAACCTTTATGACAACATACATAATTTGTCTGTCGGTATGTTACTTGCTCAAAATTCGATCGTCGGTATCTTCATACCTAGTTCAATCTCATTACCGGCAAGTCACTTTACTCGTTCCGTAATATATCACCTTGTGACTGACTCCTTAGTCATTTTCTTTCAAGCTTATGATGTATATTACCGAGAGGGCCCAGAGATACCTCTCCGATACTCGGAGTGACAAATCCTAATCTTGATCTATGCCAACTCAACAAACACCTTCGGAGATACCTGTAGAGCATCTTTATGATCACTCAGTTATGTTGTGACATTTGATAGCACACAAGGTGTTCCTTCGGTATCCGGGAGTTGCATAATCTCATGGTTGAAGGAATACGTATTTGACTTGAAGAAAAAGTAATAGCAATAAAACTGAACGATCATTATGCTAAGCTAACGGATGGGTCTTGTCCATCACATCATTCTCCTAAAGATGTGATCCCGTTATCAAATGACAACTCATGTCCATGGTTAGGAAACCTTAACCATCTTTGATCAACGAGCTAGTCTAGTAGAGGCTCACTAGGGACACGATGTTTGTTTATGTATTCACACATGTATTAAGGTTTTCGATCAATATAATTCTAGCATGAATAATAAACCTTTATGATGAATAAGGAAATATAAAATAACAACTTTATTATTGCCTCTAGGGCATATTTCCTTTAGTCTCCCACTTGCACTAGAGTCAATAATCTAGTTCACATCACCATGTGATTTAACACCCATAGTTCACATCGCCATGTGACCAACACCCAAAGAGTTTACTAGAGTCAATAATCTAGTTCAGATCGACATGTGATTAACACCCAAAGAGTACTAAGGTGTGATCATGTTTTGTTTGTGAGAGAGGTTTAGTCAATGGGTCTGTCATATTCAGATCCGTATGTATTTTGCAAATTTATATGTCTACAATGCTCTGCATGGAGCTACTCTAGCTAATCGCTCCCACATTCAATATGTATCCAGATCGAGACTCAGAGTCATCCAGATCGGTGTCAAAGCTTGCATCGATGTAACTCTTTACGACTAACTCTTTACCACCTCCATAACCGAGAAACATTTCCTTAGTCCTCTTTAGGTACCTAAGGATAATTTTGACCGCTGTCCAATGATCTACTCCTGGATCACTATTGTAACCCCTTGCCAAACTCATGGCAAGGCACACAACAGGTCTGGTACACAGCATGGCATACATTATAGAACCTATGACCGAGGCATAAGGAATGACTTTCACTCTCTCTATATATTCAGACGTGGTTAGGTTCTGAGTCTTACTCAACTTCACACCTTGTGACATAGGCAAGAACCCTTTCTTTGATTGATCCATTTTGAACTTCTTCAAAAAAATTATCAAGGTATGTGCTTTGTGGAAGTCCTATCAAGCATCTTGATCTATCTCTATAGATCTTGATGCCCAATATATAAGCAACTTTACCAAGGTCTTTCAATGAAAAACTATTATTCAAGTATCCTTTTATGCTATCCAAAAATTCTACATCATTTCCAATCAACAATATGTCATCGACATATAATATCAGGAATGCTATAGAGCTCCCACTCACTTTCTTGTAAATAAATGCTTCACCGTAAGTCTGTATAAAACCATATGCTTTGATCACCTCATCAAAGCGTATATTCCAACTCCGAGATGCTTGCACCAATCCATAGATGGATCGCTAGAGCTTGCACACTTTGTTAGAACCTTTAGGATCGACAAAACCTTCTGATTGCATCATATAAAACTCTTTTTAAGAAATCCATTAAGGAATGTAGTTTTGACATCCATTTGCCAAATTTCATAATTATTAAATGTGGCAATTGCTAACATGATTTAGACTGACTTAAGCATCGCTACGGGTGAGAAGGTCTCATCGTAGTCAACCCCTTGAACTTGTCGAAAACCATTCGCGACAAGTTGAGCTTTGTAAATGGTGACATTTCCATCAACGTCTGTCTTCTTCTTGAAGATCCATTTATTCCCAATGGCTTGCCAATCATCGGTGAAGTCCACCAAAGTCCACACTTTGTTCTCATACATGGATCCTATCTCAGATTTCATGGCCTCAAGCCATCTATCAGAATCTAGGCTCACCATAGCTTCTTCATAGTTTGTAGGTTCGTCATGGTCTATTAATATGACTTCTAGGACAAGATTACAGTACCACTCTGGTGCGGAACATGCTCTATCCCACCTACAAGGTCCAGTAGTGACTTGATCTGAAGTTCCATTCTTGGCAACAAAGATCTTGCCTTCGGATCTCTGGTAGAAGGCGTACCCAATAGTTTCCTTAGGGTATCCTATGAAGACGCACTTCTCCGATTTGGGTTCGAGCTTCAGGCTGAAGCCTTTTGACATAAGTGTCGCAACCCCAAACTTCAAAAAATGACAGCTTAGGTTTCTTGCCAAACCATGGTTCATGCAGTGTCGTCTCAATGGATTTAGATGGTGCCCTATTTAACATGAATGCAGTTGTCTCTAATGCATAACCCCAAAAAATGATAGTGGTAAATCGGTAAGAGACATCATAGAATGCACCATCCAATAAAGTACTGTTACGACGTTTGGAAACACCATTATGCCGTGGTGTTCCAGGTGGCGTGAATTGCGAAACATTTCCACATTGTTTTAAATGAAGGCCAAACTCGTAACTCAAATATTTTCCTCTGCGGTCAGATTGTAGAAACTTTATTTTCTTATTACGATGATTCTCCACTTCACTCTGAAAATCTTTGAACTTTTCAAAATGTTTCAAACTTGTGTTTCATCAAGTAGATATACCCATACCTACTAAAATCATCTGTGAAGGTCAGAAAATAACGATACCTGATACGTCTCCGTCGTATCTACAATCTTTGATTGTTCCAAGCCAATATTCTACAACTTTCATATACTTTTGGCAACTTTTTCTACTATTTTTGGGACTAACATATTGATCCAGTGCCCAGTGCTAGTTCCTGTTTGTTGCATGTTTTTAGTTTCGTAGAAAATCCATATCAAACAGAATCCAAACGGGATAAAAACGGATGGAGAATATTTTTCGAATATTTGTGAAATATGGGAAGAAGAATCAACGCGAGACGGTACTCGAGGGGGCCATGAGGCAGGGGGCGCGCCCCTGACCCTCGTGGGGCCCCCGTAAGGCGGTTGCTGCTCTTCTTTGGTCGCAAGAAAGCTAATTTTTGGAGAAAAATCTGGTTGAAGGTTTCAATCCAATCGGAGTTACATATCTCCAGATATATAAGAAACGGTGAAAGGGAAGAATCCAAGAACGCAGAAATAGAGAGAGACAGAGAGACAAATCCAATCTCAGAGGGGCTCTCGCCCCTCCCTCTCCACAGAGACCATGGACCAGAGGGGAAACCCTTCTCCCATCTAGGGAGAAGGTCGTGGAAGAAGAAGAAGGGGGGCTCTCTCCCCCTCGCTTCCGGTGGCGCCGGAACGCCGCCGGAGGCCATCATCATCACCGCGATCTACACCAACACCTCTGTCATCTTCACCAACAGCTCCATCACCTTCCCCCATCTATCTACAGTGGTCCACTCTCCCGCAACCCTTTGTACCCTCTACTTGAACATGGTGCTTTATTCTTCATATTATTATCTAATGATGTGTTGCCATCCTATGATGTCTGAGTAGATTTTCATTGTCCTATTGGTGGTTGATGAATTGATATGATTGGTTTAATTTGCTTGCGGTTATGTTGTTGTCCTTTGGTGCCCATCATATGAGCGCGCGCGTGGATCACACCATAGAGTTAGTTGTATGTTGATAGGACTATGTATTGGAGGGTAAGAGTGACAGAAACTTCAACCTAGCATAGAAATTGATGCATACGGGATTGAAGGGGGACCAATATATCTTTATGCTATGGTTGGGTTTTACCTTAATGAACGTTAGTAGTTGCGGATGCTTGCTAATATTTCCAATCATAAGTGCATAGAATTCCAAGTCAGGGATGACATGCTAGCAGTGGCCTCTCCCACATAAAACTTGCTATCGGTCTAGTAACGTAGTCAATTGCTTAGGGGCAATTCCGCAACTCCTACCGCCACTTTTCCACACTCTCTATATTTACTTTATTGTTTCTTTATCTAAACAGACCCTACTTTTATTTACGCGCTCTTTATTATCTTGCAAACCTATCCAAAAACACCAACAAAGTACTTCTAGTTTCATACTTGTTCTATGTAAAGCGAACGTTAAGCGTGCGTAGAGTTGTATCGGTGGTCGATAGAACTTGAGGGAATATTTGTTCTACCTTTAGCTCCTCATTGGGTTCGACACTCTTACTTATCGAAAGAGGCTACAATTGATCCCCTATACTTGTGGGTTCAAGACCTTTTTCTGGCGCCGTTGCCGGGGAGTAATAGCGTGGGGTGAATATTCTCGTGTGTGCATGTTTGCTTTATCACTAAGTAGATTTATTTGTTGTTCTAAGTTCTTTTCTATCTTTAGTTATGGGTAGGAAATGCAAAATACCAAAAAAGTTAGTTGTACCTACTACACCAATGGTTGAAGAACCACTCAAAATCTATCACACTCCTGAAGATTTTTACTTGGATCATCTTCGATCCCTTTGTGCTCGTGCTGAAACACCAACTAGCTTAGTTGAGGGCAAATCTTTAGATGAGCATGCTTTTTATGTGCGACACCGCTTATCTCAAAAAATGAAACTCTTACTGGATTAAATTCATCGTTTGCAATGCTATGCTTGGAATTTATGTGAAATATATGATTTTACTTGTTGTTTTGAAAACCCTAAGAAACACCTTCCCTACCAATGTGAGTTTAGTGATAATGGAATCGTATCTTCGTATGCTAAGGGTGTTTATAATTACTATGGTGTTCAACAAATTGAAGAATTTGTTGCTTTTAAGGGAGCTTATGAAATTGCTTCTTAATTTGAAAAGTATGATGCTACTCTTTATAAATCTGAAAATTTTGCCATACTTGAATATTGTTATGATAATTATGGTTCTAATGCCTATGCTAAACCTTATATTGAGGACTCCCCCGCTGTCCAAGAAGAGACTAATATTTTGCAGGAGTCTATGGAAGAAGAAATTAATGACATTGTGAGCTCATTGGATGAAGAAGATGAGGAGGAGAGCGAAGAACAAAAGGAGGAAGAGCGGATTGATCACCCGTGCCCACTTTGTAATGATAGTAACTATTCAACTCATACATTGTTTAATTTCCCTTCGTGCTTACCGAAGGATGATTGCTATGATGATTGTTATGATCCCGTTGATTCTTTTGAAATACCCCTTGTTGATGATACTTGCTATTCTTGTGGCCAAGATGCCAATATGAATTATGCTTATGGAGATGAACTTGCTATAGTTCCTTATGTTAAACATGAAATTGTTGCTATTGCACCCACGCATGATAGTCCAATTATCTTTTTGAATTCTCTCGACTACACTATATCAGAGAAGTTTGCCCTTATTAAGGATTATATTAATGGGTTGCGTTTCACTACTACACATGATGATTTTGATAGATATAATATGCATGTGCTTGCTGCTCCTACATGCAATTATTATGAGAGAGGAACTACATCTCTGCCTCTCCATGTTTCCAATACGATAAAATTGCAACAAAACTGTTTATACGATGCATTGGCCTTTACTATGTGTGCATGAATTATTCTTTTATGACATGTCGATGCATAGGAAGAGAGTTAGAATTCATCATTGCTTGATATGTTACTTTGTGCTCACTAGTAAATTATAAATCATTGTTGATTCAAATTGACTTTGATATACCTTGGGATCCGGGTGTATTCATTACTTGAGCACTTTATGCCTAGCTTAATGGCTTTAAAGAAAGCGCTGCCAGGGAGACAACCCGGAAGTTTTAGAGAGTCATTTATTGCTGTTGTGTGCTTTTATAAAGTTTAAATATAAAAATAATGTGCCAAGGTTTGCCTTTAGGATGTTTAGATTGCTTGTTGGTTTGTGCGGTGCAGGACATAAACTTTCGCTGTAGTGCGCGATTTTACATTTTTTACTGGAACATCAAACGGTTCTGATTATTTTTGCACTGTCTTTCTATACAAATTTTTTATTTTTCCTAATTTTTGCAGAATTTTTGGAGTACTAGAGGTATGGTGAATGTTCAGAATATTACAGACTGTCCTGTTTAAGACAGATTCTGTTTTTGATGCATAGTTTGCTTGTTTTGATGAAACTATCAATTTCTATCAGTGGATTAAGCCATGGAAAAGTTATATTACAGTAGCTACAATGCAAAAAAAATGAATTGGTTTGAAACAGTACTTAGAGTAGTGATTTTCTTTATTATACTAACGGATCTTACTGAGTTTTCTGTTGAAGTTTTGTGTGGATGAAGTGTTCAAAGATCGAGGAGGTCTCAATATGAGGAAAAGGAGGAGAGGAAAGAGCTGAAGCTTGTGGATGCCCAAGGCACCCCAAGTAAATATTCAAGGAGACTCAAGCGTCTAAGCTTGGGGATGGCCCGGAAGGCACCCCATCTTTCTCCGACAAGTATCGGTATGTTTCAGATTCGTTTCGTTCATGCGATATGTGCAAATCTTGGAGCGTCTTTTGCATTTAGTTTTCACTTTTCTTTTATGCACCATGATGGTATGAGATAGTCCATTGTTGACTTATAGAATGCTCTCTGCACTTCACTTATATCTTTTGAGTATGGCTTTATAGAATGCTTCATGTGCTTCACTTATATCATTTGAAGTTTGGATTGCCTGTTTCTCTTCACATAGAAAACCACCATTTGTAGAATGCTTTTTTCCTTCACTTATATTTGTTAGAGCGTGGGCATACCTTTTTTAGAAAGAATTAAACTCTCTTGCTTCACTTATATTTATTTAGAGAGATGACAGGAACTGGTCATTCACATGGTTAGTCATAAAATCCTACATAAAACTTGTAGATCACTGAATATGATATGTTTGATTCCTTGCTATAGTTTTGCAATATAAAGGTGGTGATATTAGAGTCGTGCTAGTTGAGTAATTGTGAAATTGAGAAATACTTGTGTTGAGGTTTGCAAGTCCCGTAGCATGCACGTATGGTAAACGTTGTGTGACAAATTTGAAGCATGGGGTGTTCTTTGATTGCTTTCCTTATGAGTGGCGGTCGGGGACGAGCGATGGTATTTTCCTACCAATCTATCCCCCTAGGGGCATGCATAGTAGTACTTTGCTTCAAGGGCTAATAAACTTTTGCAATAAGTATATGAGTTCTTTATGACTAATGTGAGTCCATGGATTATACGCACTCTCACCCTTCCATCATTGCTAGCCTCTTCGGTACCATGCATTGCCCTTTCTCACCTCGAGAGTTGGTGCAAACTTCGTTGGTGCATCCAAACCCCGTGATACGATACGCTCTATCACACATAAACCTCCTTATATCTTCCTCAAAACAGCCACCATACCTACCTATCATGGCATTTCCATAGCCATTCCGAGATATATTGCCATGCAACTTTCATCATCATCATATACATGACTTGAGCATTCATTGTCATATTGCTTTGCATGATCGTAAGATAGCTAGCATGATGTTTTCATGGCGTGTCCATTTTTTGATGTCATCGCTACACTAGATCATTGCACATCCCGGTACATCGCCGGAGGCATTCATATAGAGTCATATCTTTGTTCTAGTATCGAGTTGTAATATTGAGTTGTAAGTAAATAAAAGTGTGATGATCATCATTATTAGAACATTGTCCCATGTGAGGTTATCAAAATAAAAGAGGCCAAAGAAGCCCAAATAAAAAAAGAGGCCAAAGAAACCCACCAAAAAAACAAAAAAGAGAAAACAAAAAAATGAGAGAAAAAGAGAGAAGGGGCAATGTTACTATCCTTTTACCACAATTGTGCCTCAAATTAGCACCATGTTCTTCATATAGAGAGTCTCTTGAGTTATCACTTTCAAATACTAGTGGGAATTTTCATTATAGAACTTGGCTTGTATATTCCGGTTATGAGCTTCCTCAAATGCCCAAGGTCTTCATGAGCAAGCAAGTTGGATGCACACCCACTTAGTTTCAGTTTGAGATTTCATACACTTATAGCTCAAGTGCATCCGTTGCCTGGCAATCCCTACTCCTCGCATTGACATCAATTGATGGGCATCGCCATAGCCCGTTGATTAGCCGCGTCGATGTGAGACTTTCTCCTTTTTTTGTCTTCTCCACACAACCTCCATCATCATATTCTATTCCACCCATAGTGCTATGTCCATGGCTTGCGCTCATGTATTACATGAGGGTTGAAAAAGCTGAAGTGCGTTAAAAAGTATGAATCAATTGCTTGGCTTGTCATCGGGGTTGTGCATGATGGGAGCAATTTGTGTGACGAAACTAAAGCATGGCCAAGCTAATTTTCGGAGAAAAATCTGGGCGAAGGTTTCAATCCAATCGGAGTTACGGATCTCCGAATATATAAGAAACGGTGAAAGCGCAGAATCCAAGAACACAGAAACAGAGAGAGACAGAGAGATAGATCCAATCTCAGAGGGGCTCTCGCCCCTCCCTCGCCATGGAGACCATGGACCAGAGGGGAAACCCTTCTCCCATCTAGGGAGAAGGTCAAGGAAGAATAAGAAGGAGGGGGCTCTCTCCCCCTCGCTTTCGGTGGCGCCGGAACACCGCCGGGGGCCATCATCATCACCGCGATCTACACTAACACCTCTATCATCTTCACCAACATCTCCATCATCTTCCCCCATCTATCTATAGCGGTCCACTCTCCTGCAACCCGCTGTACCCTCTACTTGAACATGGTGCTTTATGCTTCATATTATTATCCAATGATGTTGAGGGAGTCCTGGATTAGGGGGTATCCAGACAGCCGGACTATATCCTTTGGCTGGACTGTTGGACTATGAAGATACAAGATTGAAGACTTTGTCCCATGTCCGGATGGGACTCTCCTTGGCGTGGAAGGCAAGCTTGGCAATACGGATATGTAGATCTCCTCCCTTGTAACCGACTTTGTGTAACCCTAGCCCCCTCTGGTGTCTATATAAACCGGAGGGTTTAGTCCGTAGGACAACAACACTCATACCATAGGCTAGCTTCTAGGGTTTAGCCTCTTCGATCTCGTGGTAGATCAACTCTTGTACTACTCATATTATCAAGAACAATCAAGCAGGATGTAGGGTATTACCTCCATCAAGAGGGTCCGAACCTGGGTAAACATCATGTCCCCTGCCTCCTGTTACCATCCACCTTAGACGCACAGTTTGGGACCCCCTACCCGAGATCCACCGATTTTGACACCGACATTGGTGCTTTCATTAAGAGTTCCTCTGTGTCGTCATTGCTAGGCTTGATGGCTCCTTCAATCATCAACAGCGATGCAGTCCAGGGTGAGACTTTTCTCCCCGGATAGATCTTTGTATTCGGCGGCTTCGCACTGCGGGCCAACTCGCCTGGCCATCTGGAGCAGATCGAGAGTTACGCCCTGGCCACCAGGTCAGGTTTGGAAGCTTAAACTACACGGCCGATATCCGCGGAGACTTGATCTTCGACGGATTCGAGCCCCTGCCGAGTGCGCCACATGGTCACGATGAGCATGATTTAGCTCTACCATCGGACAGTGTTCAGGAGATCGCACCAGCAACCGCTCCGACCCTCAATTCGGAGCTAATTGTGCCATCCATGGATGGGTGGATAGACCCCACCATGGAGGCCGCATTCTCAGCGGCGATCGAGCCAAGTATCGACCTAACCCTTCACGAGAGTCGTGATGCCAAACTGTCGGATTCTTCCCCGGCCATGGACTCCGAACCGCCTGCGCCCGTGCCTATCGAATCCGACTGGGCGCCGATCATGGAGTTCACCACTGTGGATATCTTTCAGCACTCGCCCTTTGGCGACATACTGAACTCATTAAGGTCACTCTCCTTGTTAGGAGAGTCCTGGCCGGACTATGTCCGGCAGGATTGGGATGTGGATGACAAAGAAATTCGCCGCCCACCCACCACCCACTTAGTAGCCACTGTCGACGATTTGACCGACACGCTCGACTTCGACTCTGAAGACATCGACGGTATGGACGACGATGCAGGAAACGAACAGGAACCACTGCCCATAGGGCACTGGACAGCCACCTCATCATATGATATATACATGGTGGACACACCCAAAGAAGGCAATGGCGACGGGACAATGGAGGATGACCCCTCCAAGAAGCAACCCAAGCGCCGAAGTCAGCGGCGCCGATCTAAGTCTCGCCAAGGCAAAAGTGGTGATACCGGCACAGGAGATAATAGCACTCCGGACAGTGCCAAAGATGACGACAATCCCCTCCATCAAGATTTAGAGAAGGAGGATGTAGAAGCCAGCCCTCCCGAGAGAGCGGCAAATGGAGAGGCGGAGGATGATAATTACATGCCTCCCTCCGAAGACGAGGCAAACCTCAATGATGACGAATTTGTCGTGCCTGAGGATCCCGTCGAGCAAGAGCGCTTCAAACGCCGGCTTATAGCCACGGCACATAGCCTTAAGAAAAAGCAACAATAGCTTCAAGCTGATCAAGATTTGCTAGCTGACAGATGGACTGAAGTCCTTGCGGCCGAGGAATATGAACTCGAACGCCCCTCCAAGAGTTACCCAAAGCGCAGGTTGCTACCCCGACTGGAGGAGGAAGCATTAAAACCTACATCTCCAGCGTATGACGCGGCTGATCGGCCACCTCGTGGCCGCGACAGAGAGGCATTTCAGCCAAAAGCTCAGCCCGCACCCTGATGCCACTCAAATAAAAATGTCAAGGCACGGGGAAACACACTAGACCTGCGAGACGTATTGGAGGGCAAAGCAAAAAACGCAAGATCGATCTACGGATCACGAGGGCGTGCCACTACGTGAGACGATAACTGCCACGTCGGATACAGTAAAAGTAAATCCAGCTGGGCCGAACACAGCGGACAAGACTCATTTGAGCTGCGTCGCGATATAGCCTAGTACAGAGGCGCCGCACACCCCCTATGCTTCACAGACAAAGTAATGGATCACCAAATTCCAGAGGGTTTCAAACCCATAAATATCGAATCATACGACGGCACAACAGATCCTGCGGCATGGATCGAGGTCTTCCTCCTGCACATCCACATGGCCCGCGGTGACGATCTACACGCCATCAAATACCTCCCACTCAAACTCAAAGGACCAGCTCGGCATTGGCTCAACAGCCTGCCAGCAGAATCCATTGGCTGTTGGGAGGATCTGGAAGCCACATTCCTCGACAACTTCCAGGGCACTTATGTGCGACCACCAGATGCCGATGACTTGAGCCACATAATTCAGCAGCCAGAGGAATCGGCCAGGCAATTCTGGACACGGTTCCTGACAAAGAAAAATCAAATTGTTGACTGTCTGGATGCAGAGGCCCTAGCAGCTTTTAAGCACAACATCCGCGACGAGTGGCTCGCCCGGCACCTTGGCCAGGAAAAGCCAAAATCTATGGCAGCCCTCACGACACTCATGACCCGCTTTTGTGCGGGAGAGGATAGCTGGCTGGCTCGCAGCAATAACATATCAAAGAACCATGGTACTTCGGATACCAAGGATAGCAATGGCAGGTCACGTCGCAGCAAACACAAGCGCCGCATCAACAGCGACAATGCTGAGGATACAACAGTCAATGCCGGATTCAGAGGCTCTAAACCCGGTCAGCAGAAAAAGCCATTCAAAAGAAGCACTCTGGGCCCGTCCTTGGACCGTATACTCAATCGCTCGTGTCAAATACATGGCACCCCCGACAAGCCAGCCAACCACACCAACAGGGAATGTTGGGTGTTCAAGCAGGCCGGCAAGTTAAATGCCGAAAACAAAGATAAGGGTTTACATAGCAAAGACGAGGAGTAGCCCCGGCCGCCGAACAGAAGAGGACAGAAGAGGTTCCCCCCACAAGTGCGTACGGTGAACATGATATACGCAACCCACATCCCCAAGAGGGAGCGGAAGCGTGCGCTAAGGGACGTATATGCGTTGGAGCCAGTCGCCCCAAAGTTCAACCCATGGTCCTCCTGTCCGATCACCTTCGATCGTAGGGACCACCCCACTAGTATCCGTCATGGCGGATTCGCCGCACTGGTCCTAGACCCAATCATAGACGGATTTCACCTCACTCGAGTCCTTATGGACGGCGGCAACAGCCTGAACCTGCTTCATCAGGACACAGTGCACAAAATGGGTATAGACCCCTCAAGGATCAAACCCACAAAAACGACCTTCAAAGGCGTCATACCAGGTGTAGAGGCCCATTGCACAGGCTAAGTCACACTGGAAGTGGTCTTCGGATCCCCGGATAACTTCCGAAGCGAGGAGTTAATCTTCGATATAGCCCCGTTCCGTAGTGGTCATCATGCACTGCTCGGGCGAACCGCATTCGCGAGATTCAATGCGGTACCGCATTATGCATACCTAAAGCTCAAGATGCCAGGACCTCGGAGGGTCTTCACAGTCAATGGAAACACAGAGCGCTCTCTCCGTATGGAGGAGCACACTACGGCCCTCGCAGCAGAAGCACAAAGCAGCCTCTTTAGGCAATCCACCAGTTCGGTGATTAAACACCCGGACACCATCAAGCGCGGCCGGAGTAATCTGCAACAAGACCGCCTGGCACGTTCCGAGCTCGCATAGCAATGCGGTCCCCACCCCAGTCCCAGCCAAATGGTGAAATCCGTGCCACGCGTACATAATTACGCATTGAAAATACCATGGGCATAGGCGGGGGGCACGACTACGACACGCCCCAAAACGCGGCTCAACCGCACTAGGGGCTTCCCGCCATTATTTTTTCTCTCTTTCAGGACTTTACTCTGTGGAAACCCCGTCTGGTAGTACGATTGCTGGACACACGCTACAACAACCAAGGAGGCAGAAAGCTATGTCGCATCATGGAATTCCTAGGTGGTCTCTGATAATGAGTGAAATGCCTTCTTTAAATACCATTCCTCAGCTTACCCTTGGAGGGGACATGTCAAATAGTCCTAATTTTTGCTTATCGCACTACTTGTATCATTCTGCTTCGACGCACCTTTTTGAGTAAACAATGCATAGCACTAGACTATTACCGCATTCTTTATTCTTATATATATATATATATATATATATATATATGTTCATTCATGACATTCAGCACACATACACTCTGGTACGACCAATACGCCAGGGGCTTAAGCATACCCCATAATACGATGTGAGAAGTTCGAACACTTTTGACAGTGCGGCACCACGAACTTATAGCATTATATGCATCAGCTCCGAATCAAGTCTTGGGTCAATAGTTGGGTTTGCCCGGCTCCCATGTTTTGGTACCTTACGTTCCGCTATATCGGCTAAGGTAGCACTGGGAGAACTACTGCGATTGTGCCCCGGTTCATCTGGGCAAGCGCCTTAGTAGAGAAAGCTAAAACTGACTGTCATGATATGGCGAGAGCTGGTCGCTGTTCAAGAGGTCTCGAGTCCCTAAAGACTTATGTCGCTTAGGGCGAGGAGTCGGCTTTGTCCGGCTTAGGCATGTATAGCGCCCCAAATTCGGCCTTTCGAATACTAGGGGCTTTGCCAAAATTTAAAATTGTAGACTTCTATGGCTAAGTGAGAGTGATAAAGCATTATAGTCAGATTGCCTTGTTCGTTGCGTTGAGCACCTCCCTCGAAGGACCCAACAATGGGAAACAGAGTGCTCAGATTTATCCCGAACACCCCAGCACTCGTGGCATGGGGGCAGAAGTCGACGACTGGCCATCTCTCAGATTTGATAAACAGCCGCACATAAGGTAATATTTTAAATTCAAACAAGCGTTGCATAGCGCACATGAACAAGTTTTCATAATACATGATCACACGAGCAAGTTCATTCAAAAATTACATCTTTTGCACACTCGTCCGCCACAAGACGGGCACCCTTCAGGACACCCTCATAATACATTTCAGGCTGGCGATGCTCCTTGCCCTGTGGCGGCCCCTCCTTCACCAGCTTCTCGCCGTCCATCTTGGCCCAGTGCACCTTCGCACGGGCAAAATCCCGGCGTGCACCTTCGATGCAGATGGACCGCTTTATGACTTCCAGCCGTGGGCAGGCATCCACAAGCCGCCTCACCAGGCCAAAGTAGCTGTTGGGAAGGGAGTCGCCAGGCCACACCCAGACTATAAGGCCCCTCATGGCATGTTCGGCCGCCTTGTGCAGCTCGACCAGTTGCTTCAGCTGGTCGTTCACAGGCATCGGGTGTTCGGTCCCAGTATACTGAGACCAAAACAACTTCTCCGTCGAGCTTCCCTCCTCATCCCGATAGTACTTTGCGGCATCCGACACGCTGCGGGGCAAATCTGTGAATGCTCGTAGAGAGCTTCGGACTCGGGTAAGTAATAAGTAATTTACTTTCACATGCTTGCTTTGCATAATGAATGCCTTACCCGCCGCTATCTTCCTCATCGCCTCAATTTCCTGGAGGGCCTTTGGGGCTTCAGCCTTGGCATGCTTTGTGCTCTTGAGGGCCGCGGCAAGCTCGGACTCTCATGTCTTCGAGTCAAGCTCCAAAGTCTCGTGCTTCTTCACGAGAGCCTGGAGCTCTTGCTGCACCTTGCCCACCCGTTCCTCTTGTTTCTCCCACTCGGTGCACTCCTTGGCCGCTTTGTTTTCGGCCTCGTACAGCGCTTGCTTCAGGGTCGCCACTTCGGTCGTGGCCCCTGGCACATCCATGATGATCCTGTCATTTTGCAACCACATTTTTTTATACATATAGACAAGGTATTACTTATCTTTGTTCTCCTCGAGCTGCCTCTTGGCAAGGCCGAGCTCTTTCTCGGACCGCTCGAGGTTCTGCTTCAGTGCGGCGACCTCCGCAGTCAGTGCGGCAGAGGTCAGCAGCGAAGCCTGCATACGCATACAAACATACTTATATTAGACTCCTGCAGATATTTTTTGATCCTCTATTCGGCTTTTCTTTGTGAACACCAAACAGAGCATCAGGGGCTACTGTCTATGCGGTAATATTTTCCTATATTTTAAATACTTTCCTCAAAGCCTGTTAGAAGGCTGGCACAGGCTTCAGTCAGTCCGCTCTTGGCGGACTAAACCTTCTTGATCACCGCACTCATAATAGTGCGGTGCTCTTTGTCGATGGAAGCGCCGCGAAGCGCTCCCAGCAGGTTGTCTGCTGCCTCTGGATGGACAGAGGTCACCGGCACGGGCGGCTTGCCCCCCTTGGAAGGGGGCTGCCTGCCGGAGTCCGGAACCACTGGAGGTTCCGGCGCGGTATTTGGCTGAGGGCCGAACTTGGAGCCCTTGGGAGTCTTTCTCCCTTTGCGCCTGGAGTCCGGAAGGTCGCCTTGAGGAGCCTCCGGGACTATCTCCCCCCGGCTCAGTGCCTCTTGGGATAATGCCTCGACATTGTCTGTAGGGCGAGGAGAGGAGGCGGTTGGAAGTGTATCACTATTCATATCCGGCGAGTCCAAGGAACCGTCCGACGAGGATACGTCGATACGGGCTCGGGGCGGACTGCATGATCATATTCGACGTTAGGAGAAGCACTGCAATAAAAGTATGCTATGAGTTACTCTGGTATCCGAATACTTACGACTTCGCTAGGGGCTTGGCCCTGAGTAACCACTCGTCTTCGCTGTCGGTGGTGGTGGTGGAACAGTCCGGAAGGAGAGTCCTTCCCTTCTTGGACCCTTCGGCCTCCTCGGTTGGGGCGGCCTTCCTTTTCTTGTCTCCTCCGGCTGGAGGGGGAGAATCTTCATGTTCCTCCTCCTCGTTTTTACGGGAGGAGTGTGACTCGGAGTTATCGAATGATGAGTCCGATACCACCTGGTGCTGGGAACTCTTTCGGGTTCTCGTGGCCTTCTTCTTGATCTTCTTCTCTGGCACCTCATAAGGAGCCGGAGTCCGCATCTCCGTCAGGAGAGCGTCTGCAGGGTCTTCGGGCAGAGGGGTCGGACAGTTAATCTGCTCCGATGTCGCCACCCAGTCCTGTCAAAGGCATGGGAGCTCAGACCCCGCACATGGTTAAGCTATGGGAAATAAATACCCTACCAGATGTACAAAACTTACCGGATTCGCAGGGCGCTTCGCGCTTAGCTCGCGGTCCTCGGTAAGGGAAGGGGAACCTCGGCGCCCTTGAACAGCACCTTCCAGACATCCTTATGCATCATGTCGAAGAGCTCGCGTAGAGTCTGGTGCTGGGTCGGGTCGAACTCCCATAAGTTGAAAGCCTGTTGTTGACACGGGAGGATCCGGCGGAAGAGCATTACCTGGACTATGTTGACAAGCTTGAGTTTCTTGCCTATCATGTTCCGGACACACTTCTAGAGTCCGTCTAGCTCCACCGATGATCCCCAGGACAGGCCCTTCTCCTTCCAAGAAGTGAGCCGAGTGGGGACTCCGGATCGAAACTCGGGGGGCCGCTGCCCAGTTGGTGTCGCGCGGCTCGGTGATGTAGAACCACCCCGATTGCCACCCTTTTATGGTCTCCACGTAGGTGCCCTCGAGCCATGTAACATTGGGCATTTTGCCCACCATGGCTCTGCCGCATTCCGCTTGTTGGCCGCCTACTACCTTCGGTTTGACATTGAAGGTCTTCAGCCATAGGCCGAAGTGGGGCCAGATGCGGAGGAAAGTCTCGCACACGACGATGAACGCCGAGATGTTGAGGATGAAATTCGGGGCCAGATCATGGAAGTCCAGCCCATAATAGAACATAAGGCCACAGACGAATGGATGGAGGGGAAACCCCAGTCCGCGGACGAAGTGGGTGAGGAAAACCACCCTTTCATAAGGTTCCGGGGTAGGGACGACTTGCCCCGCGGCTGGCAGCCGGTGCGCAATATCTATGGCTATGTATCTGGCCCCGCGCAGCTTTTTGATGTCTCCCTCTGTAACGGACGAGACCATCCACTTGCCTCCCGCTCCGGACATGTTTGGAGAGGATTGGGGAGAAGGATGTGGACTTGGGCGCTGGAGCTCGAGTGCGCGAGAATGGATGAGCAAGGAGGAAGAAGGCGTGGGTAGAAAAAGGTGAACCCTTATCCCTTTATAAGGGCGGACTAAACTATGCGCCCCCACCAGCCTGGTAAAACTCGCTTATCCCCCAAGCGCCGTAATTGTTGGCACGGTTGGGTTACCCACGTCCGTATTGATGGGAATCCCGTAATAAGGGGACACGATCTCTGCTTCGACAAGATGTGCCAAGGAAACCTCCTCGCGAAACACGCTGAGGTTGGTTGTGAAAAACGATTCGAATGGTGACCTGGCTGTGGTGTGATGTCACACTGCGGAATGCGTCGGCAGATTGGATTTGTGAAAATATTATTCTCTCTACGGTTGTATGTGGAACTTGTTTTGCAGAGACGGACACGATCCTCGTGTTCAAAATCTTCTATGAAGTATTCGGAGGAGGAACCTGCCTTGCAATGCCGAAAACAATCTGCGTGCCGGACTCATCGTCATTGAAGCCTGGTTCAAGGGCTACTGAGGGAGTCCTGGATTAGGGGGTATCCGGACAGCCGGACTATATCCTTTGGCCTGACTGTTGGACTATGAAGATACAAGATTGAATACTTCGTCCCGTGTCCGGATGGGACTCTCCTTGGCGTGGAGGGCACGCTTGGAAATACGGATATGTAGATATCCTCCCTTGTAACCGACTTTATGTAACCCTAGCCCCTCTGGTGTCTATATAAACCGGAGGGTTTAGTCCGTAGGACAACAACAATCATACCATAGGCTAACTTCTAGGGTTTAGCCTCTTCGATCTCGTGGTAGATCAACTCTTGTACTACTCATATTATCAAGAACAATCAAGCAGGACGTAGGGTTTTACCTCCATCAAGAGGGCCCGAACCTGGGTAAACATTGTGTCCCCTGCCTCCTGTTACCATCCGCCTTAGATGCACAGTTTGGGACCCCCTACCTGAGATCCGCCAGTTTTGACACCGAAAGATGTGTTGCCATCCTATGATGTCTAAGTAGATTTTGATTGTCCTATCGGTGGTTGATGAATTGCTATGATTGGTTTAATTTGCTTGTGGTTATGTTGTTGTCCTTTGGTGCCCATCATATGAGCGTGTGCGTGGATCGCACCATAGGGTTAGTTGTATGTTGATAGGACTATGTATTGGAGGGCAAGAGTGATAGAAACTTCAACCTAGCATAGAAATTGATGCATACGGGATTGAAGGGGGGCCAATATATGTTAATGCTATGGTTGGGTTTTACCTTAATGAACATTAGTAGTTGTGGATGCTTGCTAATAGTTCCAATCATAAGTGCATAGAATTCCAAGTCAAGGATGACATGCTAGCAGTGGCCTCTCCCACATAAAACTTGCTATCGGTCTAGTAACGTAGTCAATTGCTTAGGGGCAATTTCGCAACTCCTACCACCAATTTTCCACACTTGCTATATTTACTTTATTGTTTCTTTATCTAAACAGCCCCTACTTTTTATTTACGCGCTCTTTATTATCTTCCAAACCTATCCAAAAACACCTACAAAGTACTTCTAGTTTCATACTTGTTCTAGGTAAAGCGAACGTTAAGCGCTCGTAGAGTTGTATCGGTAGTCGATAGAACTTGAGGGAATATTTGTTCTACCTTTAGCTCCTCGCTGGGTTAGACACTCTTACTTATCGAAAGAGGCTACAATTGACCCCCTATACTTGTGGGTTATGAATACCCGCCGCGTGCTTCAACACTCATCGAACCGCATACATCGGTATGTATTATTTCCAATAAGTCATTAGCTCGCTCCATTGTTCCGGAGAACGGAGTTTTAGTCATCTTGCCCATGAGGCATGGTTCACAAGTATCAAATGATTCATAATTAAGTGATTCCAAAAGTCCATCTGCATGGAGTTCCTTCATGCGCTTTACACCAATATGACCTAAACGGCAGTGCCAGAAGTATGTTGTACTATCATTATCAACTTTGCATATTTTGGCATCAATATTATGAATATGTGTATCACTACGATCAAGATCCAATAAACCATTCACATTGGGTGGATGACCATGGAAGGTTTTATTCATGTAAACAGAAAAAATTATTCTTTGACTTAAATGAATAGTTGTATTGCAATAAACATAATCCAGTCATATTCATGCTCAACGCAAACACCAAATAACATTTATTTAGGTTCAACACCAATCCTGAAGGTAGAGGGAGTGTGCGATGGTGATCGTATCCACCTTGGAATCACTTCCAACACACATCATCACTTCATCCTTAACTAGTCTCTCTTTATTCTGCAACTCCTGTTTCGAGTTACTAATCTTAGCAACTAAACCGGTATTAAATACCCAGTGGTTGCTACAAACACTAGTAAAGTACACAATAACATGTATATCAAACTGCCATCTGTTGGCGTTCTGGGAACCAGGGTACCCAGACATGCCTGCCTGCGGCCCACGGCGTGGCTCCATCAATGGCCTAGTACGACCCATCTTCAGCATCGACAACACAAGACCCTCGCGAGGGGCCAAGCCTCACGAGGCGGACGATGCCAAGACCTCAAGAGGGAGCGGCCTCCTTAGGCTGGCTCCTGAGGAGCGGAGATTCCTATGCAAGCGCCCATCTCATGAGGTCCGGATGCCGTAAGCCATGACGACCATGGCGAGGCAGGCACCAATGGGTGCAGTACATCAGGTTTCCTCTTTGGTGCTAAGGAGGCAAGCGCAGGCGCAGAGTCCCGAGGAATCAGCCAAAGGTTTCCATTCTTGTGCTGCAAGACCAAGACCGCTAGGACGGCAGGACGGAGGTCATCGCCGAGCCCACCACGATGTCACAACCAGAAGCTTTGCAGGTAAAGACCACCTTTCAACAGGATAAGATGTATGTAGGATCGAAAGTATGTCTAGAGGGGGGTGATTAGACTACTTGACCAAATAAAAAACAAGCCTTTTCCCAATTTTAGTTCTTGGCAGATTTTAGCAACTTTGGACAAGTCAAGCAATCTTAATACAATTCAAGCAAGCATGCAAAGAGTATATGAGCAGCGGAAAGTAAAGTATGCAACTTGCATGAATGTAAAGGGAAGGGTTTGGAGTATTCAAACGCAATTGGAGACACGGATGTTTTTGTTGTGGTTCCGATAGGTGGTGCTATCGTACATCCACGTTGATGAAGACTTCAACCCACGAAGGGTAACGGTTGTGCGAGTCCACGGAGGGCTCCACCCACGAAGGGTCCACGAAGAAGCAACCTTGTCTGTCCCACCATGGCCATCGCCCACGAAGGACTTGCCTCACTAGCGGTAGATGTTCATGAAGTAGGCGATCTCCTTGCCCTTACAAACTCCTTGGTTCAACTCCACAATCTTGTCGGAGGCTCCCAAGTGACACCTAGCCAATCTAGGAGACACCACTCTCCAAGAAGTAATAAATGGTGTGTTGATGATGAACTCCTTGCTCTTGTGCTTCAAATGATAGTCTCCCCAACACTCAACTTTCTCTCACAGGATTTGGATTTGGTGGAAAGAAGATTTGAGTGGAAAGCAACTTGGGAAGCCTAGAGATCAAGATTCATATGGTAGGAATAGAATATCTTGGTCTCAACACAAGTGTAGGTGGTTCCCTCTCAGAAAATATGTATTGCAAGTGTAGGCATGTTCTGATGGCTCTCTCCACAAATGAAGAGGTGGTGGAGGGGTATATATAGCCTCCACATAAAATCTAACCGTTACACATAACTTCCCAAACTCGATGGGACCGAATGGTTAAACTCGGTCGGACCGATTCAGCAAAGCTAGTGACCGTTAGGATTTTTGGTGGGACCGACATGCAACTCGGTAGGACCGATATGATTAGGGTTAGGGCATAATGTAATCTCGGTGAGACCGACTACAAAGACTCGGTGAGACCGATTTTGGTAATAAGCTAACCAGAGAGTTGGTCAGGTAGACTCAGAGAGACCGATCGCTCATTTCGGTGAGACCGAAACGTTATGAAGGGAAAACAGATAGTTTACATTGCAATCTCGATGGGACCGATCGCTCACCTCGGTGAGACCGAAATGTTACGAAGGGAAACAGAGAGATTACAACCCCATCTTGGTGAGACCGAGATCCCTATCGGTGAGACCGATTTGCCTAGGGTTTGTGGCAGTGGCTATGGCATTTGAAACTCGGTGGTGCCGGATAGGAAGAATCGGTGGGGCCGAGTTTGACTTTTGGTTTAGGTCATATGTGGATGTGAGGAAGTAGTTGAGGGTTTTGGAGCATATCACTAAGCATTTTGAGCAAGAACCTCATTAAGCAACACCTCATCCCTCCTTGATAGTATTGGCTTTTCCTATAGACTCAATGTGATCTTGGATCACTAAAATGGAAAATGTAGAGTCTTGAGCTTTGAGCTTGAGCCAATCCTTTGTCCTTAGCATTTTGAGGGATCCACTTTTCTCATCCATGCCATGCCAATCATTGATCTTTCCTGAGATATTAATCTTGAAATAGCATTAGCTCAATGAGCTATATGTTATTAGGAATTACCAAAACCACCTAGGGATAGTTGCACTTTCAATCTCCCCCTTTTTGGTAATTGATGACAACATATAGATCAAAGCTTCAACAAATGATAATAAGAGTGAAAAACATTGTCGCTTTGAGAAGTATGTGAAAAGCAAGAGCTCCCCCTAAATTTGTGCATAGTTTAAGATTTGCTTTAGACTGCAAATGCACAAAGAGTTTGGATCATGGGTTACTCTTCCATGTCACATACATCTTGGTGGAGCGCTCAAAATAATTAAAATAGATGCACTCATCACCAAGCAAAGTGAGTGATCATATGGAATATAAAAGGATAATGTCATCCAACATGCATAAAGGTAGCACATGATCAAACACATGATCATCCAAGTATCACACACAAGCATAAAGTATCTCAAATGAGCAGATAAAAAGGTTCAACCACCAAGGAGAAATGCAAGAGAGAACAAAAGCAACACTCTCTCTCGAAGCCTATGATCTATACATTTTCTCCCCCTTTGGCAACAAGTTACCAAAAAGTTCATAAAAATGCATAGTGCTAAATCGACTCTCAGGCTTGGTCTTCATGTGGTGGTGTAGACAGAACTCCAAGGACGAAGGCGTCAATCGATGTAGATGGAGATGATGGAGTAGGTGCTGGAGTTGGTGGCACTGAAGCTGTAGCTGGTGCAGATGAAGTTGCTCTGGTGTCTGTGACAGGCACTACAGCAGATCTTTGTCCTCTGGGCACTCTAGCAAAAGCATCAGTGGTTGTCTTGCCCTTCTTCTCCAGCACTTCATCCTGAAGTTTCTCAACGGCTGACTAGATCTCAGTGACCTTCACATCTAAGTCATGGAACTTCTACTCCAAGATCCTCTCCAAGCTCTCCTGGTTTTGAATCAGGGTAGCCAATCCCTTCTCAATCCTCAGAGTGGAGGCAATCAAGTAGCCAAGCTGATCTTGCTTGCTCTTCAGAAGATACTGAGATGCCTCTTCAGTGGTTGGCATCTTTGCAGCCTTTTCAGCCCTTGCCTTCTCCTTCTTGGCTTGTGCGTGCACAGAAGATGGTTCATTTTCATCCATCACCCAAGTGTTGTCCTCAAAGTCTGGGTAGATGGGCAGGTGCTCCTTGTCCAGCAGATATGTGCCAGTGCCCATCTTGGAGTTGATCAGCTCCTGGGTCTGTGGGGCATACCCACAACTCCTCTTCTGATTTGCAGCTGTCCTCTTTATGGTTTCCACAATTAGGCTCATGACCTTGAACTTATGTGGAACATCAAAAATGTGTAGCAAGTTGATGGAGTGACCTCTGATCATCTTGTGATCACCTGACTTTGGCAAGAGAGTGTGCCTGAGGATCCAGTTGATTGTTGGCAAGCCTGACAGAAGGTAATGTACTGATCCAAATTTGTGTGTCTCAAGAGCAGCATCTAGGATCTCTTTGTACATGTGTGCCATGGTGTTGTGATCCTTCTTCTTCTTGGCATAGACATCCAAGTCATCTTCTTGTTCTTCTGGGGCATTGATCAACTGTGCCCATTCTGCAACTGTTGACTGGTACCTAGTGCCTTCAGACATCCAGACAATCCTTCCATCTGGGTAAAAGTGAGTTGTGGAGTAGAACTGCATGATGAGCTCATCATTCCACTTTGTGAGCTTCTGAGCCACAAACTCATCGACTCCACACGCCTTGAAGCTGTCATATACACCAGGGAAGTGGTCCTCATTTTCCTCAATGTATGTCCAATCGACCCATCTCATGTCACACACTATTTGCTTCTTGTCAAGCAGCACTGTCTCATAGAAGTCCTGCTGTTCCTTGGTATGGAACCTGTAGTCCACAGCAGTTCTTCTTCTGGTGCCATATGGATCTGACTCTCTCCATGGCCTCAATCCTGAATCCTTCCTTATCTTCATGTTCTCGGCTACTGGATGAGCATCATTGTGATCTGGAATTTTGGCTTCAACTTTCTCAAGACATGTGACTCATCATCTTCTTCTTCCATTGCAACTTCAGTCACTGGGGCCTTGTTCTTCTCCTCAGCAGGGATGTTTGCTACGTCTTGAGATTGCGCTAGTTTTCCCCGAAGAGGAAGGGATGATGCAGCAGAGTAGCGTAAGTATTTCCCTCGGTTTTTGAGAACCAAGGTATCAATCCAGTAGGAGGCCACGCTCAAGTCCCTCGTACCTGCACAAAATGATAGCTACTCGCAAACAACGCGATTAGGGGTTGTCAATCCCTTCACGGTCACTTACGAGAGTGAGATCTGATAGATATAATACTTTTGGTATTTTTGGTATAAAGATGCAAAGTAAAAAGTAAAGGCAAAGTAAAAAAGCAAAGCAAGATTAAAGTGATGGAGATTGATATGATGAGAATAGACCTGGGGGCCATAGGTTTCACTAGTGGCTTCTCTCAAGAGCATAAGTATTCTATGGTGGGTGAACAAATTACTGTTGAGCAATTGATAGAATTGAGCATAGTTATGAGAATATCTAGGCATGATCATGTATATAGGCATCACGTCCGTGACAAGTAGACCGAAACGATTCTGCATCTACTACTATTACTCCACTCATCGACCGCTATCCAGCATGCATCTAGAGTATTAAGTTAAAAATAGAGTAACGCCTTAAGCAAGATGACATGATGTAGAGAGATAAATTCATGCAATATGAAATAAACCCCATCTTGTTATCCTCGATGGCAACGATGCAATACGTGCCTTGCTGCCCCTTCTGTCACTGGGAAAGGACACCGCAAGATCGAACCCAAAGCTAAGCACTTCTCCCATGGCAAGAACTACCAATCTAGTTGGCCAAACCAAATGGGTAATTCAAAGAGACTTGAAAAGATAACCAATCATACATAAAAGAATTCAGAGAAGATTCAAATATTATTTATAGATAGACTTGAACATAAACCCACAATTCATCGGTCTCAACAAACACACCGCAAAAAGAAGATTACATCGAATAGATCTCCACAAGAGAGGGGGAGTAAGGGAGTCCTGGATTAGGGGGTGTTTGGGTAGCCAGACTCCAGGACTATGAAGATACAAGATTGAAGACTTCGTCCCGTGTCCGGATGGGACTTTCCTTGGAGTGGAAGGCAAGCTTGGCGATGCGGATATTCAAGATATCCTACCATTGTAACCGACTTTGTGTAACCCTAACCCTCTCCGGTGTCTATATAAACCGGAGGGTTTTAGTCCGTAGGACAACTTCATCATACAACAATCATACCATAGGCTAGCTTCTAGGGTTTAGCCTCCTTGATCTCGTGGTAGATCTACTCTTGTACTACCCATATCATCAATATTAATCAAGCAGGACGTAGGGTTTCACCTCCATCAAGAGGGCCCGAACCTGGGTAAAACATCGTGTTCCTTGCCTCCCGTTACCATCCGGCCTAGACGCACAGTTCGGGACCCCCTACCCGAGATCCGCTAGTTTTGACACCGACATTGGAGCTTTCATTGAGAGTTCCTCTGTGTCGTCGCCTTTGGGCCCGATGGCTCCTTTGATCATCAACAACGATGCAGTCCAGGGTGAGACTTTTCTCCCCGGACAGATCTTCGTCTTCGGCGGCTTCGCACTGTGAGCCAAGTCGCTTGGCCACCTTGAGCAGATTGAAAGCTACCCCCCTGGCCATCAGGTCAGGTTTGGAAGCCTAAACTACACGGCTGACATCCGCGGGGACTTGATCTTCGACGGATTCGAGCCACAGCCAAGCGCGCCGCACTGTCTCGATGGGCATGATATAGCTCTGCCGCCGAACAGCGCCTTGGAGGCCGCACACGCATCGGTTCCGACCATTGATTCGGAGCCTACTGCACCAATCGAGGATCAGCGGTTGGACGCTGCCTCAGGGGCTGCGATCTCAGAGGCGATCGAGCCGAACTCCAGCCCCACACTTCGCATGGCCCGTGACTCCGAGGAGCCGGATTCCTTTCCGAACTATGAGCCCTCCGCGCCCCTGCCGATCGAATCCGATTGGGCGCCGATAATGAAGTTCACCGCCACAGACATCTTTCAGCACTCGCCCTTCGGCGACATCCTGAATTCGCTAAAGTCTCTCTCCTTATCAGGAGAGCCCTGGCCGGACTACGGTCAGCAAGGATGGGATTCGGACAATGAAGAAATTCAAAACCCACCCACCACCCACTTCGTAGCCACTGTCGACGACTTAACCGACATGCTCGATTTCGACTCCGGAGACATCAACGGTATGGATGACGATGCAGGAGACAACCAAGAACCAACGCCTATAGGGCATTGGACAGCCACCTCATCTCATGACGTGTACATGGTGGATACCCCTAAAGGAAGCAACAACGAGGAAAACGGGGATGGAAAGAGGGATCTATCTCTCAAAAAACAATCAAAGCGTTGGCATAAACGCCGACCCAAGCCCCGCCTCGATAAAGACCCAGCCATAGAGCAGGATGAGCCGGTAGATGACGAGCATGCCTTCGAGCAACCATCCCAATAGGACAACCCGGATAGAGAAACCGAACATCCCTCCCCCGGCGAAAATGGCATTCCGGATGACCCTACGCCGGACAAGCCCACGAAGCAGAAGAACCTCCACAAACGGCTCGTTGCAACCGCACGCAGCCTGAAAAAGCAGAAGCGGAAGCTAAAAACTGCGGAAGATGCACTCAGGATCAGATGGAGTAAAGTAATCAATACCGCAGACAAATACGGCGACAGTCGCCGCACTAAAAGCTATCCGAAGAGAAAGCTACTGCCTGAATTCGACGAGGAGGCCTTAGAGCCCTCGCATTCCAAAAATGAGAAAGCCACATGGTCGGATAGATGACCCCATGGCCAGCATAAAGCGGCAAGCAGCGCCACACTTAAGCCGCCATGCGACCCACTTAAGGATTCGCATCATGGCCCAGCCAGGTCCATTTACGGGCCAAGAAAGCAAGCTCTCGTAAGCAATGCAATAAAGCCATTATCAGAATCCGGCACACCCAAATACAGGGGTGCCTCACACCCCCTATGTTTCACCGATGAGGTCCTGGTATATGAATTTACAACGGGATTCAAACCCGTAAACATAGAGGCATATGATGGAACAACAGACCCTGGAGTCTGGATCGAGGATTATATCCTCCACATACATATGGCTAGAGGAGATGACCTCCACGCCATAAAATACTTACCCATCAAGCTTAAAGGGCCAGCCCGGCATTGGCTCAAAAGCCTTCCTGAAAACACAATCAGAAGTAGGGAAGAGCTCGAGGACGCTTTCCGAGCAAATTTTCAAGGGACATATGTCCGCCCTCCGGATGCAGACGATCTTAGTCACATAACTCAACAGCCCAGAGAGTCAGCTCGGCAATTCTGGAATAGATTTCTTACTAAAAAGAATCAGATAGTCGACTTTCCGGACGCTGAAGCCTTAGCGGCTTTCAGGCATAATGTCCGAGACGAATGGCTCGCCAGACACCTCGGCCAAGAAAAGCCAAGAACAATGGCCGCACTAACAAGCCTCATGACCCACTTTTGCGCAGGACAGGACAGCTGGTTGGCAAGATGCAGCACCAGTGACCCAAGTACATCCGAAACTAGGGGTGGAAACGGAAAACTGCAACACAATAAGGACCGTCGCCGGACTAAGGAAAAAAGTCCGAAGAGCATGGTAGTCAACGCCGGATTCAAAAGCTCACGACAGAATCAGAAAAAGCCGCCCCTCCAAGATAACAGGGACGACCTATCCAACCTAAACAAAATCTTGGATAGGATATGTCAAATACACAGCACTCCTGGAAAACCTGCTAACCATACCCACAGAGATTGTTGGGTTTTCAAACAATCCGGTAGACTCAACGCCGAACACAAGGGGCTCGACACACCAAGCGAAGACGAGGACGAACCCCAAAAGCAGAGCACCGGGAAACAAAAGAATTTCCCACAAGAAGTAAAAACAGTAAACTTACTCCACATAACAAAATGTGCGGCGCCCATAAAGGTACATGCCCCACGGCCTATCCCAATGGAATCCCGCCACTGGTTGTCAAAACCAATCATCTTCGATCATCTGGATTATTCTAGAAGTGTCAGGAACCCAGGCTGGACTGCCCTGGTACTCGATCCAATAATTGGCGGACTCCAGTTTTCAAATGTCCTTATGGACGGTGGCAGCAGACTCAACCTGATATATCAGGACTCAATCCGCCACATGGGGATCGACCCAAAAAGAATTCGCCACAGCAAAACCTCCTTTCAAGGAGTAACGCCAGGTCCGGACACCCATTGCATGGGTTTTCTCCGGCTCGAGGTTATTCTTGGCTCTGCCAATAACTTCCATCGCGAAAAGCTGACTTTCCACATCGTCCCATTCTCAAGTCGCTATCAAGCACTACTGGGACGCGAAGCTTTCGCCCGCTTTAACGCAATACCGCATTATGCATCTCTTACGCTTAAGATGCCCGGTCCACGCGGCATCATCTCCCTAAAGGGGAAGCAGTGAGAACACCTCCCCCAAGCGGAGGATTGTGTGGCCGCTTTAACAGCCCCACAATACAATGGCTTCACCAGCCAGAACATCGGAACAGGTCATTAAGACCACGGACACGGATAGACGAGTCCGACACAAAAGTATCGTTGATAAAGGCTTAGTGGCCATATACCCCTGCACTAGGGGCTTCACACGTATAAAATAAGAGACAATAAAGCTCAATTTTTCGTATTTTACTTTACACTTTGTTTATTTCATATAACTTTTGTTTGGCACGCGCCTTTTTCAACTTAGTTGCTCTCTTTTTACAGATGAACGTCATGTTGCGCCCGTCTAGGATACGGCACAACGGAGACACAGGCGCAGACGTGCAGTAGGGACCCATTCCAAGGATTCTTTTCAGATTAAGACCCTGTGTAAACCTTTTTTTACTGTCTCTTATTGATACACATCCCCTGGTTCTATGACCAAGGAGGAGGCTGGCGTCTTGGCATGTGGCCACGTCAGAATTCTTGCGTGTACCTGGACACTAGGGGCTTATACCTCAGAGCGTTACCTCGCCCGCTCTCATAAAGACCGAATACCTTAGGGAGTGTTTGGCGTCGCGAGTTTGGCCTTATATGCATCAGCTCCGAGTCATGATTTTGGTCAAATGTTGGGTTGCCCGGCTCCTGTGTTCGGCCGCCTTACGTTCCGCTCTATCGGCTAAGGCGGCACCAGGAGAACTACTGTGATTGTGCCCTGGTTCGGCCAGGTGAGCACCTCAGTAGAGAAAGCCGAAAACCGACTGTCATGATATGGCATGAGACTGGTCAACCACTCGATGACTCTCCGGAATCTGTAGGATTCCTCCGCATTAACGAAGGGCCATTTCCCGGCCAGGCACATACGTGCCCTAATTCGGGCGAGCGCAGTCGCCACCAGGGGCTACCAAAATAGTCCCATTGTCAAGCTCCTATGGCTAAGTGAAAGTGTTAAAGCATTATAGTCCGGTTGCCTAGCTCGCTGCGCTATCACCTCCTTTGTAGGACCAAGACGTTGGATTAAGTGTGAAAATGCGCCTTCTGCGAGCACCCCCGCACTATGTGCGTGGGGGCTGAAGCCAACGACTGCAATCTTTCAGATTTTGTATATATATCTTAAAACGGCCGCACAGGAGGTGTTCCAAATACTTGAAGGCACAAGTATAAAAGGCTACTACAATTCATCAAAATATTGCTTTATAATTACATATGCTATCAGAACATAGCATCCTTCGAGCACTGCGTCTCTATTATACGAGCGCCTTCAAGGACTTCCTGAAAATAGTGCTCGGAGGGTACTCGGCTTTTGTCCGAATCTCGGGATGCAACAACGGTGGTCTCCATCTCTGCCCAGTATGTCTTGACACGGGCAAGAGCCATCCGTGCGCCCTCTATGCATGCTGACCTCTTCATTGCATTGATACGTGGCACCGCGTCAAGGAATTGCTGCACCAAGCTGAAATAACTCTTCGGCTCCGATCTCCCCAGCCACAGATGACCCATGACGTACTTCATGGCGAGTCCGAACAATCTATTCAGTTCGGCCATTGAGCCAGACGATCGTCCACTGCCAATGGATGCTCTGGATTCTGGAACTGTGACCAGAAAAGCCTTTCCACTTCGCGATCTTCTTGATCTCGAAAGTATTCGGTCGCATCAGCAGCACTCGCTGTAAAATCTAGATAGGTGTCCTCCGCACTCCACATCCGGTCCAACGGAGCAAACTTCGGATCGCAAAACTTCCTCCGCGGCATAAAGGGCTTTCCAGCCGCAATTTGTCCGGCCTGACGCAGCTCCTCCTTCGCAGATCTCATCGCAGAGCGAGCGTCCTTGGCATCAGCAACAGCCTGCTCTAAGTCCGTCTGTCTCGCTCGGTCTTCTTTCTCAAGAAACTTGCAACGGTCAGCAGCACTTCTTAACTTCACGGCCATATCCTTCTTGCTTCGGCAGTGAGCAGCCTGTTCGGCTCTCAGCTCTTCAAGGGCCTTCTCGGCAGCCGCATCACTTTTCCTGGCTTGTTCCTTAGCTCGGGCAAGTTCCGCCCGAAGACTCTCCACGGCGGCCGCACCATCTGTGTCAAGCACACACATTGTAAGATACTGGCATAAAGCTCCTCTTACCAGATGCCGCCCGAGGAATTGCATACCTTGAGCCTCATCAAGCCGCTCGTTGACGAGCGCGATGTCAGCATCTGCCACGTCAAGTTGCCGCTTTAGTTCGGCAAAATCATCAGTTCAGCTTGATTCCGGACACTTCGCCACCTGTATACAAAGGCGACATTTCAGACCTGGGATTATGATCCTCTGCGCGCCGCCAATTTTGACAACGCACAGAGTCTCAGGGGCTACTATCTACATAGGGCGCATCTTGTTTATGCGCAACTGACAAAGAAGTACATTATCAAACGTACCTCAAAACCCGTCAGCAAACTTCTGACGGCCTCATGCAATCCGCTTTCCGCGGACGAAATCCTTCCAATCACCGTACCCATCAATGCACGGTGCTCCTCTGAGATAGAAGCTCGCCCCAGCAGAATCATCAGCTCCTCCGACCGCGCATCGGATGGTGCCGGACTCGTCCTATGACCTCCATCGAAGGTCGGACACGGAGAACCTTGGGGGGACATATGGCTACCTTCCACCCCTGCCGGATTTGGAGAAACACTCCGCAACGACACCTCAGGGTCGCCCGCCTCGCCAGGCGGTACGGCAGGGGGAGGCGTTACACTCTCCATCATCTCCAGAAGAAGATCCCCCAAAGACGAGCTCTGCTGAGAAGGGCTGAGGTCCGAGCTACAAAGTAAAATTTCGGTTAATCTTCTCAGAAAAAAAGCAAGGATTTCTCTCATCCCTCTAAAGGAAATTATTTCTCTACTTACGGCTCACTAGAGGGCTGATCCCTTTGAGGGCGTAGTTCGGCCGAGGTTCTCCCTGGCGTTGGACCCTCTGACGAGGACTTTTTCCCCCGCTTTGAGGCCATGGTCTCCGGGTCGTCAGAGGCGGCCCTCTTCTTCCCCTTAGGAGAGGAATTGTCGGATCTTCCCGTCGGAGCAGCCTCCTTCGAGGAGGCCATAGTTTCCTTGTCCTCCCCCTCACTTCCCTCCAAAGGCACGATCTTCAACATCCTGACTAGCACGGGATCCGGCCTGGTCTCAGGAAGGGGAGCCGGACACCTGATCAGCTTTGCCTTCGCTATCCACTCCTGTTTAAAAGGACAGCTCTTTTTAGGGGCGAATTTATGACAATTTTACGGATAGCGAGTCCGGGCACAAGGTTACTTACTTGAGTATCCGGGCGATTGCAGCTTAAACCTGCGTCCTCGGTCAAATCCGGACACATTGCTTGTGATCCGAAGAACATTTTATACATCTCCACGGGTGTTGCACCCATAAAATGCTGGAGAGCTCGTGGTCCCTCCGGATTAAACTCCCACAGATGAAGGGAGCGACGTTTGTCGAGCAGTGTTCGGCGAATCAGCATGACCTGCGTCACCTTGACTAGGTTGAGGTCTCTTTCTAAGAGATCCCTAATGCGGCCCTGCAATAAGGGCACATCTTTGGATAACCCCAATCTAATCCTTTGTTGACCCATGACGCTAGCCGTGGTGGGGGACCCGAGCAAAAGGCAGGAGGCGCCACCCACTTGGCGCTCCTAGGAGCGGTGATATAGAACCACTCTCATTGCCACAAGCCGAGCTCCTCTAGAAAGGAGCCCTCGGGCCATGGAGCATCAGCATTCTTACTTATGACAGCGCCTCCGCACTCTGCGTGTCGTCCCTCGATCATCTTCGGCTCCACTCCAAAAGTCTTGAGCCATAATCCGAAGTGAGCAGTAACATGGAGGAACGCTTCGCACACAATGATGAATGAGGAAATGTGGAGGATGGACTCCGGAGCTAAGTCTTGAAATTCCAGCCCATAAAAGAACATCAGCCCCCTCATGAAGGGATCCATCAGGAAGCCTAACCCCCGAAGGAAGTGAGACATGAACACTACGCTCTCACCGGGCTGGGGACTGGGAATAGCCTGCCTTTGAGCAGGCAACCTATGCAAAATTTTGGCGGTCAAGAACTTAGCCTCTCTCAACTTTAGCACGTCCTCCTCCATAACGGAGGAGGGCATCCATCGGCCTTGAAGGTCGGAACCGGACATTGTCGAAGGTCCGAAGCGCCTGGAATCTGGAGCCTAGGGTGTTGGAACTCGAGGCGACGGGCGAACTTGTTTTGAGATTGGAAGAAAAGGAGTAAGGCCTTGGTCTCTTTATAAGAGGTTGAATACCAGGAGCCCTCCCCGTAAACATTTGGGACTCGCCTTTAATCAAGAAGACATGCTAACGGGCACGATTGGGTTACCCACGTCCGTATTGATGAGAATCCCGTAAATGAAGGGGACACGATCTCTGCTTTGACAAGACGTGCCAAGGAAACCGCCTCGCAAAACACGCTGAGGTGGAAAAGTGAAAACGAATCGAATAAAGGCTTGGCCGTAGTGTGATGTCACGCTGCGGAATACGTCAGCGGATTAGATTTGTGTTAATATTATTCTCTCTGTGGCAATACGTGGAAACTTATTTTGCAGAGCTGGACACTACTCTTGGTGTTTGCAAACTTTTATGAAGATTTTGGAGGAGGAACCCGCCTTGCAATGCCGAAGACAATCTACGCGCCGGACTCGTCGTCATTGAAGCCTGGTTCACGGGCTACTAAGGGACTCCTAGATTAGGGGGTGTTCGGGTAGCCGGACTATACCTTCAGCCGGACTCCAGGACTATGAAGATACAAGATTGAAGACTTCGTCCCGTGTCCGGATGGGACTTTCCTTGGCGTGGAAGGCAAGCTTGGTGATGCGGATATTCAAGATCTCCTACCATTGTAACCGACTTAGTGTAACCCTAACCCTCTCCGGTGTCTATATAAACTGGAGGGTTTTAGTCCGTAGGACAACTTCATCATACAACAATCATACCATAGGCTAGCTTCTAGGGTTTAGCCTCCTTGATCTCGTGGTAGATCTACTCTTGTACTACCCATATCATCAATATTAAACAAGCAGGACATAGGGTTTTACCTCCATCAAGAGGGCCCGAACCTGGGTAAAACATCATGTTCCTTGCCTCCTATTACCATTCGGCCTAGACGCACAGTTCGGGACCCCCTACACGAGATCCGCCGGTTTTAACACCGACAAGGAGAACTTTGTATTGAGATTCAAAGAGAGAGAAGAAGCCATCTAGCTACTAACTATGGACCCGAAGGTCTGAGGTAAACTACTCACACTTCATTGGAGAGGCTATGATGATGTAGAAGCCCTCCGTGATGACGGCCCTCTCCGGCGGAGCTCCGGAACAGGCCCCAAGATGGGATCTCGTGGATACAGAAAGTTGCGGCGGTGGAATTAGGTTTTTGGCTCCTGTTCTGATTGTTTGGGGAACAGGCCCCAAGGGGCCCACGAGGCAGGGGGCGCGCCCCCCACCCTTGTGACCTCCTCTTTGACTCCTTGGAGTAGGGTCCAAGTCTCCTGGATCACGTTCGGTGAGAAAATCATGTTCCCGAAGGTTTTATTCCGTTTGGACTCCATTTGATATTTTGTTTCTCCGAAACACTGAAATAGGCAAAAAAACAGCAATTCTGGGCTGGGCCTCCAGTTAATAGGTTAGTCCCAAATATAATATAGAAGTGGAAAATAAAGCCCAATATAGTCCAAAACAGTATATAATATAGCATGGAGCAATCAAAAATTATAGATACGTTGGAGACGTATCAGGCATCCCCAAGCTTAATTCCTGCTCGTCCTCGAGTAGGTAAATGATAAAAAGAGAATTTTTGATGCGGGGTGCTAATTGGCATAATTTCAATGCAACTCTTCTTAATTGTGATATGAATATTCAGATTCAAAAGATTCAAGACAAAATTTTATATTGACATAAAAATAATAATACTTCAAGCATACTAACAAAGCAATTATGTCTTCTCAAAATAACATGGCCAAAGAAAGTTATCCCTACAAAATCATATAGTCTGGCTATGCTCTGTCTTCACCACACAAAGTATTTAAATCATGCACAACCCCGATGACAAGCCAAGCAATTGTTTCATACTCTAACCTTTTCAATCTTCACGCAATACATGAGCGTGAGCCATAGATATAGCACTATAGGTGGAATAGAGTGGTGGTTGTGGAGAAGAAAAAAAGGAGGGGAAGATAGTCTCACATCAACTAGGCGTATCAACGGGCTATGGAGATGCCCATCAATAGATATCAATGTGAGTGAGTAGGGATTGCCATGCAACGGATGCACTAGAGCTATAAATTTATGAAAGCTCAACAAAAGAAACTAGTGGGTGTGCATCCAACTTGCTTGCTCACGAAGACCTAGGGCACTTGAGGAGGCCCATCATTGGAATATACAAGACAAGTTCTATAATGTAAAATTCCCACTAGTATATGAAAGTGATAACATGAGAGACTCTCTACTATGAAGATCATGGTGCTACTTTGAAGCACAAGTGTGGTAAAAGGATAGTAGCATTGCCCCTTTTTATTTATTTTCTCTTTTTTTGGGGCCTTCTTTTTTTTCTTTGGCCTTTCTCTTTTTTTTGGGACAATGCTCTATTAAATGATGATCATCACACTTTTATTTATTTACAACTCAATGATTACAACTCGATTCTAAAACAAAGTGTAACTCTATATGGATGCCTCCGGCGGTGTACCGGGATATGCAATGAATCAAGAGTGACAAGTATGAAGAAATTATGAATGGTGGCTTTGCCACAAATACTATGTCAACTACATGATCATGCTAAGCAATATGACAATGATGAATGTGTCATGATGAACTAGATGGTGGAAAGTTGCATGGCAATATATCTCGGAATGGCTATGGAAATTCCATAATAGGTAGGTATGGTGGCTGTTTTGAGGAAGGTATATGGTAGGTGTATGATACCGGCGAAAGGTGCGCGGTATTAGAGAAGCTAGCAAAGGTGGAAGGGTGAGAGTGCGTATGATCCATGGACTCAACATTAGTCATAAAGAACTCATATACTTATTGCAAAAATCTAGAAGTTATCAAAGCAAAGTATTACGCGCATGCTCCTAGGGGGATAGATTGGTAGGAAAAGACCATCGCTCGTCCCCGACCGCCACTCATAAGGAAGACAATCAATAAATAAATCATGCTCTGACTTCATCACATAACGGTTCACCATAAGTTCATGCTACGGGAATCACAAACTTTAACACAAGTATTCTTTAAATTCACAACTACTCAATTAGCATGACTTTAATATTATCACCTCCATATCTCAAAACAATTATCATGTTTCAATCTTTTCTTAGTATTCAACACACTCAAAAGAAAGTTTCACAAATCTTGAATACCAAGCATATTATTATTAAGCAAATTACCATGCTATTAAGCGACTCTCAAAATAGTTTAAGTGAAGCATGAGAGATCAATAGTTTCTTTAAAACAAATCCACCACCGTTCTCTAAAAGATCTAAGTGAAGCACATAGAGCAAAATTATAACGCTAAAAAGATATAAGTGAAGCACATAGAGCAAAACTACTTAGCTCAAAAGATATAAGTGAAGCACATAGAGCAAAACTACATAGCTCAAAAGATATAAGTGAAGGACATAGAGCAAAAACTACTTAGCTCAAAAGATATAAGTGAAGCACATAGAGTATTCTATCAAATTTTAATTCATGTATGGCTCTCTCAAAAGGTGTGTACAGCAAGGATGATTGTGGCATACTAAGACACAAAGACACAAATAATACAAGACGCTCCAAGCAAAACACATATCATGTTGGTGAATAAAAATATAGCTCCAAGTAAATTACCGATGGAAGTGGACGAAAGAGGGGATGCCTTCCGGGGCATCCCCAAGCTTTGACTTCTTGGTGTCCTTGGATTATCTTGGGGGTGCCATGGGCATCCCCAAGCTTAGGCTCTTACCACTCCTTGTTCCATAATCCATCAAAAGAATTCACCCAAAACTTGAAAACTTCACAACACAAAACTTAAAGTAGAAAACCCGTGAGCTCCGTTAGCGAAAGAAAACAAAAGGCCACTTCAAGGTACTGTAATGAACTCATTCTTTATTTATAATGGTGTTAAACCTAATGTATTCCAACTTCTCTATGGATTATAAACTATTTTACTAGCCATAGATTCATCAAAATAATCAAACAACACACAAAAAAAAGAATCTGTGAAAAACAGAACAGTCTGTGGTAATCTGTAGCTAGCACAAGATCTGGAACCCCAAAAATTCTAAAATAAATTGGTGGACGTGAGGAATTTATCTATTAATCATGTTCAAAAAGAATTAACTAAATAGCACTCTTCAAATAAAAATTACAGCAGTTCTCGTGAGCACTAAATTTTCTGTTTTTTACAGCAAGTTCAACAAGACTTTCCCCAAGTCTTCCCAACGGTTCTACTTGGCACAAACACTAATTAAACACAAAAAACACATCCAAAACAGAGGATAAATAATTTATTTATTACTAAGCAGGAGCAAAAGGCAAGGAATAAAAATAAAATTGGGTTGCCTCCTAAGAAGCGCTATCGTTTAACGCCCCTAGCTAGGCATAAAAGTGAGGATAGATCTAGGTATTGCCATCTTTGGTAGGCAATCCATAAGTGGCTCTCATGATAGTTTCATATGGCAATTTTATTTTATTTCTTGGAAAGTGTTCCATGCCCTTTTTTAATGGAAATTGAAATCTAATATTCCCTTCCTTCATATCATTAATCGCACTAACCATTCTAAGGAAAGGTCTACCAAGAATAATAGGGCAAGAAGGATTGCAATCTATATCAAGAACAATGAAATCTACGGGCACATAATTCCTATTTGCAACAATAAGAACATCATTAATCCTTCCCATAGGTTTATTAATAGTAGAATCCGCAAGATGCAAGTTTAGAGAGCAATCATCAAAATCGCGGAAATCTAGTAAATCACACAAAGTCTTGGGAATAGTAGAGACACTAGCACCCAAATCACACAAAGCATAAAACTCATGATCTTTAATTTTAATTTTAATAGTTGGTTCCCACTCATCATAGAGTTTTCTAGGGATAGAAACTTTCAACTCAAGTTTTTCTTCATAAGATTGCATCAAGGCATCAACAATATGTTCGGTGAAGGCTTTATTTTGACTATAAGCATGTGGAGAATTTAGCACGGATTGCAACAAGGAAATACAATCAATTAAAGAGAAACTTTCATAATTAAATTCCTTGAAATCAAATATAGTGGGTTTAGCAACATCTAGATTTTTATTTCTTTCAGTCCCACTTTCATCAATTTCATCATTAAGATCTAAATACTCCGAATTTTCAGAACGCCTTCTAGGTAAAGGAAGATCATATTCAGTTTCATCAAGATTCATATTGCAAAACAAAGATTTAATAGGAGACACATCAATAACTTTTAGATCTTCATCTTGATTTTCATAGGAATTGGAAGAACACGCTTTAATAAAGGCATCTTTGGAAGCAGGCATCCTAGCGGTTCTTTCCTTGCACTCATCAATGGAAATTCTCATGGCTTTGAGAGACTCATTGATATCATTCTTAGGAGGAATAGATCTAATCTTTAAAGAATAAATCTCAAGAGAAATTCTATCAACGTTTCTAGCCAAATCATCAACTTTAAGCAATTTCTATTCAAGCAAATCATTAAAATTCTTTTGTGAATTCATAAACTCTTTAACACTATTCTCAAATTCAGAGGGCATCTTATTATAATTTCCATAAGAGTTGTTGTAGGAATTCCCATAATTATTAGAAGGATTACTAGGATATGGCCTAGGATTAAAATTCCTTCTATAAGTGTTGTTACCAAAATTATTCCTACCAACAAAATTCACATCCATAGATTTATTGTTATTCTCAATCAAAGTAGACAAAGGCATATCATTAGGATCAGAAGAAACACTCTTAGTAGCAAATAATTTCATAAGTTCATCCATCTTTCCACTCAAAGCATTGATTTCTTCTATCGCATGAACTTTTTTACTAGAAGATCTTTCAGTATGCCATTGAGAATAATTAACCATAATATTATCTAGGAGTTTAGTAGCATCTCCTAAAGTGATTTCCATAAAAGTGCCTCCTGCGGCCGAATCTAAAAGATTTCTAGAAGCAAAATTCAATCCAGCATAAAAAATTTGTATAATCATCCACAAATTCAAACCATGAGTAGGGCAATTATGTATCATTAATTTCATTCTCTCCCAAGCTTGTGCAACATGTTCGTGATCAAGTTGCTTAAAATTCATAATATCGTTTCTAAGAGAGATGATCTTAGTGGGATGGAAATACTTAGAGATATAAGCATCTTTGCACTTGTTCCAAGAATCAATACTATTCTTAGGCAAAGACGAAAACCAAGCTTTAGCATGTTCTCTAAGCGAAAAAGGAAATAGCTTCAATTTAACTACATCATTATCGACATCTTTTTTCTTTTGCATATCACATAAATTAATGAAGCTATTCAGATGAGTAGCGGCATTTTCACTAGGAAGGCCGGCGAATTGATCTTTCATAACAAGATTCAACAAAGCAGCATTGATTTCACAAGATTCAGTATTGGCAAGAGGAGCAATCGGAGTGCTAAGGAAATCATTATTATTGGTATCGGTGAAGTCACACAATTTGGTAGTATCTTGAGCCATCGCGACAAACAAGCAAACTAGCACACAAGCAAATAAGAGCAAACGGGCAAAAGAGGCAAATAGAGAGGGAGGATAGAGAGAGAGGGCGAAAAACGGCAAGGGTGAAGTGAGGGAGAGGAAAACGAGAGGCAAATGGCAAATAATGTAATGCGAGAGATAGGGATTGTGATGGGTACTTGGTATGTTGACTTTTTGCGTAGACTCCCCGGCAACGGCGCCAGAAATCCTTCTTGCTACGTCTTGAGCTTGCGTTGGTTTTCCCCGAAGAGGAAGGGATGATGCAGCAGAGTAGCGTAAGTATTTCCCTCAGTTTTTGAGAACCAAGGTATCAATCCAGTAGGAGGCCACACTCAAGTCCCTCGTACCTGCACAAAACGATAGCTACTCACAACCAACGTGATTAGGGGTTGTCAATCCCTTCACGGTCACTTACGAGAGTGAGATCTGATAGATATAATATTTTTGGTATTTTTGGTATAAAGATGCAAAGTAAAAAAGTAAAGGCAAAGTAAAAAAGAAAAGCAAGATTAAAGTGATGGAGATTGATATGATGAGAATAGACCCGGGGGCCATAGGTTTCACTAGTGGCTTCTCTCAAGAGCATAAGTATTCTATGGTGGGTGAACAAATTACTGTTGAGCAATTGACAGAATTGAGCATAGTTATGAGAATATCTAGGCATGATCATGTATATAGGCATCACGTCTGTGACAAGTAGACCGAAACGATTCTGCATCTACTACTATTACTCCACTCATCGACCGCTATCCAGCATGCATCTAGAGTATTAAGTTAAAAACAGAGTAACGCCTTAAGCAAGATGACATGATGTAGAGAGATAAATTCATGCAATATCAAATAAACCCCATCTTGTTATCCTCGAAGGTAACGATGCAATACGTGCCTTGTTGCCCCTTCTGTCACTGGGAAATGACACAGCAAGATCGAACCCAAAGCTAAGCACTTCTCCCATGGCAAGAACTACCAATCTAGTTGGCCAAACCAAACAGATAATTCGAAGAGACTTGCAAAGATAACCAATCATACATAAAAGAATTCAGAGAAGATTCAAATATTATTCATAGATAGACTTGATCATAAACCCACAATTCATCGGTCTCAACAAACACACCGCAAAAAGAAGATTGCATTGAATACATCTCCTCAAGAGAGGAGGAGAACTTTGTATTGAGATTCAAAGAGAGAGAAGAAGCCATCTAGCTACTAACTATGGACCTGAAGGTCCGAGGTAAACTACTCACACTTCATCGGAGAGGCTATGATGATGTAGAAGCCCTCCGTGATGACGGCCCTCTCTGGTGGAGCTCCGGAACAGGCCCCAAGATGGGATCTTGTGGATACAGAAAGGTGCAACCGTGGAATTAGGTTTTTGGTTCCTGTTCTAATCATTTGGGGGTACGTATGTATATATAGGAGGAAGGAGTACGTCGGTGGAGCACCGAGGGGCCCACGAGGCAGGGGCGCGCACTAGGGGGGGCGCCCCCACCCTCGTGACCTCCTCTTTGACTCCTTGGAATAGGGTACAAGTCTCCTGGGTCATGTTCGGTGAGAAAATCACGTTCCCGAAGGTTTTATTCCGTCTGGACTCCGTTTGATATTCTGTTTCTCCGAAACACTGAAATAGGCAAAAAATAACAATTCTGGGCTGGGCCTCCGGTTAATAGGTTAGTCCCAAAAATAATATAAAAGTGGAAAATAAAGCCCAATATAGTCCAAAACAGTAGATAATATAGCATGGAGCAATCAAAAATTATAGATACGTTGGAGACGTATCAATGTTCCTAGTGCTCCTCTTTGGTTTTGGCTTTGGAGCTGGAGCAGCAGTCTTAGGAGCAGTCTTAGGCTTAGATGGAACAGCCCCTGCCCTTATAGCATCTCCCATAAGCTTTTGAGCTTTGGGTGCTGGTGCTGCATCCTCTTCCTCTTCCTCTTCTTCAGAGTCTTTCATTATTGAAGATCTCCCAAGCACTCTGGCAGTGGTCTTCTTGACCCTCTCTTTCCTTTTCTTTTCTGCCACAACCTGCTCTTTGGGTGAAGATCCCAAAATCTCTTGAGTGGATGTTCTGGCTTTTGACATGGGAGCTCTTGTCAGGGGTTTGGTGCGACATATGCCAACGGATGGCTTATCATGGTGGGGGTGAGTAGAACGTCGCCGGTGCCTGGAAACGGGATGAGGCGAAGACATGCACGCCGGCGAATTTTACCCAGCTTCGGGGCTCTCCGGGGAGATAATACCCCTACTGCTGCTCTGCGGGGTCTCCGCATGATCACTATGGTCAAGTGTTTACAAGGTTGCTCCTTGAGCTATTTCTGGTGGTAGAAGAGGGCAAGACTAGCTCTCTCCTTCTATCTGGTATGGTCTAGAACTAATGGGATCCAACCCCTTGCATGGGTGCCCTGGGGGTTTATATAGGCCTGCCCCCCAGGGGTACAATGGTAACTCGACTGGGCACGGGCCCAGCCGTTAGTGCCTCCGACCTTCGACTTCTCTGCCGACTGCTGGGGCCCGCCGACTGCTGGGCCCCGCCGACTGGTCTGGTACGGAGCCGACAGGTCACGTCCGCCGCGGGCGGGTCTTGCCGGCCGCTGATTACTGTAGCCGTGCTTCCGATGACGCAGGCTTGGTCATGGGGTCGTGGCAACAGCCCCGCCGCCTGGCGGGCGATCACTGTGGCCACTCCCCATCTCATCTTGATTAATGGCGCGTGGGCCCCGGCGGAGGGCTCGACCGACTCCCCCGGGCCGACTCCCGACGGGTCCGACTAGCGGTCCTCCCGTCGTCTCCCGAGGTCTCGCTGACTGGTGGGCCCCACTGCCTCCAGGCCATACAGACAAGCCGTCATGGGCGCAGGACTTGGTACTGTGGTGCTGATCTCAGGGCCGGCCGGGCAATAGTGCCATGCCGGCCGGAGATCTTCCCGGGTATGGTGTGCTGTGGCCATGCCTGCCCTTGGTAAGGGGTGGGAGTGGGCTTCACTGTAGCCACGCCTCTGCCCCGTCCCCTTTGATGAGGTCGTGGGTTTGCTGGAGTCGTCAGCCGACTCCCCAAAGCCGGCTTCTCAGGAAGTCGTCCCTGGAACTCGGCCGTGAGCGGGCAGTCGGCCGCCCTGCCGTTGACTCCTCAGGAGACGGCTCTTCACCCTGGGCTCTTGAGGGGCGCAGCCTGCCCCGATGTCCTGAAAGGTCATGGGACTCGGGTTAGCCTACCCGTGGCCCATTACTCCGACAGTAGACCCTGAAGCTGGTGAGGCGCCGCGGACGATCGGCCGAGAAGCCTCAGCAGTTTCTCTTTCTGGGTGCTCAACACATGGTCTTGATTGACTTCTGCCGGGCCGTCTAGAAGGAGTAGGACTTGCTCAACTCGGACTTCACTCAATTTCGACTTGCTCGGTATTTCGAACGTCGCTGCGGGATTTTAAGTGGCGTGCTAGCTAAGCCTCCAGGCCGCCGCTTGTTCTTGGCCTGTCACGCGAAGGCACGTGGCTAGGCCGTCCTGCCAGCCCACGCGTGCGACGGGACAGGCCCATGGGCGGGGCCCGCCACTACCGCGCCTCGGCGCCCGAGCGGATCCGCTACGGCCCCGGTGGACGGTTGGGATTACCGTGGAGTTACTGCGTGCAGTAACTTTACGTGGATCGTGGGGGTCGTGGGGTTGTAGGCACAGTAAATCCCCACGTCCGCCCCCTCGGCTTCGTAGCCCACGGGGCTATAAGGAGGGGGAAGAGGGGGACATGCACGCCCCTCCTTCCCACTACCCCTCGCTCTCTTCCTCCTTGTTGCTCCTCGCTCTCCTCCTCCTTGCTGCTCCTCGCTCTCCTCCTTGCTCCGTCGCACGCCCAAGCTCCGGCGAACGCCGCGGTGACAGCTCGCGATAAGTTCCTCCTCCGCTGTCGCGCCTCCCCTAGTGCGTTCCGGCACCTGGGACGGTTCTAAGGTTCACGAAGACCACATCGAGTTCCTCCGCCGGACCCGTCGGCTTCCCGGCGAGGATCGCGTGCAGGTGCATCTTGCGCCGAAGGGGGAGATCTTCCCCGCCCCGCAGGAGGGCGAGCGGCTCATCTTCCACTCGCACTGCCTGCGAGGGCTGGGGCTGCCGGCGAGCAGCTTTTTCCGGTTTTTCTTGGAGTTCTACGGCCTCCAGCCGCACCACCTCACCCCAACACAGTGGTGCTGTTGTCCGCCTTTGTGGCCTTGTGCGAGGGCTTCCTCGGAGTCCTCCCCACCCTCGAGCTCTGGGGGGAGTTCTTCTTCTCCAAGCTCGGCACCCAGGCCGCGGGCGTGCCGGCTCAATGCGGCGCCTTCATCGCCGTGCGAAGGTCAGGAGCCGACAACCCCTTCCCCTCCATCTCGCTGATAAAGTCAGTGAAGATGTGGCAGAGATCCTACTTCTATGACAGGACCCCGATTCCATGACACATCGATCTAGCTGATAACACCTCATATCACTCTGCGGCCTCACGCACGGTATTCCACGGGTGTCGCCTTACCATGGCCCGGGACCGTTTGCGCCTTTTGGCTCACGTATATGATAGTGTCGCTAGCATCCATATGACAGAGAACCCGGGCTGACATGGCTAGTCGTGAACCCAAAGCGGCACAGACCTATGGAGACATGCATACATGAATCACATCGAGCATGTCGGTCATCAGCGAGTGATTCCGGGCTGTAGCACTGGGCTAACAGGACTCCGGGGAACCCGGGCTGTAGCAGGCTAGGCAGGACTCCGGATATCACCGCGTGACATTTCCCCGAAGGGACAGACATAGGAACGAAGTGAAACACATGCCGGCTAGTCAAGTGTCCTGAACAGTAGTGCTGGGCTAGCAGGACTCCGGTGAACCGGGCTGTAGCGGACTACTATGGCTCGAGGAACACTAGACTACATTTCCCCATAAGAAAGGCTGCCAAGGATAAACAACTAGATTGTTGGATCCCACTCATACCAAGCATTTCAATCATACACACAATATGCCCGATATGAGTACATACAACATGGCATCACAACAAAACTCTACAACTCAAGTACTTTATTTAAAGGCTCCAGGGAGCCATACATAACATGTTCATACAGATAGGGGTCACATGACCCGACACTCAAGTCATACAATCATACAAGCACATGCGGAAGCAACTAGTCTGAGTACAGACTCTAGAAAGAAAGAAGGCTTCTCGAAGCCTGTCTATCTACATAGGGCCCTCCATGGCCAGGATCACCACCTGGGTGGCTAGTCACTCGTCGACGTCAAGGTCTACGTAGAACCCATCGGAGGGGGTGGTGTTGTCGTCTGAAAACAGTAATTAAGCAAACATGAGTACAAGGGTACTCAGCAAGTCTTACAACAGAACCTACTATACATGCCCATTCTCAGGAAGGTGGTGGGGTTATTGCAGCAAGCCAGCTTTGACTCTTGGCTAAGCTATCCTACGGAACTTCACTAGTAAAATAGTTTTCACACACGAGTCCACTACTCACCAACACAATACTCCACCAGGAATCCTCCCTCATCATCCTACGAGAGGGCCATCCTCGGTACTCACACTTATCTTGAGTCTTTTAGTAGTATCCATTACCTTGTCTATGGACTGTATAGGCAACCAAGTAGTCCTTTACCGTGGACGCGGCTATTCGAATAGTTTTATACCCTGCAGGGGTGTACTTCTTCATACACGCTTTCACCACTTACCGTCGTTTACATGACATGTACTCGGCAACCTTCAAGCGGAAGCCCAGCGGGGGTGTCGGCCATGGCCTACCTAAACACTTAAGTCTGTAGTCCAGGTTTATCGCCTATCCAGGTTCCATCCGCAGGGAGTCCGGCCGAGGTTTCCATATACGGCCCCGAACGATGTGAACAGGGTCCCGAGACGCCAAACGGGTGCCCGGCATACCCGGCCACGGTGTATCTACAGCAACATAGCCCACCCCTAGGGTCAGCGCTACGCACGGCCGCCAACACATAACCTACAAACACCAGAAACTATTTGCAACTCCTAGACAGAGTACTAGGGTGATTAAGAAGCTGAGAGGGTCAATTAAGGATCCCAATGCATGGTAGTAGCTGAATCTTAAATCACACATACAGATCTCAGTTCTTAGGGACGGCCTCAATGAAACAACCCACCATGTACTCCTACATGGCCTCTCATTGATACCTTACCAAAACATGTTCAACACATCCCTCATATTACCAACATAAACATTTCACTCTAGCCCATTACCCAGATGAACCAGACCTGACACAACTCTAAGCATAGGAGGCATAGCAAGGTAGGAATCACATACATGGCTCAATCAACTCCTACACATGCTAGTGGGTTTCATCTAGTTACTGTGGCAATGACAGGTCATGCAGAGGATAAGGGTTCAACTACCGTAGCACACAGCAGTTTGAATCGCGTTGTCTTAATGCAGTAAACAAGAGCAGAAGCGAGAACATGGGTTTGTATCGGAATTATCAATGGGTTTCTTGCCTGTTGTAGAGGTAGTAGGGTACTGCCCTTCAGACGGATACTCGGGGTTATCCTTGGAGGCAGAACCTACCACGAAAGACACACTGAACATAATCAACACATGGCAATATGCAACAATATGATGCATGCTATGACATGGCAAGATGAAAGTGTTTTGGCCTAATGCAAGCTAAAACAGAAGGGGATGAACTCATTTGAATCAAATATTCAAATATTAGCTCATTAAACATGGCCTTAATAGTGCATTACCTTATTCTTCTTAAACAGCAGGGTTAACTTGTTTTGTCATGCATGAAACCAGTACAGATGGATATATTGAATTTTTCTGATCATTTTTCATATATAAATCTTTGCATTTGGAGCTATGGTTGATTTTCTATGATTTTTAGAAGTTTTGACTATTTTCTGGAATTTCCTGTATAAGAATAAATCCAGTAATTGAATTACTGCGTCAGCATTACGTCAGGGTGACGTCAGTGGTCAACGGGGACGTCCAGGTCAAACCTGACTGGTGGGTCCCGCGTGTCAGTAGTTAATTAAAGTAATTATTTTTAGTTAAAACTAATTTTATTTAGTTAGCAGAGGGGGGCCCACTTTTCATTGACTCAGGGGAGTCAAACTGGGGTCAAACCCCTGGTCAGCGGGGCTAATCCCGCCGGTGAGGCCGAGACGGCGGAGGGCTTCGGATTTGGTCCTCCGGTGACCAAATTGCTGGTGGAGACGTGCTACGCGTAGCTGGGGAGCTGCCGCATCCAGTGATGCAAGTGGTTGGACACGGGGACGCCGGAAACGACGCCGGCGAGCTCGACAGCGGCGGCCGGAGTTCGGACGGGGTTGGGTTCGACGCTACGGTGCATGAGAGAAGGAGCTGGTGGTGGCTACGGGCTCCTGGTGCTGCGCTAAGCACAACGGTGAGCTTGGCTTCGAGCCACTGTGGCTCTGGCCACGACGGCGCCATGGCCGGCGGCGGGGAGCTTTCGGGTGCGGTGGAAGTGGCGACTATAGAGGCCAAACGAGCACGGGATCTAGAGGAAGAGGAAGAGGAGCTAACAGCGGGGTTGGAGAGGGGGTCAGCGAGCTCGGGGAGGTCCTGGCGGCGGTGAATCGACCGGAGACAGCTCGGGTGCCCGAGGTTGAAGACGAGGGCGAAGACGGCGTTTGGAGTCGCGTTGGTCAGCGGAGAGGTTAAGGGCGACGAGGCGGAGCTATTGGGCTTGTCGGAGGGGCGAGGGGGTGGCTCTGGTGACGTCTACGGCGAACGGCGGCAAGGATCGCGCTCGGCCATCGCGGGAGAGGGTGAGGGAGACGAGGGGGAGTGAGGGAGGATGAGAGGGGACGTGGGGGTCGGCGTGGCATCCCTAGACGTCTCCATGGCGTCGGCAGAAGTAGGAGGTGGCCGACGTGTGGCCGCGGGCGCCGGCCACGTGCTCCTCGTCCTTCTGGCGGGAGGAGGACGACAACTGGCAAGGCCAGTCGGCTGGGCCGAGCCAGGTGGGCTGGGCCAGCACAGGTAGGGCCCAGGTGGTCTTCCCTCTCTCTCTTTTTTTAATTTGTTTCTATTTTTCTATTTAACTGCAACTGTTGGGCTTTATTAAAAATACTAAAACATTTCCAAAAATCCTGAAAATAATTGTGGGCTCTGTTTAGAATATATCCAACAGCAAACATTTATTTCCAGAATTATTTGAGCATTTAAATTATTTTATAGCATTTAAATGCCCAAATTCAAATACGTATGATTTAATTCAGTGATCTTCTGTTGACCTAGAAAATTGTGCACCAATTTTGCCAGAGGTTCTAACCCAGACAAAGAGGGTGAACTTTTTAGAAGGGCATTTCAGGTTCATTGAAAATAATTTTAGTAAACCCTAGTTGTTTCCAGGGGGTGTTGGGGGTTTCTGCCTTCCCCATTTCAAATTTAAGAGGAATTTAAACATGATGCACACTCTAATGCTTGAACTAGCTAGGGTGTGACAACTCACCCCCACTCAAAAGAATCTCATCCCGAGATTTAGGATCCTCCGGGAAGAAGGTGGGGTACTCGAGTCGAAGACGATCCTCCCTTTCCCAAGTGGCTTCTTTCTCAGAATGGTGTGACCATTGAACCTTGAGAAACTTGATATTACGACGTCGAGTGGTACGCTCGGCTTGATCAAGGATACGAACGGGATATTCCCGATATGAGAGGTTATCTTGTAGATCAAGCGTTTCATGGTCCACTCCACGGATAGGATCCGCGAAGCAACGACTGAGTTGAGAAATGTGGAAGACATAGTGAACTCTGGAAAGATGCAAAGGTAGTTCCAATTGGTAGGCAACTTCTCCTCGTTTGGCAAGAATGCGAAAGGGTCCAATGTAACGAGGAGCCAATTTTCCTTTGATACCGAAACGATGGGTTCCCTTTAACGGAGTAACCCGAAGGTAATCCTTCTCGTCGACTTCATAAGTCATAGGCTTATGTTTACGATCATATTGACTCTTTTGACGAGATTGGGCTGTTTTCAATTTCTCACGAATAACACGAACCTGCTCTTCTGCTTCCTGAATCATATCCGGGCCAAAGAGTTGTCTTTCCCCGGTTTCTGACCAGTTAAGAGGCGTTCGACATTTTCGTCCATAAAGAACTTCGAAAGGAGCCTTGCCAAGCTGGCTTGATAACTATTGTTATAAGCAAACTCCACGAATGGAAGGCATTTCTCCCAACTCATTCCGAACGAGATGACAGAAGCCCGGAGCATATCTTCCAGAATTTGATTGACTCGCTCTACTTGACCACTTGATTGAGGATGGAAGGCGGTACTAAAAGAGAGACGAGTTCCCATAGCATTTTGGAAACTTTCCCAAAATCGAGAGGTGAAGAGACTCCCACAGTCTGAGTTAATTTCCAATGGAACACCATGAAGAGACACTATTCGGGAGATGTATAAATCGGCTAGCTGGCTAGCATTGATACTCTCACGAACAGGTAGAAAGTGGGCTACTTTGGAAAGTCGGTCGATCACGACGAAGATGGCATTATTCCCTCTCTTGGTCCTGGGAAACCCAGTGATGAAATCCATACTGATTTTATCCCATTTCCATTCAGGAATAGCCAAAGGTTGAAGGGTTCCAGCAGGCCGTTGGTGCTTTGCTTTAACACGACGATAGACGTCACAGCTAGCAATGTATTGAGCGATTTCTCTTTTCATCCTAGTCCACCAAAACCTCTGGCGTAGGTCTTGATACATTTTAGTACTACCGGGATGAATGGTGAGAGGGGATTCATGAGCTTCCTTAAGGATCAACTGGCGTAGATGTTGTTTCTTGGGAACCACCAAACGGTTCTCGAAGAAGACAACACCCCGCTTATCCATGGAAAAACATTTAGCAACTCCGCTAGCGATGTTTTCCTTAATTCGGGATATGCCCTTATCATACCGCTGGGCGGTTATGATTTGATCCATAAGGTTAGGTTTAGCTACCAGGGTGGATAGAAAACCTCGAGGAACAATGTGAAGATTAAGCTTACGAAATTCCTCGTGGAGAAGTGGTTGACTTTGTTGTAACATCAGGTTGTTACAATAGGCTTTGCTCGGGGTGTAAGTTATTCCTAAGTCGTAATCCGAGATCAACTCGACCCAACGTCTTTGCCTGAGATTCAAATCTGGTTGGGTGAAGATATACTTCAAACTTTGGTGGTCGGTGAAGATCTCGCAACGATTACCAAGGAGGTAATGTCGCCAAGTTTTGAGTGCATGGACTACAGCTGCAAGCTCTAGATCATGTGTGGGATAATTTTCCTCATGTGGGTGTAATTGCCGTGAAGCATAGGCAATTACCTGACGATCTTGCATGAGTATGCAACCTAGTCCTTGTCGCGAGGCGTCGCAATAGATAATAAAGTCCTTGGAGAAATCTGGTGGTACCAGTACGGGAGCAGATTTCAGGCGTCTTTTCAGTTCCTGAAAGCTGAACTCGCACTGTGGAGTCCACTCAAACTTTTTAACTTTCTTGAGGAGTTCAGTTAGAGGTTTAGCAACCTTGGAGAAATACTCAATGAAGCGGCGGCAATAGCTCGCTAAGCCAAGGAAACTCCGAACTTGCTTAACCGTCTCAGGTGGAGTCCAATCAAGGACGGCTTGAACTCGCTCGGGATTGACAGCAATACCCTTACCAGAGATTACATGGCCTAGATAGGTCACTTCTGGCAACCAAAATTCACACTTGGAGAATTTGGCATGAAGGCGATGCTCTCGAAGTTTCATCAATACCAGCCTTAGATGTTCGGCATGTTCCTCTTTGTTCTTGGAGTAGATGAGTATGTCATCGAGGTACACTACGACGAATTTATCCAAATACTCCATGAAAACCGAGTTCATTAACCGGGAGAAGGTGGCTGGGGCATTGGTTAAACCGAAAGACATAACGGTGTACTCGTATTGGCCATAACGAGTAACAAAGGCCGTTTTGGGAATGTCCCCGTTTCTGATTTTGATTTGATGGTAGCCCAACCTCAAATCCATCTTGGAAAAGACTGAGGATCCAGCGAGTTGATCATACAGATCGTTGATCCTAGGAAGCGGATACTTGTTCTTGATGGTGACCAAGTTGACAGGTCGATAATCTACAACCATTCGATCCATTCCATCCTTCTTCTTGACGAAGAGGACGGGGCAAGCCCAAGGAGAGGAACTAGGATGGATGAAACCCTTTTTCAAGGACTCATCGAGTTGGTTCTTAAGCTCGGCTAGTTCTAAGGGTGCCATCTTGTAGGGTCTTCTAGAAATTGGTACGGTTCCTGGAACAAGGTCTATCACAAACTCGACATCCCTGTCAGGTGGAACACCTGGCAGTTCTTTTGGAAAGACATTCGGAAAGTCTCGGACTACCGGAACATTCTCAAGGTCTGGAAGGGGGTTGGCATTTAAGGAGTAAAGCTGGCGCTTGGCCACTCGGGTTAAGACATTGATTGTCTTGCCCGAGGTGTGAGTAAGTTGAACGGTTCTAGTGGCACAGTCGATCTTAGCATAATGAGCTGACATCCAGTCCATACCCAGATGACGTTTATGTCCGAGGACTTGAGAGCTATTAAGGATGCAAGGAAGACAAGTCTATTGACAAGAATTTCGTTCCCATGGCTTACTCTAGAAGTTTGCCATCTAGAGCCAGGAGTTTGAATTTCCATGGTAGAGGGCATGTCACAGAATGTCGTGTTGTGCAATCGAGCATAGTTCTCGGATATGAATGAATGAGATGCTCCAGTATCGAAAATAACAGATGCCGGATGGCAGTTAACAAGGAGCGTACCAAGGACGACGTTGGGATCCTCATGAGCCTCCTCGGCTGAAACATAGTTGACATGGCCATGGGCAGTGGTGACCGGCTTGGCGTAGAATGTCTTTCCCGCAGGCTTACCACGGCCAACGGACTTTCCAGTTTGAATGGGGTTGTTGTTCTGGGGACACTCTCGGCTATAGTGACCCGGCTCTCCACACTTAAAGCATGTCACCACATTGGGGCGTGGAGCAGCATTAGCAGCGGGGCCACCATAGGGCTTGGGCGGTGCAAATTGCTGGTTGGAACAAGGCGCCTCAAAGGATGGCCTCGGGATGAACCTGGGTGGCAGTGCCGTGCTTGGGATCCACACCCGGTGCTTCTGAGCTCCAGAGCCAGATGAAGAGCCAAAATCACGGGAGTGCTTGCGTGAAGCGTCATAATCAGTCTGGCCTGTCTCAGCACTGATGGCTTTATTGACCAACTTCTGAAAGGAGGTGCACTCGTGCAGATGAAGATCGCGGCGAAGCTTAGGGCTAAGTCCCTTGCGGAACCTTGCCTGCTTCTTAGCGTCAGTAGATACCTCTTCAGGGGCATAACGTGTCAGATTCCCAAATTCACGACTATAGGCATCCACAGTCAGTCTTCCTTGGCTGAAGTTGCAGAACTCCTCCCTCTTGCGATCCATGAGACCTTCCGGAATGTGATGCTCACGGAAAGCCTCACTGAATTCAGCCCAAGTAGTGATTTGGCCGACCGGGCGCATAGCTTCAAAATTCTCCCACCAGTGGCTAGCAGGGCCTTCGAGGTGGTAGGCAGCGTAAGTAACCTTGTCGGCTTTGGCTATGTTGGCAGAACGTAGCTTGTGGGTAATGCTGCGAAGCCAGTCATCTGCGTCGAGGGGTTCGACAGAATGGTTAAACTTTGGTGGGTACAGCTTGATAAAGTCATTGATTGACACCAAGTCATTTCGCGGGTGGCGTGCAGTGTTCTGCTCAATCCGCTCCAGCAGGAGGTTAGTCTCACGCTTGTTTCTTTCCGCCTCCAGCATTACTTCGGCCAGAGAAGGCGGGTGAGGCAGATTTTCACCCCTAGCTGCACTGGCTTCCCCCTGCTCCGAGGCAGCAGGGTTGCTGCGGTTGTTGACCATCCTAGGAGAAAACAAGACAACGGTTTAGACAATGATGGCTCAAACTTAGCAAGGAAGTGCAGAATGTAATGGATAACACGGAATGCAGAGATGTTCATCCGTATGTCATGGTAATATAAAACTGCCATTTATATACCAACGGTCATACACATCATACATAGTTTAGTACAAGCCCAGGCTACAGTACAACTATGATGAAAGACGTTACATCTCATCGGAGGCATTCCAAGCCCCTATACATTATTTGTCTACACCTCCGGAATTGGTTACATGCCAAGTCATATTCCACAAGTCACGCAGGACAGTGGAGATACAACTATTACAATACTAGTGATACTACTACTAACTCAGATAGCTCCGTAGTAGTCCTCATAGAAGTCACCTCCATAGCCTGGAAGTTCAGCATGACCATCCGGGAATAGACGGTCCTGAGGAGCCTGTGGACCATAGGGGCTAGGATGAGGTCTTGGACCAACAAACGGTGGCCTACGGGGACCACGGGGTGGGGTGATGCCTCCCACATCACGCCAATCCACCATGTCTGGCAAAGCAGATCTCACAGGATACAGATCCCTTGTATCCATACATCCAGCTTGCACCGCAGGTGCAAACCAAGTCAATGTAGCCCAATGATCAGCACGGGTATTGAAAAGCTCCATCCTCAAGGCCCGATTCTCTCGGTCCTTATCTTCAAGCATCTCGGCAGTGGTACGGGTTAATGAGTCCTCCTGAGTGGAGTCAGCATAGATAGCCTGAAGATACCCTTGCGCTCCCGGAAGTGAAGCTAGCATGTAACGGAAGTCAGTGTTCCGAAGCAGGCCAGTCCGGACTCGCATGATGGTCATCATGGAATAGGCAGCATCCTGCACAGCCATCTCAACAGTAACCCCGAGTTCATAGGAACAGTGAAGGGGCTCGGTAGATCCAGGATAAGAATGAAATATCCTAACGGTGCAGAAATATTGGCTTTGATTAAAGTCTCGGAATTGCTCTTCGACGGTGTATTCGGGATACCAACGGTAACCCGTCTCTATCATTACCCGGACTAACATAGCAGTATGACCGGGCACGTCGAGGCACCGGGTCAGGCGAACCACTTGGTTTTGAACACGGTTGGCCATCTGAAAGCACAACCACAATGCAAAGACATCAGAATTTCTAGGGAAAATTGGACAGCATAACAGCTGTAAATGCTCAAAAAAAGATTTGAGACATCCACAACAGTTTGCAATACCACTCATGTCGTGGTGTGGGCGCCAACTGTCGTGGTATTTCTCACGGGGGGCTTGCGAGTTGACAGATGCCACAAGGGCTTAGTGTGTGGGTAAGACTGCTGCTGATAGGCCCGGGAGCGGGTATGCGAGTAGCACGCGGTGGTTTACCCAGCTTCGGAGCTCTCCGGAGAGATAATACTCCTACTGCTGCATGTCTAAGTGTATCTGATATATCTAGTACAGAGTTGCTCCTGGAGCTGTATCTGGGATCAGGGCCATAGGCATCTGACTTGGTAATGCATGTATGTGGTATGCTAGTGGCCGGCCATGTATGGCCGTGGCTTGCGGCCGTGAGTGTGTGTGAGTGTCCATCCTCCTGGATGGATGGATGGATGCCCATATATATAGGCATGGCTAGCTTAGAGAGTAAGCTATGTAGGCATGGTGGGGTGTCATGCTTGTCCCCTGGGTCACTTCATAAATAGTGCCAGGGGACAAGTGACACTATACATGATGGCATCGAGGTACAGCCGTCTCGTCCGCGGTATGGCCGCCACGTCGGGGTCTTGTCGATGTCGCTTCGGGCTGCAGTTGGCAGCCGGCTGGCTGGCGCAGTCGGACTGAGGGGCTTTGCTAGCCCTGATGTCTTGAAATATTGTCTTGCCGTCCTCGGGGTACCCGTGGTCGATTACTCCGACAGTAGCCCCCAAGCCTCCGGGCAACTTGGCAAAGTTGGGCGGAGGTTTTTTGGCGAGTGTTCATGGAAATTGTCAAGAAAAAAGACAAAGTTAGTCCATGCAGATATATCAAATGTTTGCTTTTAGCATTGCAAGTTTTATGCGGAGGGTGCCGACTCGGTTTCGTCCGAGCCCCCTCAATCTTTTTCGTGTTCCCTCCGCTTTTTGGCTTGTGCTCTTGCTTGCCGAACAGCCGCTCTGCGGTCTGTGGCTAAGAGTGGTCCGCGAAGTGGAGTGTACAGTACTCAGAGTCTAGGAGCAGATTCAACCGAGTAGATACTTGTAAAGGAAAACGGCCGGGTCGCCCGAACGTTTTTCTTCCCGGACATTTTTCGCATGGGTGGCCTCCAGCGTACACTCTTGCTAGTCAGACGGCCGCTCCGCGGTCTGTGACTAAGAGTGGGCCTTTGGTACCGCGCATGGTACTAAGCCGTCTGCGGGAACTAACGTCTCAGGCCAAGCGGCCAGCCCCCGGGCCAACTCTGGCTGGCGCCGGGGCGAACAGTGATGCTACTATAATAAAATGCGGAGACAGCCCCCGAGCATCGCTCGTGGTTATCCATGCTTGCATGGTGCAAAAAATATGCGGGTGAGGAGCTCACATTGATTTTTGTGTACTCACGGTCGTCGGAGACAGCCGGCGCGACTCGGCGCTCGCGGAGCGTGACTCGGCGCTCGCGAAGCGCGTCGGCGCACCCGCTGGGTGAAGCCTTCGCCCGGCCGGTCAGGCTCGACCGGCCAGGCGGCGTGGCGGCTTGCAACGCCCTTTTTCTTCTGCCGGCTGCTGACAGCCGGACAAAACTCTTCTCTTGTCTGCAATCTTCGCGGGGGCGTGTCAGCGCACCCGCTGGGTGTAGCCCCCGAGATTCGGGCCGACTGCTGAGCAGTCGGGCCGGATCTCCCGGCAACTACTTTCTCTTCTCTCTCGTGGGGGCGCGTCAGCACACCCGCTGGGTGTAGCCCCCGAGATTCGGGCCGACTGCTGAGCAGTCGGGATGGATCTTCCGGCAACTACCTTGTCTTCTTTCTCGTGGGGGCGTGTCAGCGCACCCGCTGGATGTATCCCCCGAGATTCGGGCCGACTGCTGAGCAGTCGGGCCGGATCTTCCGGCAACTACTTTGTCTTCTCTCTCGTGGGGGCGCGTCAGCGCACCCGCTGGGTGTAGCCCCCGAGATTCGGGCCGACTGCTGAGCAGTCAGGCCGGATCTCCCGGCAACTACTTTGTCTTCTTTGTTGAAGTTGATTCTTTTTTTTTCTTCTCTTTTTCTCGTCAGGCGGCCGGGCATGCGGACTCCGGCACAACAGTCGGGCTCTTTACAGCCAGCCAGGCAGTTAGCGGTCGGACGCATATCTGGTAGTCGAACGCATATTCCAGCCGGTTCCGTGCCGTCGAACGCACATCTCTCTCACTTTTTTTTTCTTTCTGTCTGAATCCACGCGGGGAGCTGGACCCTTCTTTTTTAAACCAGCCTGACTTTTCTTCAGCCAGCATCTCACTCGCTTCTTTTGAGCCAGCACTCGGCCGCAGCAGTTGAGCAATGTGAGCCGGCCTGGGAGCGCAGAGAGGCCAGGGGGCAGGACCGGCCGGGTGGCGGGCGGAGCCGGCCGTTCGGGTGGCGGCGGAGCCGGGTGGCGGGCGAAGCCGGCCGTCTGGGTCGCGGCGGAGCCGGGGGGCGGCGAAGCCAGTCGTCCGGGTCGCGGCGGAGACGGCGGGCGGCGAAGCCGGCCGTCCGGGCGCGGGAGGCACGGCGGAGCCAGCCGGAGCGGGGACCCAGCAACCAAGCACGCCCGAAACCGGCCGCAGGGCGAGCGGAAGCCGGCAGGCGCGACGGGAGCCGCAGCGACCTGGCAGGGGCTCGAGAGGCCAGCGGGGTGGTACGGGGAGGAGGCCGGAGGTGCGGCGACCCGGCAAGGAGCCTGGGCGAGGCGCAGCCGGCGCGGGCAGCGAGCCAGCAGGCAGGCTGGTGCGCGCGGGAGGCCGCGGAGGGCGGAGGGGCGCCGGGAGCCGGAGGGGAGGAGCTGGAGTGGCTATGGAGCAGGGCCGACATGCGACGGCGGCCCGGAGCAGAGGCCGGGTCTGCGCCGGTGTGCGCAGCCATCTCCAGCGTGCACTTGAACCGGGCAAGCTAGCTAGCTAGCATGCATGCAGCCCAATCCATTGGGCTTGCTAGCTAGCTAGCTAGCCATGCACACACGCGTGTACACACAGGGACCAGAGGTGTAGCTTGTATGTGCGTGGATGACCAGCAGCGAGGCATGGCCGTAGGTGTAGCTACAGCGAGGCATGGAGCAGCAGCTGGCTGCAGCGAGCGACGGTCGAGCCCGTAGTGTAAGAGGAAAAAAGCCATGACTGGTGGAGGGCCATGCGCGAAGCAGCGGCTACTGCGAAGAAAACGTCAGCGGCAAAGCAGGCAGGAGCAAAACGGCGCGATGGATGGCCACGGCCGACCGAAACGAGGGACGGTCGGCGTTGCGGTGGTGGCAAAGAAGGCAAGGCCGATGGCGAGGTCATGCCGCCCCTCACGGCCATTCTGGGGGCATGTCGACGTCGAGCCCCCGACCGCTATCAGAGAGGCGGCGCGACACCGCGATGATGAAGACGAAGAGGCCGATGGCGAGGACGCGCCGCCCCTCGCGGCTGCTCTGAGGGCGTGTTGATGTCGGGCCCCCGAGCGCTACCGGAGAGACGACGGCGACGCCGCGGTGATGACGGAAGTGGTCCCGCCCGGACTGCGAAACCAGCAGCAGCGTGGTAGCATAGTAGTAGTACGGCCCCACGGTGGGCGCCAACTGTCGTGGTATTTCTCATGGGGGGCTTGCGAGTCGACAGATGCCACAAGGGCTTAGTGTGTGGGTAAGACTACTGCTGATAGGCCCGGGAGCGGGTATGCGAGTAGCACGCGGTGGTTTACCCAGCTTCGGAGCTCTCCGGAGAGATAATACTCCTACTGCTGCATGTCTGAGTGTATCTGATATATCTAGTACAGAGTTGCTCCTGGAGCTGTATCTGGGATCAGGGCCATAGGCATCTGACTTGGTAAATGCATGTATGTGGTATGCTAGTGGCCGGCCATGTATGGCCGTGGCTTGCGGCCGTGAGTGTGTGTGAGTGTCCATCCTCCTGGATGGATGGATGGATGCCCATATATATAGGCATGGCTAGCTTAGAGAGTAAGCTATGTAGGCATGGTGGGGTGTCATGCTTGTCCCCTGGGTCACTTCATAAATAGTGCCAGGGGACAAGTGACACTATACATGATGGCATCGAGGTACAGTCGTCTCGTCCGCGGTATGGCCGCCACGTCGGGGTCTTGTCGATGTCGCTTCGGGCTGCAGTCGGCAGCCGGCTGGCTGGTGCAGTCGGCAGCTGGCTGGTTGGCATAGTCGGCAAGCGGCTGGCTGGCGCAGTCGGACTGAGGGGCTTTGCTAGCCCTGATGTCTTGAAATATCGTCTTGCCGTCCTCAGGGTACCCGTGGTCGATTACTCCGACAACTCAACAACATCATATCAAGGTTCTGATCCAATTAGCAACATACTAAGAATAGTAGAAACTGAACTAGGACTTGTAACAACAATCCTATAAGCTACTACGGAATAGTAACACGTGAACCTGATAGAAGAAGAGAGCCTAGTCCTTAACCCACGTTGAATGAGAAGAGAATGACTCAGATCAGAGGCATAGGGTAAAGCAGTAAAAGAGCCTTACGTTCCCTCCCACAATCAATTCCCCTACATATAACTAAAGCATTTCTAGACTCGACATCGACCAGTTTGGCTCAACGAACCTACAGGCAGTCCGGCTCTGATACCAACGTTGTCAGGACCCCGATTCCAAGTCACATCGATCTAGCCAGTAACACCTCATATCACTTTGCGGCCTCACGCACGGTATTCCATGGGTGTCGCCTTACCATGGCCCGGGACCGTTTGCGCCTTTTGGCTCACGTATATGATAGTGTCGCTAGCATCCATATGACAGAGAACCCAGGCCGACATGGCTAGTCGTGAACCCAAAGCGGCACAGACCTATGGAGACAAGCATACATGAATCACATAAAGCATGTCGGTCATCAGCGAGTGATTCCGGGCTGTAGCACTGGGCTAACAGGACTCTGGGGAACCCGGGCTGTAGCAGGCTAGGTAGGACTCCGGATATCACCGCGTGACATTTCCCCGAAGCGACAGACATAGGAACAAAGTGAAACACATGCCGGCCAGTCAAGTGTCCTGAACAGTAGTGCTGGGCTAGCAGGACTCCGGTGAACCGGGCTGTAGCGGACTACTATGGCTCGAGGAACACTAGACTACATTTCCCCATAAGAAAGGCTGCCAAGGATAAACAACTAGATTGTCGGATCCCACTCATACCAAGCATTTCAATCATACACACAATATGCCCGATATGAGTACATACAACATGGCATCACAACAAAACTCTACAACTCAAGTACTTTATTTAAAGGCTCCAGGGAGCCATACATAACATGTTCATACAGATAGGGGTCACATGACCCGACACTCAAGTCATACAATCATACAAGCACATGCGGAAGCAACTAGTCTGAGTACAGACTCTAGAAAGAAAGAAGGCTTCTCGAAGCCTGTCTATCTACATAGGGCCCTCCATGGCCAGGATCACCACCTGGGTGGCTAGTCACTCGTCGACGTCAAGGTCTACATAGAACCCATCGGAGGGAGCGGTGTTGTCGTCTGAAAACAGTAATTAAGCAAACATGAGTACAAGGGTACTCAGCAAGTCTTACAACAGAACCTACTATACATGCCCATTCTCAAGAAGGTGATGGGGTTATTGCAGCAAGCCAGCTTTGACTCTTGGCTAAGCTATCCTACGGAACTTCACTAGTAAAATAGTTTTCGCACACGAGTCCACTACTCACCAACACAATACTCCACTGGGCATCCTCCCTCGTCATCCTACGAGAGGGCCATCCTTGGTACTCACACTTATCTTGAGTCTTTTAGTAGTATCCATTAACTTGTCTATGAACTGTATAGGCAACCAAGTAGTCCATTACCGCGGACGCGGCTATTCGAATAGTTTTATACCCTGCAGGGGTGTACTTCTTCATACACGCTTTCACCACTTACCGCCGTTTACATGACATGTACTCGGCAACCTTCAAGCGGAAGCCCAGCGGGGGTGTCGGCCACGGCCTACCTAAACACTTAAGTCTCTAGTCCAGGTTTATCGCCTATCCAGGTTCCATCCGCATGGAGTCCGGCCGAGGTTTCCACATACGGCCCTGAACAATGTGAACAGGGTCCCGAGACGCCAAACGGGCGCCCGGCATACCCGGCCATGGTGTATCTACCGCAACATAGCCCACCCCTAGGGTCAGCGCTACGCACGGCCGCCAACACATAACCTACAAACACCAGAAACTATTTGCAACTCCTGGACATAGTACTAGGGTGATTAAGAAGCCGAGAGGGTCAATTAAGGATCCCAATGCATGGTAGTAGCTGAATCTTAAATCACACATACAGATCTCAGTTCTTAGGGACGGCCTCAATGAAACAACCCACCATGTACTCCTACATGGCATCTCATCGATACCTTTACCAAAACATGTTCAACACATCCCTCATATTACCGACATAAGCATTTCACTCTAGCCCATTACCCAGATGAACCAGACCTGACACAACTCTAAGCATAGGAGGCATAGCAAGGTAGGAATCACATACATGGCTCAATCAACTCCTACACATGCTAGTGGGTTTCATCTAGCTACTGTGGCAATGACAGGTCATGCAGAGGATAAGGGTTCAACTACCGTAGCACACAGCAGTTTGAATCGCGTTGTCTTAATGCAGTAAACAAGAGCATAAGCGAGAACATGGATTTGTATCGGAATGATCAATGGGTTGCTTGCCTATTGTAGAGGTAGTAGGGTACTGCCCTTCAGACGGATACTCGGGGTTATCCTCGGAGACAGAACCTACCACGAAAGACACACTGAACATAATCAACACATGGCAATATGCAACAATATGATGCATGCTATGACATGGCAAGATGAAAGTGTTTTGGCCTAATGCAAGCTAAAACAGAAGGGGATGAACTCATTTGAATCAAAGATTCAAATATTAGCTCATTAAACATGGCCTTAATAGTGCATTACCTTATTCTGCTTAAACAGCAGGGTTAACTTGTTTTGTCATGCATGAAACCATTACAGATGGATAGACTGAATTTTTCTGATCATTTTTCATATATAAATCTTTGCATTTGGAGCTATGGTTGATTTTCTATGATTTTTAGAAGTTTTGACTATTTTCTGGAATTTCCTGTATAAGAATAAATCCAGTAATTGAATTACTGCGTCAGCATTACGTCAGGGTGACGTCAGTGGTCAATGGGGACGTCCGGGTCAAACCTGACTGGTGGGTCCCGCGTGTCAGTAGTTAATTAAACTAATTATTTTTAGTTAAAACTAATTTGATTTAGTTAGCAGAGGGGGGCACACTTGTCATTGACTCAGGGGAGTCAAACTGGGGTCAAACCCCTGGTCAGCGGGGCTAATCCCGCCGGCGTTGAGTCGCCGGCAAGGCCGAGACGGCGGAGGGCTTCGGATTTGGTCCTCCGGTGACCAAATCGCCGGTGGAGACATGCTACGCGTAGCTGGGGAGCTGCCGCATCCAGTAGTGCAAGTGGTTGGACACGGGGACGCCGGAAACGACGTCGGCGAGCTCGACAACGGCGGCCGGAGTTCGAACGGGGTTGGGTTCGACGCTACGGTGCACGGGAGAAGGAGCTGGTGGTGGCTACGGGCTCCTGGTGCTGCGCTGAGCACAACGGTGAGCTTGGCTTCGAGCCACTGTGGCTCTGGCCACGACGGCGCCATGGCCAGCGGCAGGGAGCTTTCGGGTGCGGTGGAAGTGGCGACTACAGCGGCCAAACAAGCACGGGAGCTAGGGGAAGAGGAAGAGGAGCTCACAGCGGGGTCGGAGAGGGGGTCAGCGAGCTCGGGGAGGTCCTGGCGGCGGCGAATCGACCGGAGACGGCTCGGGTGCCCGAGGTTGAAGATGAGGGCGAAGACGGTGTTCGGCGGCGTTTGGAGTCGCGTGGGTCAGCGGAGAGGTCCAGGGCGACGAGGCGGAGCTATTGGGCTTGTCGGAGCGTCGAGGGGGTGGCTCTGGTGACGTCTACAGCGAACGGCGGCGAGGATCGTGCTCGGCCATCGCGGGAGAGGGTGAGGGAGACGAGGGGGAGAGTGAGGGAGGATGAGAGGGGACGTGGGGGTTGGCGTGGCATCCCTGGACGTCTCTAGGGCGTCGGCAGAAGCAGGAGGTGGCCGGCGTGTGGCCGCGGGCACCGGCCACGCGCTCCTCGTCCTTCTGGCGGGAGGAGGACAACGACTGGCAAGGCCAGTAGGCTGGGCTGAGCCAGGTGGGCTGGGCCAGCACAGGTAGGGCCCAGGTGGGCTTCCCTCTCTCTCTTTTTTTTAATTTGTTTCTGTTTTTCTATTTAACTGCAACTGTTGGGCTTTATTAAAAATACTAAAACGTTTCCAAAAATCCTGAAAATAATTGTGGGCTCTGTTTAGAATATATCCAACAGCAAACATTTATTTCCAGAATTATTTGAGCATTTAAATTATTTTATAGCATTTAAATGCCCAAATTCAAATACTTATGATTTAATTCAATGAACTTCTGTTGACCTAAAAAATTGTGCACCAATTTTTCCAGAGGTTCTAACCCAAGACAAAGAGGGTGAACTTTTTAGAAGGGCATTTCAGGTTCATTGAAAATAATTTTAGTAAACCCTAGTTGTTTCCAGGGGGTGTTGGGGGTTTCTGCCTTCCCCATTTCAAATTTAAGAGGAATTTAAACATGATGCACACTCTAATGCTTGAACTAGCTAGGGTGTGACATTCTACGTCAGGAACGTCGCCACGAGGGGCGACTGGGTCAAGCTGCCAGCTTTCGAAGCCGGCCCGCCGGCTGGGAGACTGCCCAACTGGTCGTACCGGGCCAAGTCGCTGATGCCTGCGGGAGCCAGCGCCATCACGCGACTCCGAGTGCTGACGCAGTCAGAGGGTCTGACTGGTTCGGACCTGCTGGCCGCCTTCGTCTCGTGTCGAGTTCTCCCACTTCAAGGCCGCCCTCACATGATAAGCCAGATGAGTGGGCGGCGCGACCCGAGTCGGATGTGCACCAAGGACTTGCCTCACAAAGAGGTGGCCCTCATGGTGAACTACCTCTCAGACAGCAGGCTCCCGGAGGATTGGCGATTCGGCAAGGAGCCGTACTCCCGCGCTAACCCCCCACCCATGGTGAGTCGCCTTTCTTTTCTTTCTTTAGATTGTCTTCTTCTTACCGAGTTTTGTCTTGACCAGTTGGCTTTGGTTAGAATCCCCTTCTTCATCCACCAGCCGGCACCTCGGGGCCGGCCCGTGAGTTCGTTGCCGACCGGGCAAAGAGCGACGTCGACGACCCCGATCTAGGGGCGGCGGCTCTGGAAGACGACGCCGAGGGAGGAGGAGGGACAGCAGGCGACTTCGGACCTTCGGCTACCTTCGCCGACTGGCCTGAAGACAGCGCCGAGGGGGAAGTCGCCCCTCGCCATCGGCCAGGAGCCAGCCAGCCTGGCGCGGGCTCTTCTGCCGCGCCGGGCGCTCCAGGCGGCGGGAAGAAGCGCAGGGCCGTGCTGACCTTGTTCGGCAGTCGGCCGAAGAAGCCCAAGGGCTCGGCTTCGGCGACCCGGCGGGACGAGGCAGCCGCGAAGGCCATCCGCTTCCGTAAGGAAGTGAAGAAGCCGTCGTTGGTCTCCGCATAAGTATTCTGTCTTCAAAGTTTTATTCTTTCTTCGTGATTTGTCTGAGTCTCTGCTTGCCCCTCTTTCTTCAGGGCTCCCCTCTCTCTTGAGCGGGTCGTCGCCGCCTCCGTCATGGGGTCAGCGGAGACGTCCGCCACCACTCGGCGGATTGACCCTGCTGCTGACCTCCGGGAGGCGATGGAGCAGAATGCGCAGGAGAGGCGCAATGAAGAAGAGGCCCTTCGCCTGGAGAAGGCGGAGGCCGACAGGGCGGAGGCCGACGCTAAGAAAAAACTACGGAGGCCGAAACCGCCGCCGCGGCAAAGCAGCAGGCTGAGGAAGCCGCACGCCGCCAGTCGGCCTTGGTTGTCACCCCGCTGAACTCTACGTCGCCGCCTCCGGAGTTCACGGGGCCAACTGGAGAAGCTGGCAGGGAGAACCTCGTCGAGGAGAGGGAAGGCGGCGACCCCTCTACACCGGACGTGCACGTTCCGCCGCCGCCTCCGCCGCCGTCTAAAACCGCGCAAGGTGAGCAGCCAGCGGACCCTCCGGTGCCGCCGACCGAAGATGAGGCCGTGGCGAGGCTGCTCCTCCAAGTCGGCTCGCCAACGCAACGTCGTCTAGAGAAGGCGACTTCGGCACCCCACCCCCTGGAAGCCGGCAGCGCCAGCTCAGCGGCCCTAGAGGCCGAAGCGACGAGCGCCGCACCTGTTGGGTGGGTGCAAGGAGGCGGCATAGGGCCGCTGAACCGGGCGCTCCTGGACGTCCAGGCGAAGCTCCGTGCTGAGGGCGACGCTCTCCAGAGTTGCACCAAGGCGTTCCTGGCGTCGCGAGCAGCCGTCCGGGTATGTTTTTTTCTTTGGTCTTTGTTTTCTTGCTCCTCTCTGTGGGGGCGCGCCAGCGCACCCACTAGGTGTAGTCCCCGAGTTTCAGGCCGGCTGCTGAGCAGGCGGCCTGGAACTCCAATTGATGAACTTCTGGGTACTAACTTTGTCTGAAATGCTTGTCGCAGAATTACCACAACCTCCGCGTCACTGCCTTCAACCATAATGTTGAAGAGCTGGGCAAGTGGACCACCGACTTGGCGGAGAGCCGGAGTAAGTCCCCCCCTTTTTTCTCTGCGGGGGCGCGCTAGCGCACCCGCGGGCTGTAGTCCCCGAGATTCGGGCCGGCTGCTGAGCAGCCGGGCCGGATCTCCCCGGCGACCTACTTTATTGACGACTGTTGTCTTTCTTCCTTTCCTTCAGGAGCCAACGCTTCTCTTCAACAGCAGCTGAGCGAAGCCAACTCCGCCCTGCGCGCCAAAGGGGAGGAGTGCAGCAAGCTCGCCGCAGAGCGTGATCTTCTGGTCACTCAGTTGGCAGAGCAGAAGGAGCTGCTTGTGAAGTCGTAGAGGGAGGCGGAGGAGACGGAAATCGCCCTCTTGGCCGAGTTCACGAGCGAGCGCTCCTCCTGGTCTGACAAGGAGGCGCTGCTGTCCTCCGGCTACCACGAGATTGAAGACATCGTTGATGGTGAGCCTCTTTATTTTCTTTCTTCGAGCTGCCGACTTAGATCATGTCGACTCCTGGTTTTTGACTTGCTTCTTCGTTTCTTCGTGTCTGTGCAGACTTCTTCCCTAGGCAGTCGCAGGCCGCCATCCAAGCCATCGAGGCTGACCATGAAGGTCGGAGGGCGGAGGGTAGAGGGTGCAGAGATCACCGCCGATGCCCCCCAAACTCTTGACGAGCACATCCTGAGCATCGAGGCTCGCCTCCGGCCGGCTCACCGGATGCTACGCCAGCTCCAGCGCGTCGGTGCCAAGGTGATTGCCGCCCTTTGGCCGGATGTGCAGGCTCCGCGCACCCCCATCCTGACGGCCAACTGGCTAGAGGCTGCGGCTGGTCGTTTTGAGGCCTGGAAGGGCTCTTCGGCCCAGGCTGGAGCGCGCCGGGCCTTGGAGTTTGTCAAGGCATGGTACCCGGGGCTGGATCTAGACCAGTTGGCCAAGCTTCGGTCAGAGGCCCAGCCGGAGCTGGCGGCTGCGGAAGACGCCCTCGTCAAACGTGCTGCAGCAATCGCCGAGTACATCGACACCAGCATCTTCGTCCCCGAGCGGTCTGAAGACGGCGAGGAGGTACCGCCGGAGTGGTTTGGGATGAACCCAGACTACGACGAAGACTCGGCGGAGGTGATTGGCTCCAGTGTCGAGGAGGAGGACGAAACGGAGGATGGAGGCGAGGCGGAGGTACCAGAAGACGGAGCAGACGGCCAGCCTCAGCCCGACCGCGCCTCCAGCAACGAGCCGCGTGCGACCGAGTCGACTGCCGCCGGAGGTGATCAAGCCGAGACTAGCCAGCCGGCTGCCCCGACGCCTGACGCTGGCGCCTCCTCTGACCCCCCGAATCCGTCTGCTGCCTCCTAAGCTACCGTTGTATCTTTCATTTTATCTGCTTCAGTAGTCTTTGAAGAACTTGTTAATTCGCACAATTCCACCCGCGGGGTGTATTTTGAACCTCTACTCGACAATTCGGCCAAGGGCCTATGTTATGTAAATATATATATCTATCTTTTCTTGCTCATTGTTCTTTTGGCTTTTTCCTTTGCCGCTTTCTCTTAGTTGCCTGCCTTGCCAATCCGACAGCCGCTCTGCGGACTCTTGCTGGATCAAGTGCTAGGCTACTTTGGGAAAGCAAGTACTTAGCCGATTTCAAGATTGTTTGAGCAAGTTGGATAGAAGGCGACAATCCGACTGTCCGAGAGTCGGTTTGCGAGAAAGGCTGGAAGCCGTCTTGAGCTATGTTTTACGCTTTGAGTCCTTAGCCATTTTTCATGCGAACACCCATTCTACCTTACCTCTGCCCACCGTACAGTCGCTCTGCAAGCTGCGGCTTCTGACAGAAGACGGTTTAGGTGTTACACACTACTTGTTCGGCTGCAGGAAGCATTTCATAGTGCAAGGCGGCAAGTCCCCGAGCCGACTTGTCGAACCCGGTGCCAAGCGGCATGACAAAGAGTAACATGCTTGTAGGCATAATTTTTATCATACAGACAAAAGAGGGCAGTCCTCGAGCTCGTCTCGGGGGGCCCGAAGTCTTGGTATTTTAATACAAAAGGTAGCGCGGTACATACTGCATCAACTGTAAAATCTTCGGAGGAGATTTGCATTCCATGGACGCTCTGTCTCCTTGCCGGAGTCATCCCTCTTGCGTGCTTGGGGCTTCTGAGCGTCGATCAGGTAATAGGAATCGTTGCCCTGTACTTTGCTGATGATGAAAGGGCCTTCCCAAGGCGCCGACAGCTTGTGCTGGCCGGCTGTTCGCTGGATCAGCCGGAGCACAAGGTCGCCTTCTTGGAAAGATCTTGGCCTGACCTTCCTGTTGTGGTGTCGGCGCAAGCTCTGTGTTAGGACCCTGATTCCAAGTCACATCGATCTAGCCGGTAACACCTCATATCACTTTGCGGCCTCACACACGGTATTCCCACGGGTGTCGCCTTACCATGGCCCGGGACCGTTTGCGCCTTTTGGCTCACGTATATGATAGTGTCGCTAGCATCCATATGACAGAGAACCCGGGTCGACATGGCTAGTCGTGAACACAAAGCGGCACTAACCTATGGGGACAGGCATACATGAATCACATCGAGCGTGTCGATCAGCAGCGTGTGAATCCAGGCTGTAGCACTGGGCTAACAGGACTCCGGGAACCCAGGCTATAGCAGGCTAGGCAGGACCTCGGATGTCACCGCGTGACATTTCCCTGAAGGGACAGACACAGGAACGAAGTGAAACACATGCCGGCCAGTTAAGTGTCCTGAGCAGTAGTGCTGGGCTAACAGGACTCCGGTGAACCGGGCTGTAGCGGACTACTATGGCTCATGGAAGCACTAGACTACATTTCCCCATAAGAGAGTCTGCCAAGGATAAACAACTAGATTGTCGGATCCCACACATACCAAGCATTTCAATCATACACACAATATGCTCGATATGTGTAAATACAACATGGCATCACAACATAACTCTACAACTCAAGTATTTATTCATTAGGCTCCGAGGAGCGAGATATTACAAACATGGGTCTCATGACCCAACAATCATAGCATACAATTCACGCACATGCGGAAGCTTAACATGTCTGAGTACAGACATCTACAAATGGAAAAGACTAAGAAGCCTGACTATCTACCAGATCCTGCCGAGGGCACAAGATTGTAGCTGAGGTATCAAGCTAATGTCGAAGTCCACACGAAACTACTAACAAGACTAGAGTCTCTCTACAAAACATAAATTAAGCAAACATGAGTACAAAAGTACTTAGCAAGACTTACATCAGAACTAGCTACATATGCATCGGTATCAACAAAGGGGGGTGGAGTTTAACTACAGCAAGCCAGCTTTGACTCGGTGGCTATCTTAAACTACGACTGCAAGTAACTCTTTTGAGGTGGCGCACACGAGTCCACATATTCACCATATCAATACACCACTATGGATCCGCTCCCGTCTCCCTACGAGAACACCATCCATAGCACTCACGCTTATCTTGCGCATTTTAGAGTATCCACTTTCACTTGTCTATGAACTATTATAGGTAACCCAGAAGTCCTTTACCGCGGACATGGCTATTCGAATAGATCATTTATAACCCTGCAACGGTGTACTTCGTCACACATGTTTCCACCACTTAGCGTCTACACACGACATGTGCTCGGCAGACTTCAAGCGAAAGCTGACGTGGGTGTAGACCACGACCTGACTAACCACACAAGTCTCTAGTCCAGGTTTATCGCCTATTCAGTTTCCATCCGCAAGGAAATCCGGCCGGGGTGTCCTCAATGGCCCCAAACGATGTGTACAGGGTCCCGAGACGCCAAACGGGCGCCCGACATACCCGGCCACAGTGTATCTACCGCATCTCCCCTAGGGTCAGTGCTACGCACGGCCGCCAACACATAACCTACAACCACCAGAAACTAGTTGCAACTCCTGGACAGAGGACGAGAGGGGTCAATAAGTCAAGCGGGGTCATATTTCAGGGCCCAATGTGTGGTAGTAGTTGTTTCATGGATCACAAACACAGAACTTAGTTCCTGAGGACGTTTCAGTGAGACAACCCACCATGTACTCCTACATGGCCTCTCACCGCCACCTTTACCAAATCGTGTTCACACACTTAGCTCACACACCGTAGGACATGTTTACACACCTCCGATTCATCCCCGATGAATCAGACCTGACGCAACTCTATGCAATAGCAGGCATGACAAACAAGCATGAATGAGTAGGCACATCAGGGCTCAAACAACTCCTACTCATGCTAGTGGGTTTCATCTATTTACTGTGGCAATGACAGGTCATGCAGAGGATAAGGGGTTCAACTACCGCAACAAGTAACAGATGAATCGTTGTTGTCCTAATGCAGTAAAAGAGAGCAGGAGCGAGAGAGTGGGGTTGTATCGGAATGAACAAGGGGGTTTTTCTTGCCTGGCACTTATGAAGATAACATTGAGTCTTCATCAGTGTCAACGATCACAGTGTCGGAGCAGCGTCTACCGAGAGGGGACGGTTACCGGCAAACAGGGAAGGACACAATCAATGCCATGCAACAATATGATGCATGAATGTGACATGGCAATATGCTGTTGATTGGCCTAATGCAACTAGCAACAAGTTAAATGGAGTTGGTTTGAACACTAGGTTCAAATTCAAACTCCATATGTGCTTTATTAAATGCCATTTATTTTTTTGTCCAAAACAAGGGACAAACATTGTTCAAACATGCATGAAAATGCCATAAACAGATTCCTTGAATTTTTTTGATAATTTTTCATATATAAATTATTTCATTCTGAGTTATAGATTATTTTCTATGATTTTTAGAAGTTTTAGGCATTTTCTGAAATAAATAAATCATTTAGATTTATTTAAAATCTAGAAAAGGTTTTACTGCGTCAGCATGACGTAAGAGTGACATCATCAGGTCAACTGTGGCTGGCCCGGTCAAACCTGACCAGTGGGACCCACTGGTCAGTAGTTAGTTAACTAACTAAAGTTAGTTTGTGTTAAACTAATACTAATCCTAGTTTAGTTAGTGGCCTGGGGCCCACATGTCAGTGAGTCAGGGGAAAGTCAAATCCCGGTCAAGCTGGGTCAAACCCGCCGGACCAGGTCAACGGCTCGTCACCGGCGACGACAGAGACGGCGGAGGGCTTCGGGAATTGCCCACAGGCGACCAAATCGACCGCGGTTTGGTCCTACGCGTAGCTGGAGCTCGTGCGCATCTAGTGGGGCAAGTGGGAGAAGCTGGGGTGGAGCGAGCTCACCGGAATCGAGCTCGTGGCAGCGGCCGGAGTACGGGTGCACTCAGGAGCGGGGCTACGGTGCCCGTGGGGTGGCGTGCTTGGCTCCTACGGCACCTACACGGCGCGGTGAGCACGTGGGTGTGCTTGGTTGGAGGTTGCGGCAGCTGTGGCCATGGCGGCGAGAGGCTCGGCGGCGGCGCAGTTCGGTCTCCGGCAAAAAGCACGGCTAGAGGAAGGGTTGGAGAGGGAAAACAAGGGGGAAACGACGGAGGCTCACAGAGGGGTCGAACGGAGTCGAAGTCGAGGCCGGGGAAGCACGAACGGCGACGAATTGAAGAAGAGGTCGCCGGCGGCCGAAGGTTGAAGAAGAGCTCGAAGGCGACGCTGCAGGGCTTCCGGCGGGGCGCGGCTCGATGGAGAGGAAGGGGAGGACGCGGCGGTGCTTCTGGGCTGCTCGAGGGAACAAGGGGGAGGCGATGGTCGCAGTAGTGCTCGTCGTCGTCGGCGGGCGTGTTCGGTCCGAGGTGCGGAGGCGAGGGAGAGAGCAGGGGGAGAGTGAGAGAGGTCGGGCGGATCGGGACGACGCCGGGGCGTTCACACACGCGTCTAGAGGCTCAGTGGCAAGCAGGAGGAGGCGTGGCGCCTCGCGCGCGCGTGCGCTGTCCCGCCTCTGCCTACTGGCAGAGGTTAGGGATGACTGGCACCAGGCCAGGTGGGCTGGGCTAGCACAGGTGAGGCCCAGGTGGCGCCAGGTTTGTTTCCTTCTCTCTCTCTTTTATTTAGTTTCTGTTTTCTATTTTTCTGAAATTGTTTTGACTTAATTAAAATGCTAAGGCATTTTGAAAAACCTTGAAAATAATTGTGGGCTCTGTATGGAATATTTCCAACAGCCCTCACTTAAGTTCAGAATTATCTGGACATTTAAGATATTATATAGCATTTAATTATCCAAATTCAAATACGTATGAATTAACTCCAAAATCCAGAAATGTCCTAGAAATGTGTGCATCATTTTTGGAAGAAGTTTTCACCCATTCCAAAATTGATGAACTTTTCTAAAAGCCATTTTGGGTAGATGGAAAAGATTTAATTTGACCCTAGTTGTATTTCACTTGCTGCTAGGGTTTATCAGTCCCCATTTCAAAATTAATAGAAGTTGAAAATGATGCATGGATGCAATGCCACTAATTACAAGAAGATTTCTAGGGCTGTGACACTCTGCTGGTGGATGCTGGACCGGCTGAGTGCCAACAGTCGGCCCTCTTCCAGCAGATCGACGCCGTCTTGTCGTGCTTGTTCTGCTTCCTCCTCGGTGTACATGGTGACTCATGGGGAGTCAAACTCTATGTCCGTTGGGATGACGGCTTCGGCACCGTAGACGAGGAAGAAGGGCGTGAAGCCGGTTGACTTGTTTGGAGTCGTGCGCAGACTCCATAGGACGACTGGCAGCTCGTCGAGCCAGCAGCCAGCCGAGCGCTCCAGAGGCTCGATCAACCGAGGCTTGATGCCGGAGAGGATGAGGCCGTTTTCTTGCTCCACTTGGCCGTTTGACTGCGGATGGGCGACGGATGCTAGGTCCAGTCGGATGCCCTGTGTTGCGCAGAAATGGGCCAAGGCGCCTTTGGCAAAATTTGTGCCGTTGTCGGTGATGATGCTGTGTGGTATGTCGTATCGAATTGTGATATCGGTGATGAAGGTCACGGAAGTCGGACCGTTCAGTTTCTTAATTGGCTTCGCTTCCACCCACTTGGTGAACTTGTCCACTGCGACAAGTAGGTGAGTTAAACCACCTCGTGCTGTCTTGAATGGTCCCACCATGTCTAGACCCCAAACTGCGAAAGGCCAGGCACTGGGGATGGTCTTGAGCGCAGAAGCCGGCTGGTGCGGCTTGGAGCTAAACTTCTGGCACCCTTTGCACTTTTGGACCAACTCCTTGGCTTCTTTCAAGGCAGTCGGCCAGAAGAAACCGTGCCGAAAGGCTTTGGTGATGAGTGCTCTTGAAGCCGCATGGTGGCCGCATTCATCTTGATGGATGTCTTTGAGAATCGCCTGGCCTTGCTCTGGCTCTACGCAGCGCTGGTAGACACCAGTGACGCTGCGCCTGACCAGCTCTCTGTTGACTATGGTATAGGCTGCCGCCCGGCGTTGTACTTTCCGGGCTGAGGTCTCATCAGTTGGTAGCTCTTTGTTCACCAAGAATTTAAGGATGGGCTGAGCCCATGAGGGTGCTGCTATTTCTTCGACTACCAGAACTGCGACTTGGACGAGGGCGGCCGGGCTGGGAGGCGGCGGGTTGGAGTCAACAGCCGCTTGCTTGGTTGATGAAGTCCCCAGGCCGACTGGCGTGGTCCTTGGGCCGAGTTCTCGAATCTTCGAGTCCGCCACCACAGTCCCTGGGTCGGGCTCGACTGTGGCGGCTTTGGAGTCATCCGCCAAAGTCCCCGTTCCGTCTGCCGGAGCTCTGGAGTCGGATCCTCGTCTTCGGGAGGAGCCGGCACAAAAATGGAGTCTGATTCTGGTGAAGGCTTGACAGACGGCTTGAGGAGGCGTTGAAGGGCGACGCCAGATGGTATTGCTTGGCGGGTAGAGCCGATTTGTGCCAAGGCGTCTGCTTGGTCGTTGTCGTTTCTTGGCACATGGAGGAACTCGCACCCTTCAAAATACCCGCTGAGTTGCTGCACGAGGAAATGGTAGCTCGCCATGTTTGCGTCTTTCGCGTCCCAGTCGCCAGATGACTGCTGGACCACTAAGTCCGAGTCGCCATAACACAAGATCCGGCGGATGCCAAGTTCTTTGGCAAGCCGGAGCCCATGAATGAGCGCCTCGTACTCGGCAACATTGTTGGATGCGACAAAATGGATTTGCAGTGCATACTTGAGCTTGTCGCCTTTGGGCGAGGTGAGGACGACGCCGGCTCCCAAGCCGGTGCGCTTCTTGGAGCCGTCGAAGTGCATCCGCCAATGGGTGGAGTCAGGCGCTGGAGGCAGGTACTGGGTCTCGGCCCAGTCGATCAGGAAGTCGGCTAGTGCTTGTGATTTGATAGCGGTGCGGGGCTGGTAGTAGATGGTGTAAGGAGCCAGCTCTATGGCCCACTTGGCCACTCGACCAGAGGCATCTCGGCTATCGATGATCTCAGCAAGTGGGGCCGTGCAGACCACTGTGATTGGATGCTCTTGAAAGTAAGGCTTCAATTTCTTGGCAGCAAAGTGTACGCCATAGCACATCTTCTGGTAGTGGGGGTAGTTCTGCTTGGAGGTCGACAGTACCTCGCTCAGGTAATATACTGGTCTCTGGACAGGCAGCGCCTTGCCTTCCTCCTTGCGCTCCACTACCATGACTGTGCTGACTACTCGGCTGGTGGCGGCGATGTACAGGAGCATAGGTTCCTTGGGAGTCGGAGCCGCCAGGACGGGTGGAGTAGTCAGCATCTTCTTCAACTGGTGAAAAGCTTCGTCTGCCTTATGGTTCCACTCGAAAAAAGTGGTCTTCTTCATGAGTTGGTATAAGGGTAGAGCTTTCTCGCCCAGCCGACTGATGAATCGGCTGATGGATGCTAAGTAGCTGGTGAACTTCTGCACATCTAGCAGTCGGCTGGGTACCTCCATTCTCTCGATGGCCTTGATTTTTACTGGGTTGCATTCTATGCCGCGTTTAGAGACCAGGAAACCTAGCAGTTGGCCGGCTGGTACTCTGAAGACACACTTCTCGGGGTTGAGCTTGATCTGGAACCGGTGCAGGTTCTCAAAGGTCTCTTTGAGGTCTTCCAGCAGTGTTCCACGCTTTTCTGTCTTCACCACCACGCCGTCCACATAGACGTGGGCGTTCCTGCCGAGCTGCTTGAGGAGGCACTTCTGCATGCAACGCTGAAAGGTGGCACCGGCATTCCTTAAGCCGAACGTCATGGTGAGGTAGCAGAATGCTCCAAACGATGTGATGAAGGCAGTCTTCAATCTGTCAGCCGGGTTCAGCTTGATCTGGTGATATCCTGAGTATGCATCCAAGAAACTCAACAACTAGCATCCGGCTGTGGAGTCTATCACCTGGTCAATTCTTGGTAGAGCAAATGGGTCCTTGGGGCAGGCCTTGTTGAGGCTCGTGTAGTCAATACTCATTCACCATTGCTTGTTCTTCTTTAGCACCAGGACCGGATTTGCCAGCCACTCTGGGAAGAAAACTTCCATAATGAAGTCGGCTGCTAGGAGTCGGGCTATCTCTTCTCCGACAACTCTTCTCTTTTCTTCTGATAAGCGGCGCAGTGGCTGCCTGACCGGCTTCGCATCAGATCGGACATGTAACTTGTGCTCGGCGAAATCTGTCAGTACACCTGGCATGTCTTTGGGAGACCACGCAAAGATGTCCCGATTCTCACGGAGGAAATCGATGAGCTCGCCTTCCTATTTGCTGTCGAGGTTTGCACCTACGACGGCGTACCTCTCTGGGTGCTCCGGATCCAAGGGTATCTTCTTTCTCTCTTTGGCCGGCTTGAACGAACCTTCGGCTTCCGACTCCTTCGGGTCGGGTGATATCTCCGGCTGCTTGCCGGCCATCGCCACAACTCATTCAAGGAGTCGCTTCTCGGCCGCAATCACCAGGGACTCGGCCAGCCGACTGCTCTTGGCCGCGCAAGCGGACGACTTCCGGTAGTCGCCGGCCACAGTCAGAATTCCCTTGGAACTGGGCATCTTCATCTTGAGGTAGGCGTAGTGGGGGACCGCCATGAACTTGGCCAAGGCGGGTCGGCCAAGTAGCGCATGGTATGGGCTCTCAAGGTCCACCACCTCAAACCAAATAGACTCCCTTCGGAAGTGATCTTTGTCCCCAAAGAGGACGTCAATCAGGATCTTGCCGATTGGTGAGCAGGAAAGCCCAGGAACAATGCCGTGGAACACAGTCCGGCTGTTTTGAAGCTGTCTTTGCTTGATTCCTAACTTCTCCATGGTGTCCTTGTACAGGATATTGATGTTGCTGCCCCCGTCTATCAGAACTCGCGAGAAACGTGCGGCACGTTTGTCCGTGGCAAAGGTGGCGTCCAGGACCAAGGCGTAGGAGCCCGGACTCGGCATCACTTCTGGGTGGTCAGCCCTGCTACAGTTGATGGGCCTCTCAGACCAGTGCATGAACTCTGGCGTCTATGAGGCTACTGCGTTCACCTCTTGTCGCTGCAGCCGCCTGCTGCGCCGATCATCAGCCACACTGGTGAACACCACATAGGCTCCATGCTCTTCAGGGTATTCGTCTTGTACTGCGCCGATTGGCTTGACTGCCGGCTGCTGGGGCGGAGGCGGAGGCGGCTGCCCAGCAGGCGGGGGTGGCAGGAGGCCGTCTCCCTTAGCGATCCTGGTGAGCCAGTGGCACTTCCAGGTGGTATGATTCGACGGCTTCACGCCATTGTGGAACTTGCAAGGTCCATCCAAGGTCTGCTCATAGGAGAAGGCCGGCAACCAGTTCGGCTTGCCGCCTTTCTGTCGCTTGGGCAGAGGCTGCTCTTCTGGCTGCTGAGCTTCAACGGTCGCGACTTGTCGGCTGCCAGAAGTCGGCTGCGGGACCTTGCGCTTGTTGTCGCCCTGCTGTTGTCGCCGGCCGGCGTCTGCCGCCGGAGTTCTTGGAGCTTGAGGAGCTACTTTGCCAGTCGTGCTGATTTGAATTTCCGCCTTCATGGAGGAGTCGCTGTGGCGTACTTGTCCGCTATGATCAGCAGCTCATCGAGGGTTTTTGGCTCGTCGCAAAGGAGCTTGTGCTTGAGGAGGGTGCCTTCTCGGCACCCGGCTGTGAAGTACTCGATGGCCTGCACCTCGTGCACGCCCTCGCAAGAGTTCCGGAGCTCAGCCCAACGCATGAGGTAGTCGCGAGTCGACTCGTCAGGACCTTGCACGCACAAGGAGAGCTGACGAGGCTTGGGAGGACGCTTGTACGTGCTGGTGAAGTTGCGGACGAACGCTTTAGTGAAGTCGACCCAGCTATTGATGCTGCGGGGCTTCAGGCTGTTCAGCCATGTTCGGGCCGTGCCCTGGAGCATGAGCGGAACGTACTTTACGGCGACACGCTTGTTGCCGTTTGCTATGCTGACAGCCATGGAATAGTCGACTAGCCAGTCTCCCGGCTTCATGGAGCCGGTATACTTGGGCGTGTCTCTTGGGAGAGTGAACCCTCTGGGAAAGGGCTTGTCCCGAATGCGGGGCCCGAAACAAGGCGGACCCAGCTCGTCTTCTTCTTCCAGCGCCAGGGACCGGTGAAGTCGATCGATCCGGTGGCAGGCGTCATTCTCTCCAACTCCCTCTCGGCGGCCAAGGCGGTCACCGAGAGTCGGATGGTCAACAGGCAGCGGGGAGACTCGCCTCTCCCTGCGAGGAGGGGGAGGCGGACAGTCGTCCCGTCGTTCCACTGCTCTCGGGCGGCCATCTCGGTCGCGCTCTATGGTAATGCGAGTCCGGCTGTGGATGACAGCCGGCTCCTTGTCCTTTCTTCCTCGAGCACCGCCAGTCGGCGTCCGAGACGTCGTGCCTTGATCTCGGTGCGGGTCGTTGTTTGGCCATTGTGGCGCCTCCGTGCGGCAGCCGGCCTCGTTCTGCGCGGCGGCCGCGTCGAGGAGCCGCTGGACTCGCTCCATCATGAGGCGGCATTCTTCGCCCTCGAAATTGTCCAGCTCATCCGCCGCTGCCTAGGCGGCTCGAATGTTCTCCGCCGGTGTAGTGTACACGGGGCGGCTAGCCCCAAACAGGCTGGCGATGGCTACGCCGCGGTGCTGGACCGTGCCAAGGCGGCTGGGCCCTGCCGGGGCCGGCGAGCCGCCAACGGCGTGATCCATCTCCCGCTGGTAAGCTTCTGACAAGCGTCTCATGCTGGCCAGCTTCTTCGCGCCTTCAACGAGATGAAGGCGGCGCGCTTCTAACGTCTCCGCATCAGCATCTTCCGGAATGGGCGCAGTCAGGTCTTGCAGCGCTGCACCGAGTGAGTCAGGCGCTCCTCTGCCAGGGAACTCGTCATGACTGATGACTAGCACCTCGGTGACGATGCTTCCGTCGCTCTCTGCATGGGGGAGAGGCTCGTCATAGACCACCACGTTGGTGGGGAATGCGTCGATCAACGCGGTGTCGGAGTCGACCAGTATCGGGTCGGTGGAGCCTACGGACTCCAAGTCTACGGCAGGCTCGCCGGAAACGTGGAGTTAATCGAGGAGGCCCGTGAGGAGGTTTTCGGAGCCGCCCGTGCCTGCGTCCGACGCAGGTTCGTCGGAGAGGCGGACCTCGCCGACAAGTTCGGCCAAGGTGCTGGTTGCGCAGGCGATCTCAACGCCGCGCAGCGCGTCGGTGCAGACTTCGCCTGGCATGCCTGGCTGGCTGCGCTCGCCAGGGAGGAAAAGGGTTCCCATCCAGAACAGATCTCCGGACGGCGGTGCACCAGGCCCCAAGGTGGGCGCCAAATGTCGGGGCTTTGGTGCGACATATGCCAACGGATGGCCTATCATGGTGGGGGCGAGTAGAACATCGTCGGTGCCTGGAAACGGGATGAGGCGAAGACATGCACGCCGGCGAATCTTACCCAGCTTCGGGGCTCTTCGGGGAGATAATACCCCTACTGCTGCTCTGCGGGGTCTCCGCATGATCACTATGGCCAAGTGTTTACAAGGTTGCTCCTTGAGCTGTTTCTAGTGGTAGAAGAGGGCAAGACTAGCTCTCTCCTTCTATCTGGTATGGTCTAGAACTACTGGGATCCAACCCCTTGCATGGGTGCCCTAGGGGGTTTATATAGGCCTACCTCCCAGGGGTACAATGGTAACTCGACTGGGCGTGGGCCCAGCCGTCAGTGCCTCCGACCTCCGACTTCTCCGTCGACTGCTGGGGCCCGCCGACTGGTGGGCCCCGCCGACTGGTCTGGTACGGAGCCGACAGGCCGCGTCCGCCGTGGGCGGGTCTTGCCGGCCGCTGATTATTGTAGCTGTGCTTCCAATGACGCAGGCTTGGTCATGGGGTCGTGGCAATAGCCCCGCCGCCTGGCGGGCGATCACTGTGGCCACTCCCCATCTCATCTTGATTAATGGCGCGTGGGCCCCGAGGGAGGGCTCGACCGACTCCCCCGAGCCGACTCCCGACGGGTCCGACTGGCAGTCCTCCCGCCGTCTCCCGAGGTCTCGCTGACTGGTGGGCCCGCTGCCTCCAGGTCGTACAGACAAGCCGTCGTGGGCGCATGACTTGGTACTGTGGTGCTGATGTCAGGGCTGGCCGGGCAACAGTGCCACGCTGCCCAGAGATCTTCCCGGGTACGGCGTGCTGTGGCCATGCCTCCCCTTGGTAAGGGGCGGGAGTGGGCTTCATTGTAGCCACGCCTCTACCCGTCCCCTTTGATGAGGTCGTGGGTTTGCTGAAGTCGCCGGCCGACTCCCCAAAGCCGGCTTCTCTGGAAGTCGTCCCTCGAACTCGACCGTGAGCGGGCAGTCGGCCGCCCTGCCGTTGACTCCTCAGGAGACGGCTCTTCACCCTGGGGTCTTGAGGGGCGCAGCCTGCCCCGATGTCCTGAAAGGTCATGTGACTCGGGTTAGCCTACCCGTGGCCCATTACTCCGACAGCTCTCTTGGTAGGAACCTTTTGCTTCATCCCTGGCTTAGTGGCAGCAGTTGTGCCATATTCCTTTTTGAGCACTTTCCTCTTTGAGGTGGTTTTTTCCTCGTCGGCCACATAGTCCTCATGCTCTGAATCTGAGGTTCTCTTCTTGCTAGCCCTTGTGGCAGCCTTTGGCAAGTTGCTGGGTGTGCTCCTGCTTCCATCATCTGAGCTGCTGGAGGGACTAGTGCCCTCACTCATGTTCACTTGCTCCTCAGACTTGTTCTGACTGTCACTCTGATCTGACATGATGCAAACACTGATAGCAGACCATGTGAATAGATTATAGATGAGGTAGAGTGGATGAGCATCACAAAGTGCAGAGGTTTTTGCAAAAGAATGAATCAAAACTTAGTTTTAGTTTTCCACAGAAAGCATTTCGGATCTACCGATTTGAAATCTCGGTGATACCGAAGCAGCCGTTGGAACCTAAACTAGTGAACTTGGTCAGACCGAGTCACAGTTTGGTGGCACCGAGACTGCTAGGGTTTCACAAAGACTCGAACTCGGTCACACCGATTTGCAATTTTCGGTCAGATCGAGAATCACATGTGCAATGGCCTGAGCCAAATCGGTGGAACCGATTTCAACAACTCGGTCGGTCCAAGATGGTTTCGGCGGAAACCAAACCCTAAATTTTCAATCCACAACTAAACTACGGAGTGTTTTCATTGGAAAGAGTGATCTCAATCGTGGCAAGATACATGGCAAAACAATGTGCTGGGGAATCAGAGTGAGAACAGCACAAAGATCAAGTCCATACCCTAGTTCGGCGATGGACTTGCTACGGTAGCAACGGCGGAGACGATCCCGTTGACGGTGGCAGAGACCAGCAACTAGAGGCGGCTGGCGATGAGGAGGACGATCCAGAGACCCAGGGAGGCAGAGCAGGTTGAGCGCGGGCGATGAGGTTCGGAAAGTTTTTGCAAATTTTGGCCCGTGTGTATATATAGCCTAACCCTGTTGGTGTGGCCGAGTGGAACAACTCGGTGTCACCGAGATGCATAACTGCAAGCAGTTACAGCAACTTGGTGTGACTGAAAAGTTCAAATCGGTTGCACTGAGATTGAAAACCTAGATCAACTTAGTGATCTCGGTATGACCGAAATGGATGAATCGGTCAGACCGAAACGCACAAAGAAGTTTTGGAAGTTTAAGTCTATGACGAATCGGGGACTCTGAGTGCTCCTCACACAGAGGGGTTTGAATCTGACTTGATCAAACTTTGTGATGCACCATGAATAGAGTTTGAGACGAGAAGAGCATAGATAGCTAGAGAAGGTTCTTAGGCATTCTTGTCCATCCACTTGGCAATAGAAAAGGAAACCAACCAATCAAAACAACAAGTGGATGTCCTCGAATGAGTAAATTATGCAACCAACATGCTCACACAATAAAATGACAAATGAAGTATGTCGCAAAGCATGCACAAACAATTCTAGCATCTATCAAGCAATTGGCGATGACTAGGTCATCTATATATGAGTACATTGACTTAGGAGTCAAATGAGAACATTTGATCATAGGTCATACTCATCGTTTAAGCGCGAGTGGGGTTACACTTTTACATAAAGCGGTGTTGTGTTCACACCAATAGAGTTGCTTTAGCTCAATTCTTAGAGTAAAGCTCCCCCTAGATGTGAGATCCCCCCTAAGAGGGATGAACTAACCTTGGGTTTTGTCGATGATGACTTCATGTAGGTGTTGAAGATGTGGATGCTCTAAGTTGATGTAGATCATTCGGAGCTATCCTTTGGAGTGAGTTGCACTTTTAGTACCTACACGGGTTAGTCCCACAAGGAACAAACAAGAATATCCATAGACATAGAGTGATGCACACACAAGATGATGTCTATGAGAGCATTAGGTTACCTTGTCCCTTGTCTTACCAACAAGAGGGTTTGTGACTCCTTGAACTAGTGCAAGATGTGGAAGTTGATTGCACTTGTTCTTGCCAAAATGATAAGAGTGAAGTATGTTGGCGGAGTTGCCCTCAGAGTTGTAGTTGTACTTGATGAAGTGGAAATTGATGTAGTCTTGGGAACCCACTTGACCAAGGCCTTAGGAGCTTCTTCAAATGCATCAATTTCCTCTTGAAGCTTGTCCTTGCCCTTTTCCTTGTGGTCTTGTGGTGGAAGATCATCTTGAGCTTGTGTCCCACTTCTCCACTTTCTCCTTGCCTCTCTTTCCTCCACATATGCAAAAATGCCATGTAAAGCGCACTATTGTACTTACTTTTACTTGCTCCTACAGGTGCTTAAGCTTGCCACATAGGCATAAAGTCTGATGTGGCAAGTTAATCAAGAAGAGAGAGACTAGTTTGGTGACCCAAGGAAGAAACGGTGCTAAGCACGTGTACCTAGGTGAAAAGACAATTTTGAGTCTATAGTTAATTAAATGAAGCAAACTTAGCAACACCATTTCATTGGAAGAGGTCACTCCTTGGCAAATGCAATAAATACTAGTACTCCCTGTGTCCCATAATATAAGAACATTTTTTGGCACTACACTAGTGTCAAAAAGTTCTCATATTATGGGACGGAGGGAGTACAAAGAAAGAGATAGAGAGGAGTAAAAAATACACTTATAGCCAACCTTATAGCCAACCTTGTTGTAGTATGAGTGACTAAGTGATGACTATGTATGACATGCCAACATCAGATAGCCTAACGCACCGTGTTAAATCTCCAAGGGTGCAACCGCGCGAGCGATGCGATGGTCCTGGTAGGCACGACCATGATGCGGGCTGCTGGCAGCCCTTGGATCTGAGATCAAACGGTCGCATGCTAAGTTGTTTAAAATTTGCAGAATAACCCTCCAGGATAGGATATTCACCCATAGGTCTAGAATCACGCCATGCAACCGTTCGATCTCAGATCCAAGGGCTCTCGGAAGCCCGTATCATGGGAGAATGGAAAGCCACTACCCTGCCGTTCGCACGCTGGCAGTTCGCTCCTACTCGTCCCCGCACGTCCTTCAATACTATGACGGTTCGCTCCTAGTCGTCCCGTCCATTCACATTATGGCGGTTCCACTAATCCTAACCCTCCTCCCAAATCCACGGTGTCCCAAATCTCCACGATCAGCGGTGAGTACAAGGTTAGAACCATCACCGGCGATGAGTTCGACGTCATCTACACCCATTCTTCCGCGATGATGAAAGGATGCCTTTCTCGCTTCAGACGCATGTTCGAAAACTCAGATGATGAGTGGGTCGCTGGGCTAGATGTTGAGTACACCATAGTCCTGGGATGAGAGAAGGATCTAAAGGACGAAGAGAGGAAGAAGCCCGCCATGATCCAGGTTTGCGTACATAACGTTTGCTTGGTCTACCACATATGCCATGCCGATGTTGAGTGCCAGGATTTTAAGAACTTCCTCAAGGACAAAGCAGTGAAATTTGTTATTGTAGACTTTAAGAAGGACAAAGAAGTCCTGGGTTGGATAGGCCTCGTTGTAGGCAACCCCTTCGACCTCCAGAAGAATCAGCTGGTGCCCTCTCGTCAGCCTTCAATGCTGACCCTGGCAGGAGCCATGGTTCACCCTTCGTACTGTAAACTGGAGAAACCTCATTACACGTTTCATCGTCATGCATGGCAGCGGAATGTACTAGATATAGACCACATCCACTACACTGCAATGGATGGCTACCTTTGTTTAAATATCTACAAGGGTTGGATGAAGAGCAACAGCCAAGTGTGCGGTTCAAGCAAAGAAGTATCGGCCAAGAGGAAGAGGGACAAGGACGAAGTCGAGGACGTGGACGAGGACTCGAAGTAAGGTGGCAGTGTCGTTGCTCATGGTGGTTCTAAACTTCTAATGCAGTGTCTACCGGATTAGTTGCATAGTTTAATTTCAGGTGTGCTTAGTTTAATTTGAGGGGTGTGTTGTGCTGAGCCCCCAGCAGAACTATGTTATGTTTCTTCTCGTTGCTTTAACTCTTCAGTATGTACATACTACTAGTATTTCTTTAATAGAATTTAGCACCCCAATTAAGCACGTACTAGCTTTTTTAATAGTACTATATGCATAATTTGGCGACGAGCGCTCTCTATATGTACCACCTTTTTTAATTTCAATTTTTGCTCCATGGCGCAATCCATCGATAGTACTACTATACAAAAGTATACATTTTTTAAAAGGCTAGAGTACTGTTCATCACATATATAGCCAGTTAAATTCTCAACCTAGAATGACATGCATGCCATGTAGTAAACCAATACGGAGGAAGTATAGTAAAAATGAGGTGATTTTACCGAGTGATCGGCGGGGGAGCATGGCCTGTCATGCGGTCCCACATGTCATGATGTACCAAGATGATGCGTGTGTCCCTCTTGAGGCAGAAGCAATACTACGTGGTTTGAGATGATGGCGAACTGAAGTGTGAAATAATGGTTGCTTCGTCCGTCTGGGAAGGTGCGGCATTGTGACTTGACGTCTCATTGCTCATCACTACTACTGGGCTGGTACGAGTGGGGTGTGTCCCTCCAGCTGTTCTGCACTGTTATTTGGTGTTTGACACGTCGACCCGGTTGCTATATGTCCCACATGTCGGCGACAGGAAGTACAGAATTCATGAAAGGGAGCGTCGACGGAGGATTATACAACAGAATTCATGGAAGGGAGCGACTTAGTTTTGGAAAATTTTGTTTTTACGGAGTACGTACCCACTAGGGTTTATAGGGCTCATCTAAAAAACATTCGTTTTTCCGTTTGATAAGTCTCAATTCTACTATACTAGTAGTAGTACCATTACATGTTGGATTTCGAGGTGCGTTAGATCACCCGACGCAAGCAGTGTCAAGAGGAAACTAACCAATGCATGTACAAGTTCATGGAAATTTAGTGGTCATTCATGCATTCGTTCTAATTAATGCCTCGGTAAACATAACTTCTTGAGAAAAATGAGCGTACTAATTACTTGTGCAAACTACGAAATTAATTCGACCACTCACCGTCTACCTTGGTTGGAGAGATTTTGAAATTGAGCCATAAACTGGAAAGGAGGGAGTAGTAACTTTTGTCTCGATTACTATTTGTGGCCTTGTATAGATGCAAAATGTATTTTTATAGTGGCCTTGTATAAGTAAATGGAGGGAGTACTAACCAAAGTACGTAGTAGGGACGAGGAGTAAACGGAGGGAGTAGTAAAATTTTCTCCTCGTGCTGTGAGCCACCGCGTGCGTGGGCGAGGGAGCGGGCGTAAAGGCGTACAGTACTACTACTACTACTACTCGTAAGCAAGCTTCACCTCATCCTGCGAGCCACCGCGCCCATGGGCGGGGGAGATGGCGTACTAAGCAAGCTTCTCCTCATTCTGCGAGTTGACGGGACACATCAAAAGTACTCCAGTGTATAGAGCCTTGCCTCTAAGGTAGGCCCCACATGGTTTGTGTCTTTTTTTAATTTAACATAACGCGTCAAGTCGCAATTTGTTTGTTCACCCGTGGTAGACGATCCTCCCTCCACCAAGTGGACAACCAGTACACGTGCCAAATTACCACGTGGGCTGCCTTTTTCGTACAGAAATGAGCTCCACCGTGTACCCGGCGGGTGTGGTTCGGAAAGAGACGGGAGTACGTGCGCCGTGTGTGCACCTCTTCTCTTCGTGCACGTCCCCCACCTACGTGGGTGTGTTGAGAGAGATACAAACCTAGACATAATGCGCCGTCCATCCCCATGCCTCCGCCCAGTCCGACCACCAGTCACCACCATGCCCCACTCCTCCCCACCTTATCTCTCATCTTTCTCCCTCCATTTTTATATACAAGGGGCCACTATCAAAATTACAATTTGTAGATATACAAGGCCACTAACACTAATCGATGCAATATTAATGGTGTTTGCCTCGTGGTACTAGCAAAGGAGGACATTAATTATCCCTTGCATGCATGCGGGAGTTTATAAAAAAATGCATCTTGATGTTCCGTGCAATGCACGGGCATCTTGCTAGTCCATGAAAACAACACATGGCAAAATTCCATGGCGAACGAGCGATTTGAATCTGTTGGGAGTGGCTGCTTGGATCTTGCCCAGGGTAGCCAAAATATTGGCGACCCTTTTGTCCACCGGTGCCTTTGCCACCGATGAACGAGGAATGGCTCGGGTGCTCATGCTGTCATGCATCCTCCAGCGCGCACATTGGAGACGAGCTAGCACGAGCTGTGTTTTTTTGTCCCACAACGCCGCCCGAGCCGCCCGCAGACCGATCGGCGACCCGCAAATTACGCCATCCAACTGTAGTCGCACACATTATGATAGCAACTCAACCAACCAGACGAAATTCACGCAAACACGTAGACAAACTGATATTTCATATAAAAACGACGGAAATCATATAAAATACCAGATTTTCATACAAACATGACGGATTTCATTACATTCAAACGAACTACATGGTGCTAGTTCTGGATAGCACATGTATATAATACCTGGCCTAAATGGTCGCCCGCCGATCGATTTGTGTTCCTCATGTGTGACAGCACGATCACCGGACTGCCGGGAGCCCCGGAGGTATATGCTTCAGCGCAAAGGACGGCTCGCTTCCCCACTGCCCAACTGATATCATTGGCTGGTGCCGAAGATGATGGTGGCCGGCACCGGTTCGAGTTCATCACCGGCCACTACTTCACCATGGCCGGCATCGGCTCGAGTTCATCCTAACATTCCCCTCTTCCGTGGAGCCCATGCGGGGTCGACGAAGGTCCTCGCAACAAAATGGTCCGGCAAGACACCTGTTGTGTACGCCGGCATCGCCTCCGCGGTGGCCTTCATGGGACCCAAGCGGCGGCGGCCTCCCATGTTCTACTTCTCCTCGATGATGGCGGCGGACGCGGAGGTGCTGGCCACCGACTCGTCGCTCTCCGCGCACTCGGCTTCTGTCGCTGCTTGCATGGCGCGTCCACCGGCATGGGAGTCTCGGCCACAGAAATGGGAGACGCGGTACGAGGCGGCGGCGTGGACGGCAGCAACGACGCCCGTGCGCTGCTCCTCGTCGAGCTGGCCTAGAGCAGCGAGTTGCTGAACCGCGCACCGGCTTGGGGTGGCAACTGGCTCCGTCGGGCGAGGGGAGGGAGGTGGATCAGCGAGCTGCATAGCTCGTATCCGGCGGGCTACCCAGCCGGCTTGGATGCGGAATAACTACTCTTCGTAAGCCATTGTAAGAGTGGACAAAATGGTGGAGGATATAGGGGAGCGGCGGAGGTGTGCGATTCTTGGCCAGCGTTTGGCCTCGTTTAAATAGGAGATTAAATAGACGGCGGACGGGAGGAGCTCGGTCGGCGTTGCGTTTAATGTCGGCCCGGTCATGAACGGACATGCGTCCAGAGTGGGTTTCTCGGCTTCCACACGGGCGGGTTTCATGGAGGCGTTTGAATGCAGCACGGAGGCGTGTTCAGCCAGGCGTGCCGTGAGTGGCGCCCTCGACTCTGACCTAGGACACCGCGCCATTCTTCCACTGACGTGTGGGATCTTTGGGTGCATGGCCTGCATGTCAGTGACCCAACGCAGGCAGCGCACAGCAGAGGAACCTTTGGTGGACCAGGGCGGTCAGAAGCGGGCATTTCATAAACCGGTGATTGTTCATTGAGTGTGACATCATCTTTTTCATGTAGATAAGCCTACTATGTTGATAGCCCGTTCGATACGTTGTGATTCATAAAGACCGCTGCAAACATCAATGTTTTGCTTATCACAGATAAGATTGATTAATACCCGTAACAATCCATGTCCTTAACAAAGGGTGCATGCACATATAGGTTGAGCGTGTGTCTTGCGTCGTGTGCTGTGTGCATGCAGGCGTGTGAGTGTTGCGTGCGTGCAAGGGTACGTTTCAGTGTTGCATGCATGGGTGCGTACATGCGTGTGTTCATGAGTGCATGTGTATGTGTCAGTGTTGCACACTAGCATGCGTGTGTGTGTATGTGTCAGTGTTGCACGCCTACATGCGTGCGTGTCTTGCGTGCGTGCATGTGTACGTGCGGGGTGAGGCTACACGTCAGTCGACTGACTTTTTCATCTCTGGTCATTAGATTTTCCAGCCGTTGGATACGAAATCAAGGGCCTCTAGTTTATCATCAAACTCCACCCCCCCCCTGAGCCACCAGCCACCACCGGCCGAACCGCCAGCCCCCGCCGCCCGCAGCCGGCCCGCCCTCCCTGAAACCACTTCCCACCGCCGGTCCGCTGCCGCACCGGCCATCCCTCTA
>NC_041384.1:526262142-526279391 GCF_002162155.2 Triticum dicoccoides
CCCAATGAACGCCCCCCCAACTGCTGGTGACTGCCAACCAGAGGTCTCACGACTTCGAATACCCACCGACCACTAATTTATTACTATTTTTGTCCTTCATATACGCGCTGACGGGTGGGCCCTATGGTATTGTGCGTTGCTGAACGTGGACCGTTTGACTGGTCAATTGATCGTGTTATCAACAAATTACGGAGTTGTATGGTGAGCCAGTGACCGTATGATCACCCTAAAATGTACTCCTATTTTATTAACACAGTACAGACTCAAACTACCATTTCTTTCTTTCATATACGGGCTGACAGGTGGGCCCCACGGTTACGCGCCCCGATGGTGCAACACTAGTTGCGCCGCGTGGAACGTTTGACTGGTCAATTGATTGTGTCATCAACAAAATACGGAGTTGTACGGGTGAGCCAGTGACCGTATAATCATGATATGTATTTGTTTAACACGGTACAGACGCAAGGGCTCATATATACGCGCAAGCACTCACCGCTATAAGCGCACACACGCGAACCCTACCCCTATGAGCACCTTCGAGAGAGTGGGCAAGCATATATGATCTTGAGATTTTACGAAGTCACCATAGGTGCCTCGTAGTCGAGTGGAACGTCTCCTCCCACTGAACGTACATCGCCAGAAAATACTGAAATTAACACAAGATAAATGCGAGCACCGGGACTTTAACCTTGGTGGGCTCGAGAAACCACTGTCCTCTAACCATCCAACCACATGTTGGTTAGCACCACAAAATGTATGTGGTGACCGTGATGAGCTTATTCTGAAGTCTAGTGACCATATCGTGCTTTCGCTTCAAATACAATGACTGTAAGTGTCGTCAACAAAATACGGAGCATGCATCAAATGCAAAGTCCGTCAGTGTCATCAACAAAATATGGAGAAGTATCGTGAGCTAGATACCGTTGTACTATTGTATATGCTTCTTTTCTTAGTGGCCGATTGCGTGTGTGGTGTGGTGGGCACATCATTTCTAGTTGTGGTGGGTCAACATGAAGACTCATGGGTCGGTTCCATCCTGCACCACATATAGGTTGGACCGAGACGTGTTATACGAAGACCCATGTGGAGGACTTGGCGTACAACACGAAGCTACCAGAGTCGCGGAGGACTCTATCCCCAGTGGTGATAAGACGACTATATATGATTTGTAACCCTAGGCCCTTAGTATGTTATACAAGCTTGGGGGCTAGTTCGTCGATAGTATACACACACGCACAATGCCTGGTATTCACGTGTACTTTGTACACACCCCTATCACTAATATACAGTACCAGGAGTAGGCTCTTTCTTCAACTGCAAGGGTCCGATCCAAACTAGGGTAAAACTTTGCCTCGTATTACCATCCAGCCTAACAGCCAGGGATATCCTACCGAATGATATGATGAAATCATATCTACCAACTACTAAGAGAGAGGTGTGTCGGTGGGGCAATGTGTGCGAGAGAGGCCTAAAGATAATGTGCGTGCGGGAGACACGTAGGCACATATATGTGCGTATAGAGGGCTAGTAGAGACCGTGCATGTGTATATATGCATGTGAGAGAAATAGTGTTTTCCAACTGAGATTAGTGAAAAGAGTGGTACATAGTAGTCAGAAAGAGAGAGAGAGAAACAGAGAGAGCATGTGCGTGAGACACCCCGACACCCTGAGAGAGATTGTGAGCATGTGTGAAAGAGAAATGCTGATGCATATAAAGTGTGTGCACTTATGCGTTAGATAGAGAGATATATAACGCGTTTGTGAGAACGGGGCGAGGCATAGTGCATCTACGTGTAAAAGGCGGTTCTACGCATTAAATTAAAATATAAATGGCATTATTATTTTTGGATGAGATCATGAATTTTGCAAATTGCGTATGGACGAAAATCGGTCTATCAGACACCCATACTCTATTGAATTCTAGCATGTGCATGTGTTTATTTCATAATATCGATCCATAGAGTGAGAGCGGTTTGAAATACAGGCAATGGATGCTTTTGCAATTCATATATAAACATTAATTAGTGCACTCCATGTTGTTAGTGTGAAGCACTTTATACATTTGTCACTTGCATGGACACATTCCAAATTGCTAGCTACGAAATAGAATACATGTCAAATTCAACAAAAAAGGTGGTTTCGGAGATTCGAATTCATAGGAAGTGCAATCATCTATTTGAACCCGAGATAATGGAATTTGTAAATCAGATGTAAAAGGGGGCATCAATCTTTGTTGTGAGTTTGAACATGCTATATATATTCATACGCATATCAAACTTTTTTTTGCAACCAAGGAGATTATATCTGGAACCATGTATGAACTAAGGTAAGTTGCATATTTTTTAATATATACTCGTGTATAATGTATATTCAAATGTACCCCCTCCATTCCAAAATAATCGTAGCTTTAGGATTTTCAAGAGTAAAGATTTGTGAAGTTTGACAAATCCTGAAAGTTCAATTCAAGAGAACCGAAAACGTTAATGCTTCTGCTCCCAAATATTGAACGAAGCACCAAATAGGCCTCTGGTCACCCGAAACCGCGCGAGACTAATGTTTTAGTGGTAGGAAATTGCTGTCCTGACTCTGGCCCGTGTAGCCTATCGGCCCGATGTCCAAAGGTCTAAACCGGGGTAGGTTTGTAACTTCACCAAGACGCCAGTCTCAACCGCCTCCGAGAAGCATTCATACGCCGTGGGCGCCTACCCATGCGCTCGGCCGAAATCTATCCCGCCCACATTTGGGACACTTGACATGACTGTCCTACCCCCAACCCTCAATATGTCCGAAATTTTAGATGGGGGCAAAGTTTGTAACTTTCCCCAAATTTCAAACAAGCGCGTCTCAAACCAAAACATTGTTCCCCCTTAGTTCCCCACCTCCCTCCGTTTCCCCATTCATACTCCGTGGGCGCGAAAACGCCCTCTCCACCAGCCGCGAAACCCCAGCCTTCTCCGTCCTCCACCCCATAGCGGCCAATCCACCGCCACCCTCCTCCATCACGCCGGAGCCAGTACCCCAACATCGTCGTCCAACGCAACCGCAACCGCAACGCCCTCAAGGACTTAGCAGCTGAAGCTGAGGCAAAGCTACCTCCATGACGCCGACGCCGACGTGCGTCGTACCAGAACCACTCCAACCACGTCGTCCTGTGCCTCACTGCTGCAGCTCCACTATCGCAACCGTCCACCGCACCGGAGTTGTTCCCGCTACGCCGTCATTCGCCGCCTCGGATCTGCTTCCCCGCCGCCGACAGACGGCCACCGCACCACACTCAACAACTTGGCCATGGGTTCATCCAAGGCTGCACCGTCCTCCACAACTTCTGGTTTCCGGCAAACAACAAGAAGATCGTCAGAAAAACAGAAGGAGGACACAGCACTGCCAGCAGAAAGAGGTACTCCTCTTCCCTTATATGTGCAAATCTTACGTCTCTGCTCACACCGTATTCATCCCACGAAAGAAACTAGTTGAGCACTTCTTACTGCATCTTCTTCGTGATACTAAATGCACAAGGTTTCCTCCCTTTTACTATTTCACCTTTGCTAGAGGTCAGTAGCCCGCCTGGATTTCAATTCAGGGTCAGTTGAACCGCAATTAAAACAAGCAGCACCTGCTTAGGCGCACGGAGCACCTAGTCCGCCTGTTCCCCGGGGAGGCGGCGCATCGGTGTCTATCATAGGGGTGTGGGGCGCAGGAGCTGCTTGCGCCCGATCTGGAGGTCGGCGAGGCTTGAATGGATGGCCGGGGGCGGTGCCAAGCACGGCGGTGCGGTGAGGTCGAGGGGAGGGCGCAGGCAGGGGAGGAATACTGGGTCGATGGTCGTTGGCGTTTCGAGGAAGATCATCAACACTGACTGGCTGGAGGTAGATGAAGGCGATCTGCCCGTTCTTTGTACATCGGACGGTGCAGAAAAAATGGACTGACCTATTTGCTTTCAATCGACTATTATTTTCATAGAATCCTATAGTAATTTAGTGTGCCATGCATGTTCTAGAGCTATCATTTGTCTCCCATCATTTATTTCTCACCGACCTGCTATCTGCTACCTTTACACTGTACTAATTGTGCACACACTTCACCCATACTCACACTATTGTTTTTTTATGCATGGGTATTTCAGACTCTGACGCAGTGTTGATGAATGCAGAAAAGAAAAGACAGAAGTCGCTCCAGTGTAATTCAAAGATAAGCACTAAGCATTTCAGTGCTCTAATGGGTGCAGTGTCAGCAGTTGGAGACAGCAAGCGTAGCTCTGTAGTTGATGATCTCAATTGCCACACACAACCATCCCAGGTGTTTGCTTTAACTTCGCGTTGTCAAATGTGGTTGCATGTTGCATATGGTGTCTAGCTTGTATTGCTTCCAATTTGGTTAAATTGCATCTGCTTACTTTACACATTATACCTTTGATAATGACATGCCTTCCTATTTTTGATACATACTACATATGTCTATTAACCATGTTCGTACATCAAACTAATGCTCTTTTGTATCCCTCATCAATCACTTATGATGAGACAGTCACCCGAGTGGGTTATTGTGAGACGCCCTACTCGTTTAAAGAGTGCAGTGTCATCCTCCCCACATGATTCTCAAGAAACAGCAAGGCTAAATGAAGATAGTAAACGTAGCTCTCTAGTTGATCACCGCAATTCCCCCACACCACCATCGCAGGTGCTTGCTCTTACTTGGCAGTGTGATATGTGGTTGCATGTTGCATATGGTGTCTACCTTGTAATGCTTCTAATTAGGGTAAATTGCATATGCTTAGTTAACACATTATACCTGTGAATATGACATGCCTTCCTGTTTTTGGTACAAACTACGTCTTTCTATTAACCATGTTCTTACATCAAGCTACTTTTCTTGTGTATCCCTCATCAATGCTCCTAATTTGTTAAATTGCATCTTCTTAGCTTACACATTATACATGTGAATATGACACGCCTTCCTGTTTTTGGTACATACTACATCTGCCTATCACACCATGTTCTTACATCAAACTACTATTCTTGTGTATCCTGCGTCTATCGCTTATGATGAGACAGTCACGCGCGTGGGTTAATATGAGACGCAATACTCTTGTAAAGAATGCAATTTCATCCTCTCCACATGATTCTCAAGAAACAGCAATCCTAAATGAAGATATTGAACGTAGCTCTGTACCTGAAGACCGCACTTCCCCTACACCACCATCACAAGTGCTTGCTCTAACTTCGCAGTGTGATATGTGGTCGCATGTTGCATACGGTGTCTAGCTTGTAATGCTTCTAATTAGGGTAAATTGCATCTTCTTAGTTTACACACTATACCTGTGAATATGACATGCCTTCCTATTTTTGGTACACACTACATCTATGTGTTAACCTTGTTCTTACATGAAACTACCTCTCTTCTATATCCTGCATCAATCACTTATGATGAGTCACCTTTATTTGTTGCATATTGCATATTATTTCTAGCCTATTGCCATGTATTGCTTCTAATTTGGTCAAATACATTTTTTAGGGCACCCTTTTAATTTGGCAGAGTTATATTGGTTTCATCTTTCATATGGTTTCTAGCTTGCATCGATTCTAACAAGTTCAAGCACCTTGTGCTTAGTTTACACTTTATACATCATACATGTCAATATGTCATGCCGTCATATTTTTCATACATATTCCATCCTCCTATCATGCGGCTGCCTTACATGAAAGTAGTGTTCGTCAGTATCATGCATCAATGAGTTCTGAAGAGCAAATTTAATTCCTTTTTCTTGTGGGTTTGACTTGACAAGCAAAATCAAGAAAGAGGAAGGAAAAGAGTAAGGAAGGCGATGATGGTGGTCCTCTGCAGCAACGTAAACGGAGCATCTATACTGATTCTCCTTGTACTGATAGTGCATTACAAGGTCCAAGTCTCCGCTCCCCTACTCCACCATCCAAGGTGCTTGCTCTAACTTGGCAGTGTGATATCTGATTGCATGTTGCGTATGGTGTCTAGCTCGTATTGCTCCTAACTAGTGTAAATTGCATCTGCTTAGCTTACACATGATACATGTGAATATGACACACTTTCCTGTTTTTGGTACATACTATATCTGTCTATCACGCCATGTTCTTACATGAAACTACTCTTCTTGTGTATCTTGCATCAGTCACTTATGATGGGACACCTTTAAGTTGGCAGTGTGATATTGGTTTGCGTCTTGAATATGATTTCTAGCATGTATTGCTTCTAGTTTGATGAACGCCACCTATGATGAGATAGTTTTAACTTGGCAGAGTGATATTGATTGCACCTTCCATATGGTGTCTTGCAGTGTTTCTAATTTGCTGAAGTACCTTCTGCTTAGTTACCACATCATAGGTGTGAATATGTCAAGCCGTCCATTTTTTCGTACATATTCCATCCTCGTATCATGACTTTTCCTTTCATCGGAGTAGTGTTCATCAGTATCATGAATGAATGAGTTCTGAAGAGCGAATGATATTCCTTTTTCTTGTCGGTATGACCTCGCAATGCAAAATCAATAAAGCTGAAGGAAATTGGCAAGGCATTGGATGATGGTGGTCCTTCCGAGCAACTGAAACGGAGGTTCTCTATAGATTCTACTCCGCCATCCTCCCAACAAGATTCGCAAGACAACGCAAGGCTAGACAGTCAACGTAGCTATGTAGATGATGAGCACATCTCCCCTACTCCACCATCACAGGTGCTTGCTCTAACTTGGCACTATTATATGTGGTTGCATGTTGCATATGATGTCTAGCTTGTATTGCTTCTAACTTTGTTGAATTGCATCTGCTTACTTTACACATAATGCCTGTGAATATGACATGTCTTCCTGTTTCTACATCAGACTACTATTCTTGCATATCCCACATCAGTCACTTATGATAAGGCACCTTTAAGTCGCCACTGTGATATTGGTTGTGTCTTGCATATGATTTCTAGCATGTATTGCTTCTAATTTGTTCAAACGCCATACAGTTTGAACTTGGCAGAGTGATATTGGTTGCATCTTTCATATGGTGTCTAGCTTGCAGTGCTTCTAATTTGTTGAAATGCCTTCTGCTTAGTTACCACATCATAGGTGTGAATATGTCACACCATCATGTTTTTCATACATATTCCATCCTTGCATCATGTGTTTGCCTTTAATCCGAGTAGTGTTCGGTATCATGCATGAATGAGTTCTAAAGAGCGGATTTTATTCCTTTTTCTTATCGGTTTGACTTCACAATGCAAAATCATTACAGCTGATGGAAATTAGTCCCGCAGTGGATGATGGTGGTCCTTCAGAGCAACTCAAACAGGGGGTCTCTACAGATTCTACTCCGCCATCCTCCCAACAAGATTCGCAAGACAACACAAGGTTGGACAGTCAACGTAGCTGTGTAGATGATGAGCACATCTCCCCTACTCCACCATCACAGGTGCTTGCTCTAACTTGACACTATTATATGTGGTTGCATGTTGCGTATGATGTCTAGCTTGTATTGCTTCTAACTTGAATTGCATCTGCTTACTTTACACATAATGCCTGTGAATATGACATGTGTTCCTATTTCTAGAACATACGTGTACATGATGAGCACATCTCCCCTACTCCACCATCACAGGTGCTTGCTCTTACTTGGAACTGTTATATGTGGTTGTGTTTTCCTTATGATGTCTAATTTGTATTGCTTCTAATTATGTTGAATTGCATCTACGTAGCTTACAACTTATACCTACAATGATCACTTACCCATAAGACACATTTAATTGGGACTGTGATGTAGGTTGCATCTTGCATTGTCTTCTAGCTTGTACTGCTTCTAATTTCTTGAAATGGCACTTACGACGAGACACTTTTTACCTGATAGAGTGATATTGGTTGCATGTTCATATGGTGCCTAGCTTTCATTTCTTCTAATTTTGTTGAAATGCCTTCCGCTTACTGTTTTTTCATACATATTCCATCCTCCTATCGTACGTCTGAATATGAAACGCTGTCTTTTTTGTATATATTCCATCCTCCTATCCTGCGCTTGCCTTACATCAAAGTAGTGTTCGTCTGTATCATGCATCAACCAGTTATGCAGAGCTAATTTTATTCATCTTGTTGTGGTTTTGACTTCATAAGGCAATATCAGAAAATAGGAAGGAAAAGAGTAAGTTAGGGGATGTTGGTGGTCCTCCGCACCGATGCGAACAGAGACTCTCTAGATTTGCCACTGCTACTGCTAATGAAGTTGAAGTCCCAAGTCTACATGATGAGTTCATCTCCCGTACTCCACCATCACAGGTGCTTGCTCTAAGTTGATAGTGTGATAATTGGTTTCATGTTGCATATGTGTCTATCCTGTATTTCTTCTATTTTGATTAAATTTCACCTGCTGAGTTTATACGTTATACATGTGCATATGACATGGCTTTCTGTGTCTAGAATACACTGCATCTATCTATCATACCATGTTCTTACATCAAAGTACTGCTGTTGTGTATCCCGCATCAGTCACTCATGATTGGACGCTTTTAACATGGAAGTTTGATAGTGGTTGCATCTTGCATTGATTTCTACGTTGTACTGCTTCTAATTTTTTGAATTGCCACTTATGACAAGACACTTTTAACTTGGTAGAGTAATATTGGTTGCATCTTTCATATGGTGTCTAGCTTGCATTACTTTTATTTTCTTGGAAATCCTTCTGCTTAGTTTGCACATCGTAGCTGTGAATATGTCATGTCGTCCTGTTTTTCTTACATATTCCTCCTCATACGGTTGTCTTACATCAAAGTATTGCTTGTCTGTATCATGCATCTGAAGAGTGATTTTATTCTTTCGTGTTGTGGGTACAGCTTGACATGGCAAAGTCAAAAAAGAGCAAGGAAAATAATATAGTAGGGAGTGTTGTTACTCGTCGGGTGAAACGGAAAAGGTTCTGTCATCGAGATTCTGCTGGTACTTATAGTGCAGTAGAAGGTCCAAGTCCACCGGCTAAATCTACAAACACAGTATCACCTGCTCCACCAGCTGCAGCATCCGCTTCAACTGTACCAGCATCTCAACCAGTTACTCGTTCATTTGCTCCGGAACTGGCCAGTTCCCAAGCTGCCTTCACACCTAACACTACTTCTGAAGCACTGCTGACACAACAGGACTTGGCAAGATCAGATGAACCTCATGAGCATCAACACCAAGACGGTACCTGACCGAGTCAAGTTGCAGTTGCATGCTCCTTTATATGTACTCTCATAGTTTGATGTACACTAACACTTTCCATATTCGTTGTTAAACTAGCACCACGGTGCAAGTGGAAACATACATCAGGGATAATGCTTGACAGATTAACAAAATCTAAAGGAGGAATAATGGAGATCCATTTTGAGGCAGGTTTAAATAGGCCACGTGATGCTACAGAGTCAGCCAAGTTAGTATCAGAGGCAGCCATTGTCGTTAGGTGTCATGCACGTATCCTCCCAACATGGATCCAGTACAGGAATGAGAAAGACAATACCCAGCTTAACACCTTCCTTGACCATTTATCCGTAAGTAATGTTATTCATCGCAATTAGTAATATTGTCTTGCTCTGTCCCATACTTTCTAGCTTCCTCTTAATAAGACTCACATTCTTTTTTCAACACATGAGGTTCAAGTTGGATCCGAAAGATGATGCAACTAAACAAGCATGCACTCATGTTTTTTAGTCTGCTCTGTGACAGTATCGGTACCACCTTAGAAAATCTCACTTTGAAGGCAAGGCTAACAATGAAATCGCCCAAACATCTCCAGTGGAATATATTACAGATGTAGACTAGACAGCCCTCGTTAAACACTGGTCTGATCCAAAGTATCAGGTAGGCTATATGTATTTGATCAGTCCACATATTGAACTTGTATTTATGTATGTGCCTTACAAGTGTATCTTCTTCTAGGCTAACTGTTTGAAGAACAAAACCAACCGTTCTAAAGTGAAATTCCAACAGACAACGGGAACTCATGGCTATATTGCACACTGCGAGGCTCTTGTAAATAGCTGCTACTTCCTTCTTCTTTTTTGTGACATATTATTGTATCTATATTGACTTATTCCAAATATAGAGGAAAGCCCATGAGGACCAAAAAGAACCTGAACCGAATGCAGTGCAAATCTTCAAGGATTGCCACACCAGCAAGATGAAGGGCATGAGCACACCAGTTCAAGCCGCTGTTGTAAGTCCTTACTCCTCCTGCCTTGAACTGATTGGTACTATGATGTGTTTATTTAACTACTTGGTTTGCAGCCAATGTCAGTTACTTTGTTCACTTTTATTCACAGTTGTCTTAACGTATCATTTCACCCTACATGGTTTAAAAGAGATGAAGGATATTCTTTTGGTCTTGATCTGTAATCTAGTTGTTATGTTCACATGCGCACACAATGATAAAATAGCATGTTTGTTTTATATCTATTTGCCCATGATATGAATGATGTCATACTATGTTCATCCTACTTTAAACCATGTCTCTTTATCCTTAGATGTCAACGAATGTGAGGAAATAGACAATACAGTAGGCATGCTACATGGACATATGTTCCAAAAGTGATTTTATTATGTAGTTGGCACTACAATACATGATAATGTATTACAGTAGTTCACCAAAATAAGTTATGTATAAACGTTTAACCTACTTTGTTTGTTTTTGTCTCATTAGTAACTTATTTGGTACACTAATCTACAAGTTCAAACTTTCAAGAAGCTATGGGACAAATGATTGAATAGCCACAACCACCTGAAGGTGACGAGGCTACTACAGGCACAATGTCACCTCTTGCTGCAGTGCGTCAGTATCTCTCCACTAACAGTGAAAAAAAGCACCTTCCTGCATAATTCTAGGTTGGTTGTCAAGGTAACCTCGTCCAAATCGCCTACTGAACAAAATCTTCCTGCTAGACAGAGTGATATATCTGTGCTCCAGACACAAGTCCAATCCCTAATGGATGTTGTTTCGGAAACAAGAATAGTGGTTGAGAAATGTCGTCAAGATATGAATGGTTTTGAAACCAGACTATCAGACATTTGCTTCGTTGTTCAAGAGCAATGGCGGAAAAAGGTGGAGATCGTGCTGCTCCATCAGATTCTACAGCCTGAAACATTAACACTCAGGTCAAATGATATGTGCTTCTATACATCTGATGGTGCTTTTATCTGGAAGGACTGTAAACTTTATGCCAGCAGGCCTTTTGTTGTATGGATGGAATTTATTTTGTTGTGATACAACATTTATGATGTTGCCTCAGGCTGCAGTAATTACGACGCCATTTTTGTATAGTGTAGGTTTATCTTAGTAATGTATTCGGCCGAAAGCTTCGTAGGAGCCCAACATGCCAACATTCGTCGGACCCATTCCAATTGGGCTAAAAACGATTATGGGCCGAAATTGGCATGTAGCCCACTAAAAATATCTGGGCCTAAATCAGCATAAGCTTTCATATTTTTCTGGTAGGCCTGTGCCCATAGTGGGCCTTTAAAAGGCCTAAACATAATTTGGGCCCTCGGTAAAAATAGGCCATTTACAGGTGTAAATATCTCGAGCCCATAAAAACATGGGCCTTTAATAGACTGAAAGTGAGATTGGGCCCTGATTGTGCCAAATAACCCACTGGACTTAGCAGACCGAAATGGTGGCCCATTTATGATGCGGATCTTTGACAGGCCGAAATTCGGACGGGCCGTAAATGCGCCGACCTAATACACGGGCCTTTAACAGGTCGGAACTTCGGTCGGGCTAGATTATCGTCATTTTTATATGGGCCATTAATGGGCCCGATATGACATTGGGCCACATATGGCCCATGGTTTACGTCCGGCGTTAACAGGCCGAGAATGACAACAGGCCGAAAGTGGCCCAAAGCTATAGTGGGCCTCTAACAGGCCGAATGTCAGACATGGCCGAATATGACCCAAATCCTTCATGGTCGTTTATGGGCCGAAAGTTTTGATGGCCTGTAAATGGGCCCAAATGAAGCCGAACCTTTAACAGGCCAGAAATACACCGGGATGTAATTTGGCCCAATTACTTGGCGGAGTGTTAACGGGCCAGAAGTGACCATGGGCCGCGTTGATGACAAGTTTAGGACAGGCTGTTGACGGGCCGATTTGACAGAGAATGTTGGGCCTTTAGCTGGGCCGGCCCAATATGGTCTGCAGAATCTTGTGGGCCTTTAGCTGGGCCGGCCCATTGTGGTCCGCAAAATCTTGTGGGCCTTTAGCTGGGCCGGCCCATTATGGTCTGCAAAATCATGTGGGCCTTTAGCTGGGCTGGCCCATTATGGTCCGCTAAATTTTGTGGGCCTTTAGCTGGGCCGGCCCATTATGGTCTGCTAAATCTTATGGGCCTTCAGTTGGGCCAGCCCATTTAAACTTTGTGGGCCACTTTTGGGCCGGTCCACGTGTCAACATATCATAGGCCCATCTCGACCGTTGGATGAGTGACACCTGTGCCAATGCGGAGCTGACGCGTGGATCCGTCAGCCAATGAGAATTTTACACGTGGAAAATCGGCATTGGTCGTGGCTGTTAACGGGTTATCGGATCTAAAATCCGACCCGATAGCTTAACGGTGTTCCGTTACGGTGGATGCCACGTGTCAGCCACCCTTGACGAAAGCACTTCTGTGACGCGCGATTTGTCATCATGGAAGTGGACACTTCCGTGATGATAATTTTGGCAATGTCATGGAACACTTCTACGACAGCACAGGTATGACTATCTTGATTCTGTCATAAATTTGTCATGGGTGTACATGCATGACAGAAAACGCGACCTACTGTGAAAAACACGTATCATCACGGAAGTGTATTTTTTTGTAGTGTTGGCATGCTATCATGGAGCGGCATCAACATGCCATGGTAAAAAAATTTGTCCCATTTGGGGTAGGTTTGGGTATAAGCTTCTCACACAACAAGTGTGATGGTTTCGGTAGGGAACGTTTCACCTTTCTGGATGAAACGATATCCGTTGCCTCTTCTCGATTTGAAATTTTTTCCTAGTGTCAACATAGAACAACAGGAGTGTTGTGTCAATTTTGTGGATTTTTCGGGGTTCGCTTGGACATTTTTATACATTAACTGAGTTTTCTGTGCATTCATGTGCATAATTCAAATTTGAACTATAGGCACATGCTCTAATGCATATAAATTATTTGAAAATTCAAATATGTGTCCTTCGTTGCCTTCTTAGGTCCCATACAAGAAATGGGAATGAATGTCAAACACCCTGCCACCATCACTCGGCCGCAAACATTGAGATACCTGGTTGTTAAATTCTAGTAAATCCAAAACTCGTCTGAAATTCATGAAACTTGGCATGCTATCATGGAGCGGCATCAACACGTCGTGGTAAAAAAATTGTCCCATTTGGGGCAGGTTTGGGTATATGCTTCTCACAAACCAGAGCTTCTCACAACAAGCATGATGGTTTGGGTAGGGAATGTCCCACCTTTGGGGACGAAATGATATCCATTGCCTCTTATTGCTTCCAAATTTTTTCTCGTGTCAACATAGAACAACAGGAGTGTTGTGTCAATTTTTGTGATTTTTCCGGGTTCGTTTGGACATTTTTATGCATTAACTGAGTTTTCAATGCATTTATGTGCATAATTCAAATTTGAACTACATGCACATGCTCCGGTGCATATAAATGGGTTGAAAAATTGTGTCCTTGGGTGCATGCTTAGGTCCCATGCAAGAAATGGGAATGAATTTCAAACACCAGGGCACCGTTGATTGCCAGCAAAACATTGAGATGCCTGGTTTTTAAATTCTAGTAAATCCCAAACTCGTCTGAAATTCATGAAACTTGGCATGCTATCATGGAGCGGCATCAACATGACATGGTAAAAATTTTGTCACGTTTGGGGCAGGTTTGGGTATATGCTTCTCACAAACCATAGCTTCTCACAACAAGCATGATGGTTTCGGTAGGGAACGTCCCACCTTTGGGGACGAAACAATATCCATTGCCTCTTATTGCTTCCAAAAATTGTCTCGTGTCAACATAGAACAACATGGGTGTTGTGTCATTTTTTGTGATTTTTCGGGGTTCGTTTGGACATTTTTATGCATTAACTGAGTTTTTAAAGCATTTATGTGCATAATTCAAATTTGAACTACATGCACATGCTCCAATGCATATAAATTGGTTGAAAAAATCAAATATGTGTCCTTGGGTGCATGCTTAGGTCCCATGCAAGGAATGGGAATGAATTTCAAACACCAGGGCACCGTTGATTGCCGGCAAAACATTGAGATTCCTCGTTATTAAATTCTAGTTAATCCAAAACTCGTCTGAAATTCATGAAACTTGGCATGCTTTCATGGAGCGGCATCAACATGCCGTGGTAAAAAAATGTGTCCCGTTTGGGGCAGGTTTGGGTATATGCTTCTCACAAACCAGAGCTTCTCACAACAAGCATGATGGTTTCGGTAGGGAACGTCCTACCTTTGGGGACGAAACGATATCCATTGCCTCTTATTGCTCTCAAAAATTTTCTCGTGTCAACATAGAACAACAGGAGTGATGTGTCATTTTTTGTGATTTTTCGGGGTTCGTTTGGATATGTTTATGCATTAACCAAGTTTTCAATGCATTTATGTGCATAATTCAAATTTGAACTACATGCACATGCTCCAATGGATATAAATTGATTGAAAAAACAAATCTGTGTCCTTGGGTGCATGCTTAGGTCCCATGCAAGAAATGAGAATGAATTTCAAACACCCGGGCACCGCTGATCGCCGACAAAATATTGAGATGCCTGGTTTTTAAATTCTAGTAAATCCAAAACTCATCTGAAATTCATGAAACTTGGCATGCTATCATGGAATGGCACCCGACATGATGTGGTATTTTTCGTGTCCATTTTGAGAGAAGGCACACTCGAATAATGAGAGCCAACAAAGGCATTTTGAAACAATGGCTGCCACTTTAATATCTCAAACGTTTGTATAACTAGTAAGTGCGCACGTGCAACGCACATTAATATTTAGGAAATATATTAATTACACGTGGATATTAGGTATGCTATTATTTGTGTGTTAATCCTATGATTAGTGTAATATTTGGTATGATATTACTTGCACGTTAAACATGTTTAATGCTCGCCATTAGAGCAGTCTAGGTTGTTGGATTGACTTAGTTCGACGGCCGAGATCAGTTGGATCTGCCTCTTTGGGTCTTTTTATATTGGTATAGATACAAACCGCGTGCATTCTGTTAACCATTCATGTGACGCCACGTGTCTTGGTTTTAATGGCTGTAGGAGGTATCGTGCGGACAACTGCTTGACCTTGACTAAACAGGAGGCGTGCGAGCGTAGTACCGTGCACAGGCTGACCGAGAGGAGTGCAAGCTGTCCTCGAATGCGCAGGCTCGCCAGGAAGCGTGTGAGCTGTACACTACGCAGACTCACTTGGAAGCGAGCCCTTTGATTTCCATGGCCGCTCACCTTCCTCTCCGTGCGCGCGCCCCCCTCAACGGCATGGGACGCCGCCATCGAACGCTACCTCTCAGCGCCGCCAGTTTTCATCCTCCCGCCCCCCGCCTGTTGACCACCGGATGACATGATGCAAAGTGAGAGTAGGATTTGTGCATCTCTTAAACGTAAATGGTTCTTTTGGATGACCCGTGTGCAACCACTTACAAACAATTTGGTGTGATTTGCATCTGTCATATTGGGTATATTACCATTTGTCAAACTGGAAAGATTGACATTTGTTGACCTAGTAACATTGCCATTTGTCAACCTTGTAACACTGCGATTTGTCAAAATATGAAGCTAAAAATCACTAGCAGTATCTAATTTTTGCAACTAAAATTTAGTAATTAAGCATAGATTTCATTCGTAGATTAAGCATTCGTTCTTAATTTATACAAACAGTTCAACTCCACAGCTGAACCGACCAAACTTTTCCCCAATTGTTGCAAACCACGTATTGAAAAAGCTAGTTCAACTATATATACAAGCTAATTTTAAGTACGTTGTACAGTTCCACCACATCTATAGTCAGATGAACTGAACAAAATAGCCCCTAAATACTACTACTACTGTGGAGGGGCTTTGTACTACTTCCGGCTGCCTCTCCTCTGTCGAGCACGCTCAGTAAGAGGCGGAGGAGGAGGAGCCTATCGACGAGCTGGGCAACCGCAATACGGTGCCTGCCAGTGTTGCAGCTTCAACGATGCTCACCTCGAACGCCCTCTGCCACTCCAGACGACCCCTCTCAAAGCGGTGGTTCTCCTCATAGATCTCCTGATTCCTCGCCCCTGAGGCGGCGTATGTCGCGGCCATGATGGCGGTAAGGCTCTTTGCGTGCTTGACGAGGGGCTCCTCCTCCTCCTCCCACAGGAACTCGGTGTAGCACGCAAGGTCGCTGACACACGTGCGGGCATCCACCTCCGCCTCCTGCCTTCGGGCGGCGGTGGCGGAGCGGGTGATGATCTCGGCGGTCGACGGTGGGCTGGCGGCCACGGCGGCCGACGGGGTGGCGGCCACGACCACCACCTCCCGCCTTCGGGCCGTGGTGGCGGGAGCGGGTGATGGCCATGGTGGCCGGCAGTGGGGTGGTGGCCACGACGGCCACCTCCCGCCTTCAGGCCGCGGCGACGGAGCGGACGATGGCCCTGGCTTTCGATGGTGGTGCGGCGGCAACGGCGGCCGGCAACAGCCGCCGACGGGCACCGGCGGCGGAGCGTGTGGTGGGTGTTCCACGCACACCTAACAGGGATGCCACGCGCACTACACTACGTCGGGGACTGCACCGCTGCCACGGTGTAGCCTCCCAGCTGGAGCTGTCCTATGATGACAGCGGAGTGGCTGAGCGACGACGACGGACCGGTGCCATTGGCAATTGTGAGAGAAGCAGACAAGATAAGCTACAGGAAGGGAGCGGAAAATGTGACGTAGGACTTGCCGCCCGGGAGGGTTTTTATAGCAGGCTGGTAAGCATTGGGATTTTGGGGGATTTCACCGAGTCGGGGGGAAGCTTGCGTGGGAACCTGCGAGGTTGCACGGGAACGGGTTCACCTATGATTCATTGGCGCCACCATTTGGCCAAAAGAATGCCCCCCCCCCCCCCGCGCGCGTTGCGCAAGTTTGCGCTGTAAGCCGTCTGCGGCAGCGGGGTGACAAGACGTGCGAGAGGAGGACGAAAGGCCACATACACATACGGTTAATAAAAAAACGTTTGCGATTAAGTTACCTACTATACCCCCGTCCTGGTTTATAAGTATG
>NC_041384.1:526280036-526327819 GCF_002162155.2 Triticum dicoccoides
CGTAGGACTTGCCGCCCGGGAGGGTTTTTATAGCAGGCTGGTAAGCATTGGGATTTTGGGGGATTTCACCGAGTCGGGGGGAAGCTTGCGTGGGAACCTGCGAGGTTGCACGGGAACGGGTTCACCTATGATTCATTGGCGCCACCATTTGGCCAAAAGAATGCCCCCCCCCCCCCCCCGCGCGTTGCGCAAGTTTGCGCTGTAAGCCGTCTGCGGCAGCGGGGTGACAAGACGTGCGAGAGGAGGACGAAAGGCCACATACACATACGGTTAATAAAAAAACGTTTGCGATTAAGTTACCTACTATACCCCCGTCCTGGTTTATAAGTATGATTTAACTAATAAAATATGAATGCATGTCGCCAAAGATTATATAGTTGGATTCGTATTTGAACATAGTTTCCAATTACATAATTTTTATAACATGCATTAATATTTTGTTGGTTAAATTTGAGGGCAAAGTATGGCACAGAATATAAAGGGGACTATAGACTAGACGGAGGTGGTAGCACACGGTCGCTCTCTACGCAGCGACGCAACTGTCGGCCGGCTTGTAGGCGACCATTTCCTGCGTGTTCAACCGCTCTATGTGTGTGGTTGCTTGCGGTTCAGGCAGCCGCGGCGCGCTCTGCTCGCGTCCCTCCGGGTGCTCTGCCCTCGTCCCTCCACGCGCGCTGCCAGTGTTTGGGTCCGGTGCATGATCACGCACGTTCGTGTGCATGCGGTTGCACCGGGCACGGCGCGAGATGCAGTTACCCGCTGCAAAAACTGCCATGCGGATGTGCCGAGAATCCATGCCGCCCGGCCCCCTTTTATTCCTGTGTCCATTTACCTTCATCTCTCGTCTCACACGACACAATAAGCACACCCATGACAACACATACAGAGAGGACATCCAGCGGTTCCAATGGCGCTCTCCGTGGCTCCAATGGCGCTCACAGCGGCCGACGACAACAACGGCGGGCAGTTCACCATGCAACACGTCGTGGACACCCACGTGAGGGGGAAGGCTCTCTCGGTGGTGTACACGAATGATCCGGTCCTGGTGGAGAGATCCATCCAAACTATGGAGCAGTTCCTTGTCGAGGACAAGTAGCAAGTGGTCGGCTTCGACCTCGAGTACACCATGGGTCGTGCCGGGCACGATCAGAAGGTTGTCGTCGCCTAGTTGTGCGTGTGACATGACGTCCTCGTCTACCACTACCACCTGGCCACAACGCCTTGCGAGCGTTTCTCCAGGTTTATCAACAACTCCGACTACAGTTTCGCTGCAGTGGACATCACCAACGATCTAAAAGCACTCAAGGTTTCATGCTTGAAATGCCCGAATCTTGTCAACATCCAAAGCCACTACAAGGTCTGGGGCAACGACAAAAACAAACTGATCTCCCTGGTAGACCTTGCCTCAGCCATCATCGACCCCTACTACATGAAGATGAAGAATGAGAGCAATAAGGACAGGAACGCCTGGCACAGTGTGTGGCATAAGAGACTGGATGAACAACATGTCAAGTACGCGGCCATGGATGTAACACCCCGGATGTAACTTTCCCAATTTGTACTCCAACTCTTGCCGTTTCCGGCGTTAAGTTATTTTATTTTCTCGGGTTCGGGTTTTTGTCTCCATCTGTTGTTATCATTGTCATGCATCTCATATCATGTCATCATGTGCACTGCATTTGCATACGTGTTCATCTCATGCATTCGAGCATTTTCCCCGTTGTCCGTTTTGCATTCCGGCGCTTCGTTCTCCTCCGGTGGTCTTTTCTAGCTTTCTTTCGTGTGTGGGGATTAAACATTTCCGGATTGGACCGAGACTTGCCAAGCAGCCTTGGTTTACTACCGGTAGACCGCCTGTCAAGTTTCGTATCATTTGGACTTCGTTTGATACTCCAACGGTTAACCGAGGGACCGAGAAGACCTCGTGTGTGTTGCAGCCCAACACCCCTCCATTTTGGCCCAAAACCCACCTAAGCCTGCTCCATCACCTAGAGCGTTCGATCATGATCGCGTGGCCGAAAACCGCACCTCATTTGGACTCTCCTAGCTCCTCCTATGCCTATTTAAAGGTTCCCCAAAAATCTCCTTCTCCTTCCCCCCCGAAACCCTAGATCCATTCGTCCTCGCGCGCACCGGACAAAATCCCACCGGACGGACATGTCTGCCCCCACCGCCGACCACTCGTGACGCGACACGTCACCGCCGCCGCCGCCACTCTCGCCGGCCCGCCCAGGCCCGAGGCGGGCCCTCTCCCGCGCCGAGCCGGGCCTCCTCATGCCCGCGCCCGCCACCGCCTCACGCCGCCACCGAGCCGCCTCCACTGGATCCGGCCGCCGCAGGCCATTGCCGGCCGGCACCCGAAGCTCCTCGCCGGCCCCGCCGCCTCCGCCTGCCGGCGCCACCACCAGCCGCCGCGCCCGCCGCCGCCTCACGCCGCCCGGTCGTCTCCAACTCCTCCGGCGACCTCCTCGGCTTCCGCGCCGCCGGTGAACAGTGTTTTCGCCCGATCCAGATCCGTGAACAGTAAACCCTAGGTCAAAATTTCTTCTAAGTCCCTAATTTCTCAGATCCAAGTGCTCCTGTTCATGGCCTCGTAACTTTGCATCCGTAGCTCCGATTCATGCATATAGCATATCAAAATGTTCACTCAGAGAGTACATCATTTCATTCCATTGCATCATTTTCATTTAAGTTCATCTTGATGCCCGAAATGCTGTTAGAAGAGGGCTACTTGAGATAATTGTCAGATCTACTGCTCCATTTAGGTTTTTGTCATTTTTGCCATGATTATTGTGTGCCTGATATGCCCTGATGCTCCACGTATGTTTTGTTAAGGGTTTTGTCATCTCTCCAGAGGTGCAACCCATGTATTTTTGTGATGTGTGTGGTGACTAGTACAAGCTTGCAAAGTGGTGCACTCGTTAATTCTGATTTCAGGGACTTAGCAATTCCACCAAGTCCTTGAGCTGTTTATTTCATATGGCAATATGTTCATGTTGTTTCCTAGTGATCCGTGCCTCTTTTGAGGATGATCAGTAAGGATGTTTTGCTAATCTTGTAGTGCTCCATCCATCCATGTCTTTGTTTGCAATTATGGAGCACCCTAGCTTGAGTCAATCGAGCTCTACTTTTGCTACTTTGTGAATCTGGGCAGATTGTCAACTTGTTTGTAATTTTGCCGATGATGTTGTAGTTGATCCGTGCATGCTATGCTATTGTTCTTGCCATGTCTAGCTTGCATTTTGTGTGTTCTTGATAGATGTATGCTTAGATTATCATGACTTGCTCCGTAGTGAGTGCATCGAGCTCGTAAAAATGCCTACTTGAGTTCTGTTTTCAGCATGCCTCAGTTTTCACTAAGTCTAAAAACTAATTATGTTTTTGCTATGTTCACATGCTTGCAATTGTATTTGCTGATCCCTTTTGGCTCAAGGTCACTAAGGGACTTTTATTAAGCTCTTTGAGTAGCTCCATGCCATGCTTTGCTTTGCCATGTTCAGGTCCTGTAGCATGTAGTTTTGTTGCTCCGAAGAGTGCTACCTGATCTCAAATTCCAGGCAAGTGTTAATTTCACTAAGTCTGAGAACTGTTTGCCATATGCATTTTTGCCATGCTTGTTTGAACCTGTTAATGGATGAATTGGCCGTAGCTTAGTGCTAGACTTTTGTTAAGCATCTTGTATGCATCCCTGCCATGTATTTTGTTGTCATGTTTGAGTGCTGTAGCATGTTCATCTCATTGCATTTAGATGGCTACTTGCTGTAAATCGCAGACCGGTGTCATTTTGAATCGCTTGCCATTTCCAAACCGTAACTCCGATTCCGGCGTTCTTTATATCGTTTTCAAGCGATTTCATCTCGTCTTTCCAGTGGCACACTTGGATTTCCAAGTTGAGGCCAGGTTCTTGCATCTCCTGTCATATCTTGCATTTTGCATCCCGCATCGCATCCCGCATAGCATATCATCTTTGCATCATATTGGTTGATCCTTGCACGTGATTGATTGTGTCCTTGTTGCTTGTTTTTCTTGTTTGGGTAGAGCCAGGAGACGAGTTCGCTAACGAGGAGCCCGTTGAGTTTGCTTTCGAGGATCTAGTCAACTCTGACAACTGTGCAGGCAAGATGATCATACCCTCGAAATCACTACTATCTTTGCTATGCTAGTTTGCTCGCCCTTTTACTATGCCAATGCTACGATGCCTACCACTTGCTTTCAAGCCTCCCAAATTGCCATGTCAAACCTCTAACCCACCTTGTCCTAGCAAACCGTTGATTGGCTATGTTACCGCTTTGCTCAGCCCCTCTTATAGCGTTGCTAGTTGCAGGTGAAGATTGGAGGCCGTTCCTTGTTGGAACATTTATTTACTTGTTGGGATATCATTATATTATCTTGTTATCTTAATGCATCTATATACTTGGTAAAGGGTGGAAGGCTCGGCCTCTCGCCTAGTGTTTTGTTCCACTCTTGCCGCCCTAGTTTCCGTCATATCGGTGTTATGTTCCCGGATTTTGCGTTCCTTACGCGGTTGGGTTATAATGGGAACCCCTTGACAGTCCGCCTTGAATAAAACTCCTCCAGCAATGCCCAACCTTGGTTTTACCATTTGCCACCTAGCCTTTTCCCTTGGGTTTCGCAGACTCAAGGGTCATCTTATTTTAACCCCCCAGGGCCAGTGCTCCCCTGAGTGTTGGTCCAACCTAGAGCACCGTGCGGGGCCGTCCCTTGGCAACTTGGGTTACGTTGGCTCCCGTACGCTTAGCTTATCCGGTGTGCCCTGAGAACGAGATATGTGCAGCTCCTATCGGGATTTGTCGGCACAGCGGGTGGTGTTGCTGGACTTGTTTTACCATTGTCGGAGTTGTCTTGAAGTACCGAGATACCGAGTCTGATCGGAACGTCTTGGGAGGAGGTCTATTCCTTCGTTGACCGTGAGAGCTTGTCATGGGCTAAGTTGGGACTCCCCTGCAGGGATTTGAACTTTCGAAAGCCGTGCCTGCGGTTATGGGCAGATGGGAATTTGTTAATGTCTGGTTGTAGATAACTTGAACCTTAACTTAATTAAAATGAATCAACTGAGTGTGTTACCGTGATGGCCTCTTCTCGGCGGAGTCCGGGAAGCGGACACGGTGTTGGAGTAATGTTTGCGCAGGTTTCTCTCTAGTTCCTCACTCGCACTTTGCCTCCTCTTCTTGCTCTCTTTTGCGAATAAGTTAGCCACCATATTTTGCTAGTCGCTTGCTGCAGCTCCACATATTTTACCTTGGCTTACCTATAAGCTTAAATAGTCTTGATCCCGAGGGTGCGAGATTCATGAGTCCCTGTGGCTCATAGATTACTATTACACCAGATGCAGGGCCTGATGATTCTGCTCCAGGAGACGCGCTTGAGCTCAAGTGGGAGTTCGGCGAGGACTCTCAACGTTACTATGTTTCCTTCCTGATGATCAGTAGTGGTGCCCAGTTGGGGGTGATCGGGACCCTGTCGCTTGTTGGGTTATCTTTTATTTTGGCGCCGTAGTCGGGCCATGAGTGTTTGGATGATGTAATGTTATTTATGTACTTGATTGACGTGGCGAGTGTAAGCCAACTATGTTATCTCCCCTTTATTATTTATATTACATGGGATGTTGTGAAGATTGCCTAACTTGCGACATATGCCTTCAATGCGATTATGTCTCTAAGTCGTGCCTCGACACATGGGAGCTATAGTCGCATCGAGGGTGTTACAATGGACGCGTACACAAGCTACGAGATGCACAGGTAGATCGTTGACATGAGGAACTATCTTCTTCCTGACCCAAACGAGGGATCGAGCCACATAGCAGTGGCGGGAGCGTCACAAGAAGTAGATGACTACACGATCGTCTCCTACTTTAGAATGCACGCAATTGTTTATTGAGGTGTGTGCGAATGATCTGTAGTCACTTATGTAATTGGATGTTTGTCAGGACCCCGATTCCAATTCACATCGATCTAGCTGGTAACACCTCATATCACTTTGCGGCCTCACGCACGGTATTCCCACGGGTGTCGCCTTACCATGGCCCGGGACCGTTTGCGCCTTTTGGCTCACGTATATGATAGTGTCGCTAGCATCCATATGACAGAGAACCCGGGCCGACATGGCTAGTCATGAACCCAAAGCGGCACTAACCTATGGGGACAGGCATACATGAATCACATCGAGCATGTCGGTCAGCAGCGTGTGAATCCGGGCTGTAGCACTGGGCTAACAGGACTCCGAGAACCCGGGCTGTAGCAGGCTAGGCAGGACTCCGGATGTCACCGCGTGACATTTCCCCGAAGGGACAGACACAGGAATGAAGTGAAACACATGCCGGCCAGTCAAGTGTCCTGAGCAGTAGTGCTGGGCTAACAGGACTCCGGTGAACTGGGCTGTAGCGGACTACTATGGCTCATGGAAGCACTAGACTACATTTCCCCATAAGAGAGGCTGCCAAGGATAAACAACTAGATTGTCGGATCCCACACATACCAAGCATTTCAATCATACACACAATATGCTCGATATGTGTAAATACAATATGGCATCACAACATAACTCTACAACTCAAGTATTTATTCATTAGGCTCCGAGGAGCGAGATATTACAAACATGGGTCTCATGACCCAACAATCATAGGATACAAATCAAGCACATGCGGAAGCTTAACATGTCTGAGTACAGACATCTACAAATGAAAAAGGCTAAGAAGCCTGACTATCTACCAGATCCTACCGAGGGCACAAGATCGTAGCTGAGGTATCAAGCTAAACGTCGAAGTCCACACGGAACTACTAGCAAGACTGACGTCTCTCTGCAAAACATAAATTAAGCAAACGTGAGTACAAATGTACCCAGCAAGACTTACATCAGAACTAACTACATATGCATCAGTATCATCAAAGGGGTAGTGGAGTTTAACTGCAGCAAGCCAACTTTGACTCAGTGGCTAACCTGAACTACGACTGCAAGTAACTCTTTTGAGGCGGCGCACATGAGTCCACATATTCACCATATCAATACTCCACTATGGATCCGCTCCCGTCTCCCTACGAGAACGCCATCCATAGCACTCACGCTTATCTTGCGCATTTTAGAGTATCCACTTTCACTTGTCTATGAACTATGCAAGGGGTCTAAGTTTCCATATCCGAGGAATCCGGCTATTCGAATAGATAATGATAACCCTTCAGGGGTGTACTTCTTCACACACGCTCTCGCCACTTACCACCATGTACACGTCATGTATCTCGGCAACCTTCAAGCGCAAGCCTGGCGAGGGAGTCGGCCACGACCTGACTAACCACACAAGTCTCTCGTCCAGGTTTATCGCCTATTCGGGTTCCATCCGCAAGGAGATCCGGCCGGGGTGTCGCTCACGGCCCCAAACAATGTGTGCAGGGTTCCCAAGCCCACCATCCGGGTGCCACTTGGTACACCGTGCCACTGTGCCTAGTCTGTCCCAAGCCCACCTGTACTGGGTGCCACTTGGTAGACTACTAACACTACCTACAAACACCAGAAACTAGTTGCAACTCCTGGACAGAGATCGAGTGGATTAATAAGTCGAGAGGGGTCGAGTTACCGAAACCCATTGTGTGCTAGTAACTGTTCATGGATCACAAACACAGAACTCAGTTCCTAAGAACGGCTGCAATGAGACAACCCACCATGTACTCCCACATGCCCTCTCACCGTTACCTTTACCAAATCGTGTTCACACACTTAGCTCTCAACAGTAGGACATGTTCACCACATTCCAATTCATCCCCGATGAATCAGACCTGACTCAACTCTAAGCAGTAGCAGGCATGACAAACAAACATGAATGAGTAGGCACATCAGGGCTCAAACAACTCCTACTCATGCTAGTGGGTTTCATCTAGTTACTGTGGCAATGACAGGTCATGCCAAGGGAAAGGGGTTCAGCTACCGCAACATGTAACCGTTGAAACATTGTTGTCCTAATGCAGTAAAAGAGAGCAGGAGCGAGAGAGTGGAATTGTATCGGAATGAACAAGGGGTTTTTGCTTGCCTGGCACTTATGAAGATAATATAGTTCTTCAATCGATCTCATCATCGGAACGTCGTCTATCGAGAGGGGACAATTACCGGCAAACAAGGAAGAACACAATCAATGCAATGCACAATATGATGCATGATCATGACATGGCAATATGCTGTGATTTGGGCTAATGCAACAAAAAGTCATTTTAATTGAAGTGGAATTCAAAACTAGATCGAATTCCAACTCCAAATCTATTATCAAATTTGTCCTAATCATGTTTCATCCTAAACAGTGAGGTTAACTTGCTCAAACATGCATGAAAATAGTATAGATGGATAGATTAGATTTTTCTGATCATTTTTCATATATAATTTGTTTGATTTGGAGTTACGATTGAATTACTATGAATTTTTGAAGTTTTGGATATTTTCTGCAATTTTCTGAATTATTTTAAATCCAGAAAATGTTAACTACGTCAGCATTGCGTCACTGTGACGTCAGCTGGTCAACTGGGCGCCTCCAGGTCAAACCTGGCCAGTAGGGCCCACTAGTCAGTGACACATCGTCAGCTACAGAGGCTGACATGTGGGACCCGGTCAAAGCTGACGTGGCGGGGTCAAAGCATTAGCTTAATTTAAGCAGGGAAATAACCCTGTAGTTAATTATGCGGTGGATCCCGGCTGTCAATGTAACTAGGGGGTTGGTTAGTACCGTCATTAGCCACTAATGATGGTGCCACATCGGCACGGCCGGATTTAAGCCGCCGGCGATGTCCAGAGACGGTGGCGATGCTCGGGTTTTGCTTTCCGGTGACCATATGGGCGGCGAAGTGCGTCTACGCGACGAGGAGGCTCGTTCGTGTTGGGTGGTGCACGCAGCAGCAGCTCCAGTGGCCTAGGTCGACGACGGCGGCAACTTGCACGGCGGTCGGAGTTCGGTGAAGATGGACAGAGCGCTACGGTGCACGGGAGGAAGAGTGGGTAGGTGCTTTGGGTTCCTGGGAATGCGCTGAGGACTACAGCGTGCTCGGACGTGCCGTGTGTGGGCTCTAGCCATGGTGACCTCGTGGCCGGCGGCGATGAGCTCTCGGGCTTGACGGAGCCCGCGGTTAGAGGAAGAAATCGGCATCGGGGAGAGGGGGTTCGGTGCGGAGGCTCACAGCGAGTCCAACGAGCGCGAGGGCGAGGTCGGGGACGCCCGGTATCTCCCGAATTGATGACGAGGATCCACGGCGACCCACGAGGGGAACGGCGGTGTTGGCGGCGTCCAGGGGCTTCAGGCACCATGTGGCTCGGTGAGGAGGAAGAGGGGAACGAGGCGGAGCTTCTTGGCGTGTCGGCGAGGCGTGGGGTGGCCGGTGGCCGCAGTGGAGGTCGTCGGTGCACTGCAAGGCACTCGACAGCAGCGGGAGAAGGAGAGCAGAGGAGAAGAGAGGCACGGGAGAGGACGAGGCGGTCCAGGGGAAAATGTGGCATCGTCTAGGGCGTCGAGGCAGCGACGGGTAGCAGGATGTGGCCCGGCGCGTGGCCAGCGCGCGACGAGCACGCGCCCAGCGTCCTTCTGGCGCTGGGTTGAAGACGACTAGCACTGGTGGTGGGTTGGGCCAGCTCCTGTGCTGCATAGTGATGAGCCTCTGGGCTGTAGGTAGGCGCCAGGTAAGTTTGCTCTCCTTTTATTTGTTTCTGTTTTTCTATTTGTTTGCCTCTGTTTTGATTTAGTTTAACACCAAATCATTTTTATATAATTCTGAAAAGAAAATTTGGAAACTCTCTGTATTAATCCAGTGTCCCTCAATATTTCTCAGAATATTTGGAGCTGTCAAAATATTTATAGCAATGTTTTGGAGACCCAATCAAATACAATATGTGTTGAGGTAAAATCCAAGATGGCTAGGAAAAATGTGCATCACCTCTGGTTGTTGTTTCCAGCATCTACAAAAATCATGAACATTTTTCTAAGACCATTTTGGGTTCTTGGAATTTATTTTGGTTGAACCTATTTGAAATCCATTTGCTGCTAGGGTTTGATCATCCCCATTTCAAGTTTCTGAGAAATTTAAACATGATGCAAGATGATGATGCAATGACAAGCAAGGCCAAAGCTAGGGCTATGACAACTCACCCCCACTAAACAAGAATCTCGTCCCGAGATTCAAGACATGGAGTAAGAAGATAGAGGGGACATGAGGCTAACACGACCTTCACGGTCCGATTGTCCTCCTCGAAGATGTTGATTTATTGCTTCAAATTAATCTTGACATCTTTGCTTACGAGATCTTCAACCAACACGATGACGATAGGAAGAAACTCTACAAAAAATGATCTTCTCAAAGGTCGGGTAACTCAAGATCAACTCATGGAGTGACATGTTGAAACATCTCTTGAGCTGAGACACAAAACACACATCGAGAGGATGGGAAGAAACAATTGACAAAGGTTTAATTTGGTAGGCAACAATTCCACGCTGGAGTAGGATGGTGCATGGTTTCAAAGTAGCGAGGAGATTGATTGCCATGATTCCACAATGGGGCACCTTGGGGGAGGTGACTCGTAAAATTATTACCTTCAGTGGCAAAAAGAATTACTTTTGATCCATAGATCATGGAAACTCTTCAGACCAGCCTGAGGCAAATCACAGTTGATCGTTTGAAAGAATTTGAGAGGATGGCATACTCAGTTTGGAAAGGAAACTATGGCTATAGAACAACTCGGCAAATGGAAGGCACATTCCAGTTGATACCAACGATATAACCTAGTGACTGAGTGTTCTTTCAAGAACTTGAGCATTTCCATATTCATCAAGGTTTTACCAACATTCGTGTCAAGGATCATGGCAACACAACATACTACCATGATGAATAGTGATGGACGATGCAAATGCAAAGGAAGACAACACCTTCTCAGATTTTTACCTTAGCAATGCCAAGGAAACAAAATCTGGATGATCGACCGAGACACATTTAGCACTCCGCTTCTAATGTTCTCCTTGATGTGCTAACGTAACCCATTTATTGATATGGTTTGGTATCTAGAACATCAAGTAAAAGGTCGGACTTCGGGAGCACAAGAATCCATAAGGAACAATTACGGAAGTAAATCCTACGAAATCCTTATGGGGAGGTGGCCAAATTGCTCATTCAAGATACTACAATAATAGATCTTCCGGCTAGGTGTGTCGGCCAGAACATCAACCTTGTCAGGACCTACATCATAGATCTTGGAAAAGTTCCACCCATCATATCTGCCTGAGATTCACATCTAGATGGTAACAGAATATTTCAGACAGCATGTCTGGATGGAAAAATGAAAGTTTACAACACAAATCGGCGAGATGACGTTGCAAGATTCTCGAGAAATGAACTATGCTAGTAAGCTCCAAAACATGAGTTGGTTCTGCTACATACGTGTGAACACATTGTCCAAGACAAACATGACCATGTAGTAGTCTTGCAATAAAACACTATCGAGTTCTGGTTGGGAACCATCATCGAGGGTGTCAGAGTCTTGTGCATGATCTAGAGTTAACACAACAAATTCCTTTTCCTTGAGCAAATCAATCAGTGGCTTGGAGTGCTAGGGAATACATATGGGATGGAGGTAATTAATCTACCAAACCATAGTATACTTTGCACATGCATGACTGACTTGGGACGATTCCAGAGGAAGCAAAATTAAATCTCTCACATTCACGGCGGCAACTTGCATCAAATGCACATGAATGAGAGGAAGTCACTTCTTTCATCCAAACATATACTTCATGAACGGGGCATGAAGAAAATGCTTACACAAGTTTTCAACACTAGGTTGATGTTTAGCATGAATCATGGGGGAGACAAAATGTTGTTAATGGGCTCAATAGCAACTCATCAGAATTTCCATATCACTGGACTTCCACCATCATGTGAACACGGTGATAACATTGGTCAGACCAAAAGATGTAATGGTGTATGCTCGGGGGATGAACCACGAGTAAGACAACATTACGAACATCGTTGGTTCTGATTTGACTTGACGATATCCCATACTCAAGTCAAAATTTTGATAAGACAATAGATCCAACAACTAATCACGAGGACCAGTCGATGAAGATATCATCTTTCTTCAACACACACACACACACATAAAAGATATCCCTTTAAAATGAACTAAGTTAGGCAAGCTTTTATCTTCCAACTCTCCAAGTTGTTGTTTAGCTTAACAACTAGCTCAGGGGTATCCAACACAAAGTCTTGGAGAAGGGGTGGTTTACAAGAAACCAACTTGATCACGAGCTCAACATAACAGTCAGGCGACAACTTGGTAACACTTCCGAGAAGATAATCGGAAAGTCACGAACCACCCATATGTTACTAAGCTCGAGAACAATCTTGCTTTTCAGGGCAAGACGATGTGATCAAGAGAGTGATGGATTGACACAATCCTATCTCATTGATCGAGGAGTGCACCAGGGAAAATGGACTAGGTAACACGATCAACCTTAGGGTGATGATTCAGAAATCAACACGCTAAGAATGAGGTTATTGTCCATTTAACTACCAAGCAACGGAGTTGCTAGGAGTGTAGATTTCACGCATCATGGTTCACTTGTCGGTGATCCGGTTACAATAACACGGGGACCGAGGGATGAATAATGATGGCAAGAAGTATAACTGTATCAAAAGTTCATAGGAGATTGTGCAATTCCTATGATATTCCTGACATAAAGAGAGCAATACTTCAGGGTAGAACAGAATCAAAAGCTAGATTGGCATTTGATTTGCGGATTACAACTACTTTGACCCAATCCTGGATATGGAAGAGGTACTGGAGTTTGTTTCTCCTAGTCATTCTGGAATAGAATGGCTTGATGAACCACAAGAGTAATAGGCACCGATAACACGAGTGCACGACTACTCCTGACTATGAATTGATAGATGAAGGTCGGAATATAATTGAAGGGGTACAACTCAAAGGAACATATGACTTTCTGAGTTGTGGACGCATAGATTAGTATGTCAAATGAGTTCAACATATTTCTTCCAGATAACCCATGCAGAAAGGTAGAACTGGTAGAATCACAATTATGGATGGAGAACTCCTCAGGAGTACTCTAATGGTGATCTTTTGGTTCAAAGAACTTCTGCCTTAATGGTTCATGGTATTTGGAAGAAGGAAATACCACGGACCTCGAGGACTATCCCAAAGGTTACTAATATCCTAAAGGAACTAGCAACAATATCAACAAGGAGTGAACAGAGTGACTCTTGGGTCAAGAACACAGGAGTAGAATACCTACTACTAAATGGCATCACGGGATGCTTTCAAGAATGATGGCCAGAATCATCACACTGGGAACACCAAACATGGCTAGATTACTAACTCTAAGATACCCTAGTGTCATAATAACAACTCCAACATATATGTCGAGGCAATAGAGTACCTCAACTCACCAATTAGTGTGCTTAATCTGGCCCAAAAGGACATCAGGAACGGGAGGAAGGGATTTGCATATGCATCAGACTGTTTAGAAACCTGGGATGACTCGGACAGCATAACGGTTGTAAATGCTCAAAATGATTTGAGACATCCTGCAAAAATGGTGGCATAACCACTCAACATCACAAAATCAAGGTTCTGAGGCCAGCTATGAACATATGGAAGTAGTAGGAACTGAACTAAGGCTTGAACTCAACAATCCTAGGCAACTACGGTTTAGTAACACGTCATCCTCAGAGATAGAAGAGAAGCCTAGTTCTTAACCCCGTAGAAAAGATAAGATGACTCAGATCAGGAGATCGTGAGGATAAGGAGTAAAAAGAGCCTTACGTTCCCATCCACAATCAATTCCCTTATATAACTAAAGCATTTCTAGACACGACTTTGACCAGCTTGGCTTGGTAATCCTACAGGCAGTCACGCTTTGATACCAAAGCTGTCAGGACCCCGATTCCAATTCACATTGATCTAGCCGGTAACACCTCATATCACTTTGCGGCCTCACGCACGGTATTCCCACGGGTGTCGCCTTACCATGGCCCGGGACCGTTTGCGCCTTTTGTCTCACGTATATGATAGTGTCGCTAGCATCCATATGACAGAGAACCCGGGCTGACATGGCTAGTCGTGAACCCAAAGCGGCACTAACCTATGGGGACAGGCATACATGAATCACATCGACCATGTCGGTCAGCAGTGTGTGAATCCGGGTTGTAGCACTGGGCTAACAGGACTCCGGGAACCCGGGCTGTAGCAAGCTAGGCAGGACTCCGGATGTCACCGTGTGACATTTCCCCGAAGGGATAGACACAGGAACGAAGTGAAACACATGCCGGCCAGTCAAGTGTCCTGAGCAGTAGTGCTGGGCTAACAGGACTCCGGTGAACCGGGCTGTAGCGGACTATTATGGCTCATGGAAGCACTAGACTACATTTCCCCATAAGAGAGGCTGCCAAGGATAAACAACTAGATTGTCGGATCCCACACATACCAAGCATTTCAATCATACACACAATATGCTCGATATGTGTAAATACAACATGGCATCACAACATAACTCTACAACTCAAGTATTTATTCATTAGGCTCCGAGGAGCGAGATATTACAAACATGGGTCTCATGACCCAACAATCATAGCATACAAATCAAGCACATGCGGAAGCTTAACATGTCTGAGTACAGACATCTACAAATGAAAAAGGCTAAGAAGCCTGACTATCTACCAGATCCTACCGAGGGCACAAGATCGTAGCTGAGGTATCAAGCTAAACGTCGAAGTACACACGGAACTACTAGCGACGTCTCTCTGCAAAACATAAATTAAGCAAACGTGAGTACAAATGTACCCAGCAAGACTTACATCAGAACTAACTACATATGCATTGGTATCATCAAAGGGGTAGTGGAGTTTAACTGCAGCAAGCTAGCTTTGACTCAGTGGCTAACCTGAACTATGACTGCAAGTAACTCTTTTGAGGTGGTGCACACGAGTCCACATATTCACCATATAAATACTCCACTATGGATCCGCTCCCGTCTCCCTACGAGAACGCCATCCATAGCACTCACGCTTATCTTGCGCATTTTAGAGTATCCACTTTCACTTGTCTATGAACTATGCAAGGGGTCCAAGTTTCCATATCCGAGGAATTCGGCTATTCGGATAGATAATGATAACCCTGCAGGGGTGTACTTCTTCACACACGCTCTCGCCACTTACCACCATGTAAACGTCATGTATCTCGGCAACCTTCAAGCAGAAGCCTGGCGAGGGAGTCGGCCACGACCTGACTAACCACACAAGTCTCTCGTCCAGGTTTATCTCCTATTCGGGTTCCATCCGCAAGGAGACCCGGCCGGGGTGTCGCTCACGGCCCCAAACGATGTGTGCAGGGTTCCTAAGCCCACCATTCGGGTGCCACTTGGTACACCGTGCCACTATGCCTAGTCTGTCCCAAGCCCACCTGTACCGGGTGCCACTTGGTAGACTACTAACACTACCTACAAACACCAGAAACTAGTTGCAACTCCTGGACAAAGATCGAGTGGATTAATAAGTCGAGAGGGGTCGAGTTACCGGAACCCAATGTGTGGTAGTAAATGTTCATGGATCACAAACACAGAACTCAGTTCCTATGTAACATCCCAAAATTCTAAATTTTGGAATGTTATAATAAATAGATAGATTTGATCGATTGTTTGATTGATTGTGTGAAATTGAGTGGAATTCGAAACTTTTGAAAGTTAAATGAGAGGGAATAAAAGGACTTTCCCAAACTTTCATATTTGCTTTCTGATCTCCCTAAATTCAAATTATATTCAAATACAAAACCCTTGAGCGAAGATGATATGACTTCTTCCATTTAAAAAATTAAATGAAAGGGTATTTGAAAATAATTGAATTTCATTTGGAAATATTTCAATTCATAAACTTCATGCAGCTCAATGATTTTCATGAGAGAAGATAAAATGACTTCTTCAAATTATATGAAATATGAGTTGGGAGTTCAAAGAATTAAATTCAAAGTTCTTTTGAATTTATTTTCAATTTGGAGTTATTTGAGTTTTATTCAAATTATTTTTCTCCAAAAATAAAATATATGGAAATTAGGGTAACATGATTCCCTACAACAGAAAATTGGAGAGGAATAAATTTGAAATCATTTTGATATTTTAAAAATGTTTTTTGTTGGATTTTAGTAGACCAGTAGCACTCTTCAATTTATCTTAAATTGTGTGCATTTTATTTGAAGTTATAAAAATGTTCATGTCGTAGAAAATCTTTTTCTGAAAATTTTGATATATTATATGCCTATATAATATTTTTAATTATTTTGCTTTTATTATTTTATTTGTCTGGAAAATAATGTTTAAAAAAAAACCTCCTTCCCCGACTGGGCCGGCCCAGCCAACCGGGCCAGGCCGCAGCCCAGCCGCGCTGCACCGCCCCCAAGCTCGGGACAGAGTCCCGAGCATCGCCGCCGCCAGCCGGAGTCCGGCCGGACTCCGCGTCGACCTCGCCCCTCCCCCACGCCACCGCCCTCCCCTGTCCTCTTTAAAAGGCCACCCCGGGACCCCTGGGTCCCGTTTTCGCCGCCGCTGCCGCCCATCGCCAGATCCGCCGCCGTTGCCGCCGTTCAACCGCCGTCGCCGCTGTTCTGCGCCACCGCCTCGCCGCGCCTCCACCCCGCGCGCCACCGCCACCACCTCGCCGCCCTCGCTCCCCGTGCTGCCATCGCCCCGCGCTGCCCTCGCCCTCGTCGCGAAGCCGCACCGCGCCGGAGCTCGCCGTCGCCGCTGCCCCGTCTCGCCGGAGTTGACCGCCGATGCCGGTCCGATCCGCCCAATCCACGAACCGCTGTAAACCGGTAATAAAACCGCCCGGTTCGCCGGTTTTTTTTAGGGTTCGGTTTTCGTTTAAGAATACGGTTTAGTTTTTTTTAGATCTATTTAGAGAACGTTCTCTGTTTAAGAACTAGTTAGCGAACGTTCACTTTTTAGCTTTTTCTTTTTCTGTTATTTTTTGGGCAGGGACCTAGATGTGAATACTTTATTTACAGAATAGTCCCTGTTCTTCAAACAAGCATAACTTTTTACTCGTTAGTCCAAATCCAACGAAACCAACGCTCACGTCTTCGTTATGATCTCCTCTATCCAGTAATCCAACTCAAACATGTTTTTGAAAAGTTTAAAAATTTTAATTAGAGCAGATTTGAATTCAAACTTCGTTTGATCATAACTTGAGTTTCGTAGCTCCGTTTGAGTTGATTCTTTTTGCAAATCGAAGCTCTTGACCTAAACATTCTAATAAGGCCAAATTCACATAATTTTGGTACTGTTAGAAATTGTTTTATGTTGCAAGAGTTATTTGCTTGGTTTTGATGTTTCCGAATCGTCTTCTTCGTTCTTTCTGATCTTTTGAGTGATTGCTTATGTGTGGTTACTATTGCTTGCTTACGATAGATTGACCGGAGTGAGACGAGTAGATCTATCAAGAATTTTGAGTGCGAATCGTCCTCATCAACATTGTAGGCAAGTTCACACTTTGATCATATCCCCTTCCATACCCAGTTTTTTTTTGCATTAGATCAATCTTCACACATTGCATGATTAGGATCTAACTAAACTGTGGGATGGGAAGTAGATGAGGTAGTACCTATTACCTGTTTATTATCAAACCTTTGGGAGTTACTTCTACGTTTGCTTATTATGCCATGCTATGCTCGTAGACGTGGATTGGGTTTTGAGAGTATCCATGACAGATGTGAGATTTAATTAATGGTTTACTTAAGGTGGCAACTTAAATACACATCTGGGTGGATTGAGGCACCTGGTTATTCTAGGATTGCCTGTCTAGGCACCTGGGTGATCCAGGACTTGCCTGTTTTCTTTTGGACCGCCACCCAGGCTCAAAGGGATCATGAGATTTTTCAAACTAGAAACTTCCGTGTGCAGCCACAAGCCATTATGGGCTCTGGCATAGTTGATTAAGTCGTGCGAACTCTTACAGGGTAGACTAGCAGATGTAGGGGAAAGTAGGTATACCGGTCTATCCATCGTAAGGTGCTAGCGCTTCTGAAAGACTGTGTCTCCATCATCCGTTTCTCAAACACCATGTAGTGCGAGAAATCCAACGGAGGCGATCGAGTCTTGTGGGGAAAAGTGCGCAAACCTCTGCAGAGTGTAACAAACTAATCATGATTAGCCGTGTCCCCGGTTATGGACATCTTGAGTATCTAGTTCTTGGATTATCCTGTTGATCTCATCACGTTACTTTAAATGAAAATTGTTGGGTTTTAATGATGATGCTTAATTGGGATTGAGAATGCTGTCAACCATTCTCAATGTTCAACAACCACCATGATAGTTAATTAAAATGTATTCCTTTGCAGTAGGGAAAAATCGGCTTTTCGCAAAAACCTTATAACCATAGAGCTTTTCCACCAGCCAAATATGCATGTAGTGATAGCCTTTATTCATCATTCTCTATGGTGTGAATTTGCCAGTACATTCAATGTACTGGCCCTCTGTGGCTGCAACATCTCATGTTGCAGGATTTATCTTACGACGAGTAAGTGATACGTTAGGGTTGCGATTTCTACACTCAACTTTGCCGTTGGTGTTGATGGGAATCCACAACCTTGTTACTTCCGCTATTTTGGATTTGAGGTAATAGTATTTACATTACTTTTACATGTGATTTACCTCTGTTATAAATCCTCGAGTACTGTGTGTGTCAGCATACCGATCCAGGGATGACACTTAAGCACAGAGACTTGACCCATTCGGGTCAGGTCGCTACATCCTAAGAACGGCTGCAATGAGACAACCCACCATGTACTCCTACATGGCCTCTCACTGTTACCTTTACCAAATCATGTTCACACACTTAGCTCTCAACAGTAGGACATGTTCACCACATTCCAATTCATCCCCGATGAATCAGACCTGACTCAACTCTAAGCAGTAGCAGGCATGACAAACAAACATGAATGAGTAGGCACATCAGGGCTCAAACAACTCCTACTCATGCTAGTGGGTTTCATCTAGTTACTATGGCAATGACAGATCATGCAGAGGAAAGGGGTTCAGCTACCGCAGCATGTAACAGTTGAAACGTTGTTGTCCTAATGCAGTAAAAGAGAGCAGGAGCGAGACAGTGGGATTGTATCGGAATGAACAAGGGGTTTTTGCTTGCCTGGCACTTCTGAAGATAATATAGTTCTTCATCGGTGTCATCGATCTCATCATCGGAACGTTGTCTACCAAGAGGGGACAATTACCGGGAAACAAGGAAGAACACAATCAATGCAATGCACAATATGATGCATGAGCATGACATGGCAATATGCTGTGATTTGGGCTAATGCAACAAAAAGTCATTTTAATTGAAGTGGAATTCAAAGCAAGATCAAATTCCAACTCCAAATCTATTATCAAATTTGTCCTAATCATGTTTCATCCTAAACAGTGAGGTTAACTTGCTCAAACATGCATGAAAACAGTACATATGGATAGATTAGATTTTTCTAATCATTTTTCATATATAATTTGTTTGATTTGGAGTTACGGTTGAATTACTATGAATTTTTGAAGTTTTGGATATTTTCTGCAATTTTCTAAATTATTTTAAATCCAGAAAAATGTTAACTGCGTCAGCATTGTGTCACTATGACGTCAGCTGGTCAACTGGGCGCCTCCAGGTCAAACCTGACCAGTAGGGCCCACTAGTCAGTGACACATAGTCAGCTACAGAGTATGACATGTGGGACCCGGTCAAAGCTGACGTGGCGGGGTCAAAGGATTAGCTTAATTTAAGCAGAGAAATAACCCTGTGGTTAATTAAGCGGTGGGGCCCGGCTGTCAATGTAACTAGGGGGTTGGTAAGTACCGTCATTAGCCACTAATGAGGTACCACGTCGGCACGGCCGGAGTTAAGCCGCCGGCAACGTCCAGAGACGGCGGCGATGCTCGGGTTTTGCTTTCCGGCGACCATATGGGCGGCGAAGTGCGTCTATGCGACGAGGAGGCTCGTCCGTGTCGGGTGGTGCACGCAGCAGCAGCTCCGGTGGCCTAGGTCGACGGCGGCGGCAACTTGCGCGGCGGCCGGAGTTCGGTGAAGATGGACAGAGCGCTATGTTGCACGAGAGGAAGAGTGGGTAGGTGCTCTGGGTTCCTGGGAACGCGCTGAGGACTATAGTGTGCTCGAACGCGACGTGTGTGGGCTCTAGCCATGGCGACCTCGTGGCCGGCGGCGATGAGCTCTCGGGCTCGACGGAGCCCGCAGTTAGAGGAAGAAATCGGCATCGGGGAGAGGGGGGTTTGCTGCGGAGGCTCACAGCGAGTCCAACGAGCGCGAGGGCGAGGTCGGGGACGCCCGGTAGCTCCCGAATCGACGGCGAGTGTTGGTGTCAAAACCGGCGGATCTCGGGTAGGGGGTCCCGAACTGTGCGTCTAGGCCGGATGGTAACACGAGGCAGGGGACACGAAGTTTTACCCAGGTTCGGGCCCTCTTGATGGAGGTAAAACCCTATGTCCTGCTTGATTAATATTGATGATATGGGTAGTACAAGAGTAGATCTACCACGAGATCAGAGAGGCTAAACCCTAGAAGCTAGCCTATGGTATGATTGTATGTTGTGATTGTTGTCCTACGGACTAAAACCCTTCGGTTTATATAGACACCGAAGAGGGTTAGGGTTACACAAGGTCGGTTACAAAGGAGGAGATATCCATATACGTATTGCCTAGCTTGCCTTCCACGCCAAGTAAAGTTCCATCCGGACACGAGACGAAGTCTTCAATCTTGTATCTTCATAGTCTAACAGTCCGGCCAATGGAGATAGTCCGGCTGTCCGGAGACCCCCTAATCCAGGACTCCCTCAGTAGCCCCTGAACCAGGCTTCAATGACGATGAGTCTGGTGCGCAGTATTGTCTTCGGCATTGCAAGGCGGGTTCCTTCTCCGAATACATCACAGAAGAATTTGAATACGAGTATAGTGTCTGACCCTGCAAAATAAGTTCCACATTCCACCGCAGAGAGAATAATTTTTCCGCGGATCTAATTTGCTGGCTTGTTTTGGCAGCATGACGTTATGTCATGGCCCGGTGATTATTCGAACCGTTTCTTTTAACCAGCTCCACACATAACGCGAGGCGGTTTCTTGACACGTCTTGCCGAAGCGGAGATCGTGTTCCCCTAATTACGGGATTCTCATTAATGCGGTCGTGGGTAACCCAACCGTGTCTAGGACTCCTAGATTATAGGCAAGTCCCAAACGGCTACGGAGAGGACGCTTGATATTCTCCCTCTTTATAAGGGGACAAGATTTTCGCTTTTTCCCTCTCGTGCTCAATCGAACCCTTCCCCCGCCTCGAGTTCTAACACCCAAAGCCCAGGTTAGGTGCTCCGGATCTTCAACCATGTCCGGATCCAGCCTTCAAGGCCGATGGATGCCCTCCTCCGTTACGGAAGAGGATATTAAGAAGCTGAGGAAGGCCAGATATCTGACCGCCGAGGTTTCGCATCGGCTGCCTGCTCGAGGGCAGATCGTCCCTACTCCCGAACCCAACGAGAACGTTGTGTTCGTCTCCCACTTCCTCCGAGGTCTAGGCCTCACTCTGGATCCTTTCGTCAGGGGCTTGATGTTCTATTACGGGCTAGATTTCCACGATCTAGCTCCAGACTCCCTTTTCCACATCACGACATTTATCGTCGTGTGTGAGGCCTTCCTCCACGTTACCCCTCACTTCGGCCTGTGGCTCAAGACCTTTGAAGTAAAGCGAAGATGATCGAGGGGCAAGATGCAGTGTGCGGAGGTGCATCAATAGGCAAGATGGCAGGAGCTCCATGGCCGAAAGGTTCCTTTCCAGAGGTGTCCGAATTATGCCAACGGGAGTGGTTTTACATCACCGCTCCCAGAAGTGCCAAGTGGGCGGCTGCCCCGCTTTCCACTCGGGCCCCCCACCACAACTGATGTCATGGATTAGCAGGGATCTGAGCTGGGGTCCAGCCAAGGACGTGCCTATACTGCAAAGCCGCATCCGAGATCTCTTCGAGGGAGATTTTAATTTGATTGCAGTAATACAAGTTATGTTGGTTCGTTAAGTCCAGCCTTGCAAACGCCGGCCCCTTCGCTTGTGGGAGTTCAACCCAGAGGGACCACGTACTATTCAAAGTTTCCTCGGCCTGACGCACGAGGAGATGTGCAAGTCATTCTTCGGACCTCAAGTAGAATGTCCGGATATTACCGAGGATGCGGGCCTGAGCAGTAACCACGCCGCCGAACAAGTAAGAAACCCTCTAGCCGAACACACTGTCTTTTATTCGATGTAATTTCTGAGAGTTCGCTTTTTGACCAGGACTGGCTAACAAAGGCAAAGATGATTCGGTGTTTGGCCCCCCTCCCTGAGGGTTTGGAAAATCCGGTATTGGAAAAGATGCTCGAGGTCGCACATTGCCCGGAGCCCTTGAAGGAAGATACCAGGGGGGATAATATAGGCGGATGCGGGCCCCCATCACCGCCCGTTCCAACCGAGGGAACGAGCGTCTCCATGAAGGAGGACGACCGAGGGAGGAAAAGGACTGCTTCCGAGGATCCGGAAGCCGAAGCCTCCAAACGGGAGAAGAAGTCTCCCACAGAGGGTCCTGCCTCGGGGGGTGCTTTTGCCGCACACAATCCACGGGGGGATCAGCCCTCCAACAAGTCGTAAGTGATCCAAAATACTTCAATAGTAAAGGTATGCTATCTTTTTTCTCTGAGAAAATAACCACCGCATATATCTTGCAGTTAGGGCCTTAGCCCCTCTCAAATGAGCTCGTCTTCGGGGGATCTTCTTCCAGAGACGATGGAGAGCGAAACGCCTCCCCCGGACTCCTCCACTCTAGAAGCGAGCGACCCCGAAGTGTCATCACGGAGGGCCTCTCCGGATCCGGTGAGGCCAGAAGATAATCCCGTAGACCCCCGAAGTCCCAGTGTCCGGCTCCCGAAGAGAGCATACAAAAGAGTCCGGCACCATCTGGTGTGCGGTCGGATGTTCTGAGGGAGTTGGTGGGGCGAGCGGCCATCTCAGAAGAACACCGTATGCTGATGGGTACGATGATGGAGAGAATCTCGTCCGCCGAAAGCGGATTACATGAAGCCTTTATGAGTCTACTGACGGGCTTTGAGGTACGTGAGATAGTATGTGATAGTACTGCACATGTTAGGTGTGCCCTGTATAGATAGTAGCCCCTGAGACTCTGGTTGTCATCGAGAACGGCGGTGAACAGAGGATCATATTCCCAGGCAATAACCATACTGCCCCTATGTGCAGGTGGTGGAAGCTCCGGTGGCTAGCCGGACTAGTGAGTTTGCCAAATTAAAACAGCAACTGGATGCGGCAGACGCGGATGTCGAGCTTGTTAACAAGAGGCTTGACGAGGCACAGGGTAAGTGTTATTATCCGGTGAATGCCACATAGTAAGAGCAGCATAATGCCAGTATCTTTAATATGTTGTGACTGCAGATGGAGTTGCCACCATGGAAGCCTTGCGGGCGGAACTTGCCCGAGCCAAGGAACAAGCGAGGATTAGTAATGCGGCTGCTTTGAAGGCGGCCGAAGAGTTGAAAGCCGAGAAGGCCGCACATTGCGAGAGCCAGGAGAAGATGGCCAAGATGGCCGTAGAATTAAAAGACACTGCCGACCGTTGTCGGGTTCTTGAGAAAGAAAACCGAGCGAAGGCAACGGACCTTGAGAAGGCCGCGGCGGCGGATAAAGACGCCCGTTCTGCTATGAGAGCAAAGAAGGAGGAGCTGCGGGAAGCCAGGGATATTGCGGCTGGGAAACCCTTCATGCTACGGAGGAAGTTCGGAGATCCACGGTATGCCCCTCTGGATCGGCTGTGGAGTTCGGCAGATGCGTATATGGATTTGGCGGCGAGCGCTGCCGATGCGGCCAAGTACTTCCAAGGTCAGACAGATCATGAAGTGGACAAGCTGTTCTGGACGCAATTCCACGTTCCAGAGCGTCCGCTTTCATTGACTGATCAGCTAGCCGAATGGGCCGAACTGAATGGGTTGTCCGGACTCGCCATGAGGTCTGTTGTGGATCAGCTATGGCCGGAAAGGCCAAAGCCGAACAGCTATTTTAGCTTAGTGCAGCAGTTCCTTGATGCGGTGTCGCGCATTAATGCGATGAAGAGGTCGGCGTGCATAGAAGGCTCGCGGATGGCCCTTGCCCGTGTTAAAGCATACTGGGCGGAGATGGTCGCTACCACTGTTGCGGCGCAGGGTTCGGCCATAGGCCGGGTGGCTGCCGAGCACTATTTCGAGGAGGTTCTCGAGGGTGCTCGTTTGATAGAGGCCCAGTGCTCGAAAAATATTACGTTTGAGTGATATGTATTCTCATTGTAAGCACAATGCTTTTATGAATTTTTTATAAGGTTATTTTTATACTTTTGCCTGAAAGTGGTATGATGTCTCCTGTGCGGCCGTTTATGTATACCTGTGTATAACCTGAAAGATTGCAGCCGTCGGCTTCAACCCCCACGCATAGAATGGGGGGTGCTTGCAAAAAACGCGTGTTCACACTTAACCCAACATCTTGGTCCTATTAAGGAGGTGATAGCATAGCGAGCGAGGCAACCGGACTATAATGCTTTAACACTTTCACTTAGCCATAGGAGTTTGACAGTGGGGCTACTAGGTAGCCCCTAGTGGCTCCGCACTCTCCCGGTCGCGGGGTGCGTACATGCCTGGCCGGAAAACGGCCCTTCGTTAAGGCGGAGGAATTCTAACATTCTGATAGGTCACCGAGTGGTTGACCAGTCTCACGCTATATCATGATAGTCAGTTTTCGGCTTTCTCTACTGAGGTGCTCATCCGGATGAACTAGGGCACAATCGTAGTAGTTCTCCTGGTGCTACCTTAGCCGGTAAAGCGGAACGTAAGGCACCAAAACACAGGAGCCGGGCAAACCCAACATTTGACCAAAGACAATGATTCGGAGCTGATGCATATAAGGCCAAACTCGCGACGCCGAACACTCCCTAAGGTATTCGGTCTTTATGGTATAAACTGGGCCTAAATAGTGCCCTTCGTAAGAAGCCCCTTGTGTCCAGGTACGTGCATTATTCTGACGTGGCCACATGCCAAGACGTCAGCATCCTTCTCAACTGTGCTGAGAATTCGGTGGATATGTATCAACAAGAGACAGTAAAAACGGTTTACGCAGGGTCTTAATCTAAAGAGAATCCTTGGAGCGGGTCTCTGCTGCATGTCTGCGCCTGTGTCTCCATTGTGCTGTATCCTGGACGGGTGTAGCACGATGATCATCTGTAAAAGAAAGGAACTTAGGTGAAAAAGTTGTCGTGCAAAAGGATAGTTTTTAAAGGGACCAAGTATAATTCAAATGAGTAAAAATTGCCACTTGTCTGTGCACGTTGAGCCCCTTGTATAGTGGTGTGACCATTGATCCGGTATGAATTACATATACATGTGCCGGACTCGTCTAACTGTATCCGAGGTCTTGACGACCTGTTAAATGCTTTAGTTGGTGAGGCCGTTTTTAGTGTGCGGCTGCCAAGGCAGCCGCACTCTCTTTCCTGCGCAAAGATCGCTTAATACTTCCATTTACTGTAATGATGCCATGTGGTCCGTGTTGGGTTTCGTAGTAATTTCAAAAAATTTCCTACGCACACGCAAGATCATGTGATGCATAGCAACGAGGGGAGAGTATTGTCTACGTACCCAACGCAGACCGACTGCGGAAGCGATGACACGACGTAGAGGAAGTAGTCGTACGTCTTCTCGATCCAACCGATCAACCACCGAAACTATGGCACCTCCGAGTTCGAGCACACGTTCAGCTCGATGACGATCCCCGGACTCCGATCCAGCAAAGTGTCGGGGAAGAGTTTCGTCAGCACGACGGCGTGGTGACGATCTTGATGAACTACAGCAGCAGGGCTTCGCCTAAACTCCGCTACAGTATTATCGAGGAATATGGTGGCAGGGGGCACCGCACACGGCTAAGGAATAGATCACGTGGATCAACTTGTGTCAACTTGTGTGTTTAGAGGTGCCCCTGCCTCCGTATATAAAGGAGCCAAGGGGGGGAGGAGGCGCCGGCCAGGGAGAGGTGGCGCAGGAGGAGTCCTACTCCTACCGGGAGTAGGACTCCCCTCCAATCCTATTCCAACTAGGAATCCCCAAAGGGGGAAAGAGGGAGAGGGGTGGCCGGCCACCTCTCCTAGTCCTAATAGGACTAGGGGAAGGGGGGAGGCGCGCAGCCCCCTTGGGCTGCCCCTTTCTCCTTTCCACTAAGGCCCACTATGGCCCAAATAGCTCCCGGGGGGTTCCGGTAACCCTCCCGGTATTCCGGTAAAATCCCGATTTCACCCGGAACACTTCCGATATCCAAATATAGGCTTCCAATATATCAATCTTTACGTCTCGACCATTTCTAGACTCCTCGTCATGTCCGTGATCACATCCGGGACTCCGAACAACCTTCAGTACATCAAAATGCATAAACTCATAATATAACTGTCATCGTAACCTTAAGCGTGCGGACCCTACGGGTTCGAGAACAATGTAGACATGACCGAGACACGTCTCTGGTCAATAACCAATAGCGGGACCTGGATGCCCATATTGTCTCCTACATATTCTACGAAGATCTTTATCGGTCAGACCGCATAACAACATATGTTGTTCCCTTTGTCATCGGTATGTTACTTGCCCGAGATTCGATCGTCGGTATCCAATACCTAGTTCAATCTCGTTACCGGCAAGTCTCTTTACTCGTTCCGTAATACATCATCTCACAACTAACATATTAGTTGTAATGCTTGCAAGGCTTATGTGATGTGTATTACCGAGAGGGCCCAGAGATACCTCTCCGACAATCGGAGTGACAAATCCTAATCTCGAAATACGCCAACCCAACATCGACCATTGGAGACACCTGTAGTACTCCTTTATAATCACCCAGTTACATTGTGACGTTTGGTAGTACCCAAAGTGTTCCTCCGGTAAACGGGAGTTGCATAATCTCATAGTCATAGGAACATGTATAAGTCATGAAGAAAGCAATAGCAACATACTAAACGATCGGGTGCTAAGCTAATGGAATGGGTCATGTCAATCAGATCATTCTGCTAATGATGTGACCTCATTAATCAAATAACAACTCATTGTTCATGGTTAGGAAACATAACCATCTTTGATTAACGAGCTAGTCAAGTAGAGGCATACTAGTGACATTTTGTTTGTCTATGTATTCACACATGTATTATGTTTCCGGTAAATACAATTCTAGCATGAATAATAAACATTTATCATGATTATAAGGAAATAAATAATAACTTTATTATTGCCTCTAGGGCATATTTCCTTCAGTCTCCCACTTGCACTAGAGTCAATAATCTAGATTACACTGTAATGATTCTAACACCCATGGAGCCTTGGTGCTGATCATGTTTTGCTCGTGGAAGAGGCTTAGTCAACGGGTCTGCAACATTCAGATCCGTATGTATCTTGCAAATCTCTATGTCTCCCACCTGGACTAGATCCCGGATGGAGTTGAAGCGTCTCTTGATGTGTTTGGTCCTTTTGTGAAATCTGGATTCCTTTGCCAAGGCAATTGCACCAGTATTGTCACAAAAGTTTTTCATTGGACCCGATGCACTAGGTATGACACCTAGATCGGATATGAACTCCTTCATCCAGACTCCTTCATTTGCTGCTTCCGAAGCAGCTATGTATTCCGCTTCACATGTAGATCCCGCTACGACGCTTTGTTTAGAACTGCACCAACTGACAGCTCCACCGTTTAATGTAAACACGTATCCGGTTTGCGATTTAGAATCGTCCGGATCAGTGTCAAAGCTTGCATCAACGTAACCTTTTACGATGAGCTCTTTGTCACCTCCATATACGAGAAACATATCCTTAGTCCTTTTCAGGTATTTCAGGATGTTCTTGACCGCTGTCCAGTGATCCACTCCTGGATTACATTGGTACCTCCCTGCTAAACTTATAGCAAGGCACACATCAGGTCTGGTACACAGCATTGCATACATGATAGAGCCTATGGCTGATGCATAGGGAACATCTTTCATATTCTCTCTATCTTCTGCAGTGGTCGGGCATTGAGTCTTACTCAATTTCACACCTTGTAATACAGGCAAGAACCCTTTCTTTGCTTGATCCATTTTGAACTTCTTCAAAATTTTGTCAAGGTATGTGCTTTGTGAAAGTCCAATTAAGCGTTTTGATCTATCTCTATAGATCTTAATGCCTAATATGTAAGCAGCTTCACCGAGGTCTTTCATTGAAAAACTTTTATTCAAGTATCCCTTTATGCTATCCAGAAATTCTATACTATTTCCAATCAGTAATATGTCATCCACATATAATATCAGAAATGCTACAGAGCTCCCACTCACTTTCTTGTAAATACAGGCTTCTCCGAAAGTCTGTATAAAACCAAATGCTTTGATCACACTATCAAAACGTTTATTCCAACTCCGAGAGGCTTGCACCAGTCCATAAATGGATCGCTGGAGCTTGCACACTTTGTTAGCTCCCTTTGGATCGACAAAACCTTCTGGTTGCATCATATACAACTCTTCTTCCAGAAATCCATTCAGGAATGCAGTTTTGACATCCATTTGCCAAATTTCATAATCATAAAATGCGGCAATTGCTAACATGATTCGAACGGACTTAAGCATCGCTACGGGTGAGAAGGTCTCATCGTAGTCAATTCCTTGAACTTGCCGAAAACCTTTTGCGACAAGTCGAGCTTTGTAGACAGTAACATTACCATCAGCGTCAGTCTTCTTCTTAAAGATCCATTTATTCTCAATCGCTTGCCGATCATCGGGCAAGTCAACCAAAGTCCATACTTTGTTCTCATACATGGATCCCATCTCAGATTTCATGGCTTCTAGCCACTTTGCGGAATCTGGGCTCACCATTGCTTCTTCATAGTTCGTAGGTTCATCATGATCTAGTAGCATGACCTCCAGAACAGGATTACCGTACCACTCTGGTGCGGATCTTACTCTGGTTGATCTACGAGGTTCAGTAGTATCTTGATCTGAAGTTTCATGATCATTATCATTGGCTTCCTCACTAACTGGTGTAGGTGTCACTGAAACAGTTTTCTGTGATGAACTACTTTCCAGTAAGGGAGCAGGTACAGTTACCTCGTCAAGTTCTACTTTCCTCCCACTCACTTCTTTCGAGAGAAACTCCTTCTCTAGAAATGATCCATTCTTAGCAACGAATGTCTTGCCTTCGGATCTGTGATAGAAGGTGTACCCAACAGTTTCCTTTGGGTATCCTATGAAGACACATTTCTCCGATTTGGGTTCGAGCTTATCAGGTTGAAGCTTTTTTCACATAAGCATCGCAGCCCCAAACTTTAAGAAACGACAACTTTGGTTTCTTGCCAAACCACAGTTCATAAGGCGTCGTCTCAACGGATTTTGATGGTGCCCTATTTAATGTGAATGCGGCCGTCTCTAAAGCATATCCCCAAAATGATAGCGGTAAATCAGTAAGAGACATCATAGATCGCACCATATCTAGTAAAGTACGATTACGACGTTCGGACACACCATTACGCTGTGGTGTTCCGGGTGGCGTGAGTTGCGAAACTATTCCACAGTTTTTCAAATGTACACCAAACTCGTAACTCAAATATTCTCCTCCACGATCAGATCGTAGAAACTTTATTTTCTTGTTACGATGATTTTCAACTTCACTCTGAAATTCTTTGAACTTTTCAAATGTTTCAGACTTATGTTTCATTAAGTAGATATACCCATATCTGCTTAAATCATCTGTGAAGGTGAGAAAATAACGATATCCGCCACGAGCCTCAACATTCATCGGGCCACATACATCGGTATGTATGATTTCCAACAAATCTGTTGCTCTCTCCATAGTACCGGAGAACGGTGTTTTAGTCATCTTGCCCATGAGGCACGGTTCGCAAGTACCAAGTGATTCATAATCAAGTGGCTCCAAAAGTCCATCAGTATGGAGTTTCTTCATGCGCTTTATACCGATATGACCTAAACGACAGTGCCACAAATAAGTTGCACTTTCATTATCAACTCTGCATCTTTTGGCTTCAATATTATGAATATGTGTATTACTACTATCGAGATTCAATAAGAATAGACCACTCTTCAAGGGTGCATGACCATAAAAGATATTACTCATATAAATAGAACAACCATTATTCTCTGATTTAAATGAATAACCGTCTCGCATTAAACAAGATCCAGATATAATGTTCATGCTCAACGCTGGCACCAAATAACAATTATTTAGGTCTAATATTAATCCCGAAGGTAGATGTAGAGGTAGCGTGCCGACTGCGATCACATCGACTTTGGAACCGTTTCCTACGCGCATCGTCACCTCGTCCTTTGCCAGTGCCCGCTTATTCTGTAGTCCCTGTTTCAAGTTGCAAATATTAGCAACAGAACCAGTATCAAATACCCAGGTGCTACTGCGAGCTCTAGTAAGGTACACATCAATAACATGTATATCACATATACCTTTGTTCACCTTGCCATCCTTCTTATCCGCCAAATACTTGGGGCAGTTCCGCTTCCAGTGACCAGTCTGCTTGTAGTAGAAGCACTCAGTTTCAGGCTTAGGTCCAGACTTGGGTTTCTTCTCTTGAGCAGCAACTTGCTTGCCGTTCTTCTTGAAGTTCCCCTTTTTCTTCCCTTTGCCCTTTTTCTTGAAACTAGTGGTCTTGTTAACCATCAACACTTGATGCTCCTTCTTGATTTCTACCTCCGCAGCTTTCAGCATTGCGAAGAGCTCGGGAATAGTCTTGTTCATCCCTTGCATATTATAGTTCATCACGAAGCTCTTGTAGCTTGGTGGCAGTGATTCGAGAATTCTGTCAATGACGCAATCATCCGGAAGATTAACTCCCAATTGAATCAAGTGATTATTATACCCAGACATTTTGAGTATATGCTCACTGACAGAACTGTTCTCCTCCATCTTGCAGCTATAGAACTTATTGGAGACTTCATATCTCTCAATTCGGGCATTTGCTTGAAATATTAACTTCAACTCCTGGAACATCTCATATGCTCCATGACGTTCAAAACGTCGTTGAAGTCCCGATTCTAAGCCGTAAAGCATGGCACACTGAACTATCGAGTAGTCATCAGCTTTGCTCTGCCAGACGTTCATAACATCTGGTGTTGCTTCAGCAGCAGGCCTGGCACCCAGCGGTGCTTCCAGGACGTAATTTTTCTGTGCAGCAATGAGGATAATCCTCAAGTTACGGACCCAGTCCGTGTAATTGCTACCATCATCTTTCAACTTTGCTTTCTCAAGGAACGCATTAAAATTCAACGGAACAACAGCACGAGCCATCTATCTACAATTAACATAAACAAGCAAGATACTATCAAGTACTAAGTTCATGATAAATTTAAGTTCAATTAATCATATTATTTAAGAACTCCCACTTAGATAGACATCCCTCTAATCCTCTAAGTGATTACGTGATCCAAATCAACTAAACCATGACCGATCATCACGTGAGATGGAGTAGTTTTCAATGGTGAACATCATTATGTTGATCATATCTACTATATGATTCATGCTCGACCTTTCGGTCTCCGTGTTCCGAGGCCATATCTGCATATGCTAGGCTCGTCAAGTTTAACCTGAGTATTCTGCGTGTGCAAAAACTGGCTTGCACCCGTTGTAGATGGACGTAGAGCTTATCACACCCGATCATCACGTGGTGTCTGGGCACGACGAACTTTGGCAACGGTGCATACTCAGGGAGAACACTTCTTGATAATTTAGTGAGAGATCATCTTATAATGCTACCGTCAATCAAAGCAAGATAAGATGCATAAAAAGATAAACATCACATGAATCAATATAAGTGATATGATATGGTCATCATCATCTTGTGCTTGTGATCTCCATCTCCGAAGCACCGTCATGATCACCATCGTCACCGGCGCGACACCTTGATCTTCATCGTAGCATCGTTGTCGTCTCGCCAATCTTATGCTTCCACGACTATCACTACCGTTTAGTAATAAAGTAAAGCATTACATCGCGATTGCATTGCATACAATAAAGCGACAACCATATGGCTCCTGCCAGTTGCCGATAACTCGGTTACAAAACATGATCATCTCATACAATAAAAATCAGCATCATGCTTTGACCATATCACATCACAACATGCCCTGCAAAAACAAGTTAGACGTCCTCTACTTTGTTGTTGCTTGTTTTACGTGGCTGCTACGGGCTTAAGTAAGAACCAATCTCACCTACGCATCAAAACCACAACGATAGTTTGTCAAATAGACTCCGTTTTAACCTTCGCAAGGACCGGGCGTAGCCATACTTGGTTCAACTAAAGTTGGAGAGACAGTCGCCCGCAAGCCATCTCTGTGCAAAGCACGTCGAGGGAACCGGTCTCGCGTAAGCGTACGTGTAAGGTTGGTCTGGGTCGTCTCGTCCAACAATACCGCCGAACCAAAATATGACATGCTGGTAGGCAGTATGACTTGTATCGTCCACAACTCACTTGTGTTCTACTCGTGCATATAACATCAACATCAATAACCTGGCTCTGATACCACTGTTGGGTTTCGTAGTAATTTCAAAAAATTTCCTACGCACACGCAAGATCATGTGATGCATAGCAACGAGGGGAGAGTATTGTCTACGTACCCAACGCAGACCGACTGCGGAAGCGATGACACGACGTAGAGGAAGTAGTCGTACGTCTTCTTGATCCAACCGATCAAGCACCGAAACTACGGCACCTCCGAGTTCGAGCACACGTTCAGCTCGATGACGATCCCCGGACTCCGATCCAGCAAAGTGTCGGGGAAGAGTTTCGTCAGCACGACGGCGTGGTGACGATCTTGATGAACTACAGCAGCAGGGCTTCGCCTAAACTCCGCTACAGTATTATCGAGGAATATGGTGGCAGGGGGCACCGCACACGGCTAAGGAATAGATCACGTGGATCAACTTGTGTCAACTTGTGTGTTTAGAGGTGCCCCTGCCTCCGTATATAAAGGAGCCAAGGGGGGGAGGAGGCGCCGGCCAGGGAGAGGTGGTGCAGGAGGAGTCCTACTCCTACTGGGAGTAGGACTCCCCTCCAATCCTATTCCAACTAGGAATCCCCAAAGGGGGAAAGAGGGAGAGGGGTGGCCGGCCACCTCTCCTAGTCCTAATAGGACTAGGGGAAGGGGGGAGGCGTGCAGCCCCCTTGGGCTGCCCCTTTCTCCTTTCCACTAAGGCCCACTATGGCCCAAATAGCTCCCGGGGGGTTCCGGTAACCCTCCCGGTATTCCGGTAAAATCCCGATTTCACCCGGAACACTTCCGATATCCAAATATAGGCTTCCAATATATCAATATTTACGTCTCGACCATTTCGAGACTCCTCGTCATGTCCGTGATCACATCCGAGACTCCGAACAACCTTCGGTACATCAAAATGCATAAACTCATAATATAACTGTCATCGTAACCTTAAGCGTGCGGACCCTACGGGTTCGAGAACAATGTAGACATGACCGAGACACGTCTCTGGTCAATAACCAATAGCGGGACCTGGATGCCCATATTGGCTCCTACATATTCTACGAAGATCTTTATCGGTCAGACCGCATAACAACATACGTTGTTCCCTTTGTCATCGGTATGTTACTTGCCCGAGATTCGATCGTCGGTATCCAATACCTAGTTCAATCTCGTTACCGGCAAGTCTCTTTACTCGTTCCGTAATACATCATCTCACAACTAACATATTAGTTGTAATGCTTGCAAGGCTTATGTGATGTGTATTACCGAGAGGGCCCAGAGATACCTCTCCGACAATCGGAGTGACAAATCCTAATCTCGAAATACGCCAACCCAACATCGACCATTGGAGACACCTGTAGTACTCCTTTATAATCACCCAGTTACATTGTGACGTTTGGTAGTACCCGAAGTGTTCCTCCGGTAAACGGGAGTTGCATAATCTCATAGTCATAGGAACATGTATAAGTCATGAAGAAAGCAATAGCAACATACTAAACGATCAGGTGCTAAGCTAATGGAATGGGTCATGTCAATCAGATCATTATGCTAATGATGTGACCTCGTTAATCAAATAACAACTCATTGTTCATGGTTAGGAAACATAACCATCTTTGATTAACGAGCTAGTCAAGTAGAGGCATACTAGTGACATTTTGTTTGTCTATGTATTCACACATGTATTATGTTTCCGGTAAATACAATTCTAGCATGAATAATAAACATTTATCATGATTATAAGGAAATAAATAATAACTTTATTATTGCCTCTAGGGCATATTTCCTTCAGTCCGGGCATCTTGAGTGTGAGGGAAGCGTAGTGCGGTATTGCATTAAAGCGAGCGAAAGCTTCGCGTCCGAGTAGTGCTTGATAGCCACTTTGGAATGGAGTGATGTGGAAGGTTAAATGTTCGCTACGGAAGTTATCGGGGGAGCCAAATATAACTTTTAGTAGCAGGGAGCCCGTGCAATGAGCCCCTGGGCCTGGCGTTACTCCTTTAAAGGTAGTATTGCTATGGCAAATTTTTGTTGGGTCTATCCCCATTTCGCGGATTGTATCCTGATATATCAGGTTTAGACTGCTACCACCGTCCATCAGGACTCGTGTGAAGTGATATCCGTCAATTATTGGGTCTAATACCAGGGCAGCCCATCCTGCACGCCGGATACTTGCTGAGTAATCACGATGGTCGAAAGTGATCGGTTGAGACGACCAGTGGCAGGACTCCGCGGTGATAGGCCCTTGGGCATATTGTTCTGGGAGTGCCGTTTTGTTTCTTCCCTTGATCACGTGTAACACATTTACTGTTTTGACTTCTGGTGGAAATTTCTTTTGTTCCCCAGTGTCTTGCTTGAGAGGCTCATCCTCGTCCTCGCTTGGTGTATCCTCCCCTTTGTGGATGGCGTTGAGCTTACCGGGCTGCTTGAAGACCCAACATTCTCTGTGGGTATGATTAGCAGGTTTACCAGGGGTGTTATGGATCTGACATATTTGGTCCAGAATTTTGTTTAGGCTGGACAGTTCGTCTCTGGCACCTTTAGAGGGCGGCTTTTGCTGACCTGGCCGAGAGCTTTTGAATACGGCGTTTACTGCCGTGCTCTTCGTGTTGTCTTCTTTGTTCCGGCGTTTGTTACTGTTGTTGCGCCGTGAATTCCCGTTCCCATCTCTAGCTTCAGATGTACTGGGGTCGCTGGTGCTGCATCTGGCTAGCCAGTTGTCCTCACACGTGCAAAAGCGGGTCATGAGGCTTGTTAATGCTGCCATTGTTCTCGGCTTTTCTTGGCCGAGGTGTCTGGCAAGCCATTCGTCACGGACACTATGCTTAAAAGCTGCCAGGGCTTCGGCGTCCAGACAATCGACAATTTGGTTCTTTTTAGTAAGAAACCTGTTCCAAAGTTTTCGGGCTGACTCTCCGGGCTGTTGAGTTATATGGCTCAAATCGTCTGCGTCCGGAGGTCGGACATAAGTCCCTTGAAAATTTGCCCGAAAAGCGTCTTCGAGCTCTTCCCAGCTTCCTATGGAGTTTTTGGGGAGGCCTTTAAGCCAGTGACTAGCTGGCCCTTTGAGCTTGAGGGGTAAGTACTTGATGGCGTGGAGATCATCTCCTCGAGCCATATGGATATGGAGGATATAATCCTCAATCCAGACCCCAGGGTCTGTTGTTCCGTCGTATGCCTCTATGTTTACGGGTTTGAATCCCTCTGGAAATTCATGGTCCAGCACCTCATCGGTGAAACATAGGGGGTGTGCGGCACCCCCTGTATCTGGGTGTACTGCATTGTTCGGATGTTCTTGTGTTACGTTGTATGCTGGGGCGCGGTTGCGTGGTCCATAGATGGATCTGGTTGCGCCGTCCTTTTGGTGCAAGCCCTCGCGTGGATCGCGTATCGGTTTGTGAGTGGCGTTGTTTGCCGCTCGATGTTGGCCGTGAGGTCGTCTATCCGGACAGGTGGCTGTTTTGATTTTTGGTTGTGGGGGGTCTGAGGCCTCCTCATCGAATTCAGGTAGCAACTTCTGCTTTGGGTAGCTCTTGGTGGGGCGATTGTCGCCGTACCTCGCTGCTGTGTTGAGTACTTTGCTCCATCTGATTTGGAGTGTGTCTTGCGCAGCCTTGAGCCTTTGCTTCTGCTTTTTCAGACTCCTCGCGGTGGCAACAAGCCTTTGATGGGCATTCTGCTGCTCTGGGTGCCTGTCCAGTGTTATGTCATTCGGACTATTATCTTTGACAGAATTGGTTTGTTCGGTTTGATTCTTCGTATTGCCGTGGTCCGGCAGTGGTTAGCCCTGCTCCAACGCTGGGTCTGTATGATCGTTATTTTTGCCGAGGCGGGATTTGGGGCGGTGCTTGCGCCGCCGCTTTGACTGCTTCTCGAGGGAACAAGCCTTCGGTGCGTCCTTTCGTTTCTCGTCGTCTTCTTTTGGTGTGTCCACCATGCATACGTCATATGATGAAGTGGACGTCCGGCACCCTGTGGGCGGTGGTTCCTCTTCGCCTCCCACATCGTCGTCCATACCGTCGATGTCTTCGGAGTCGAAGTCGATCATGTCGGTTGAGTCATCAATAGTGGCTGTTAAGTGGGTGGTGGGTGGGCGCCGAATTTCTTCGTCGTCCGAATCCCAATCCTGTTGGCCATAATCCGGCCAGGGCTCTCCTGACAAAGAGAGAGACCTTAGTGAATTCAGAATGTCGTCAAAGGGCGAGTGCTGAAAGATATCCGCGGTAGTGAATTCCATGATTGGCGCCCAATCGGATTTGATTGGCAAGGGAGCGGGTGGTTCGGAGTCAGAAAAAGAGTCTGGCACCTTGGAGTCGCGGGCTGCGCAGAGGATTATGCTGGTGTTCGGCTCGATCGCCGTTGAGACTGCAGCCCCTGAGGCGGTGTCTAACCACCCGTCCTCGATTGGCGCAGTTGGCTCCGAACTAAGGGTCAGAGCTGATGCGGGCGCGGCTTATGGGGTAATGTTCGGCGGCAGAGCTAGGTCATACCCATCGCGATAGTGCGGCGTGCCCGGCTGTGGCTCGAATCCGTCGAAGATCAAGTCTCCGCGGATGTCGGTCGTGTAGTTCGAACTTCCAAATCTGACCTGATGGCTAGGGGCGTAGCTTTCAATCTGCTCCAGATGGCCAAGCGAATTAGCCTGCAGTGCAAAGCCGCCGAACACGAAGATCTATCCGGGGAGAAAAGTCTCACCCTGGACCGCATCGCTATCGATGATAATAGGAGCCATCAAGCCTAACAGTGACGACACAGAGGAACTCTCAATGAAAGCACCAATGTCGATGTCAAAACCAGCGGATCTCGGGTAGGGGGTCCCGAACTGTGCGTCTAGGCCGGATGGTAACAGGAGGCAGGGGACACGAAGTTTTACCCAGGTTCGGGCCCTCTTGATGGAGGTAAAACTCTACGTCCTGCTTGATTAATATTGATGATATGGGTAGTACAAGAGTAGATCTACCACGAGATCAGAGAGGCTATACCCTAGAAGCTAGCCTATGGTATGATTGTATGTTGTGATTGTTGTCCTACGGACTAAAACCCTTCGGTTTATATAGACACCGAAGAGGGTTAGGGTTACACAAGGTCGGTTACAAAGGAGGAGAAATCCATATACGTATTGCCTAGCTTGCCTTCCATGCCAAGTAGAGTTCCATCCGAACACGAGACGAAGTCTTCAATCTTGTATCTTCATAGTCTAACAGTCCGGCCAATGGAGATAGTCCGGCTGTCCGGAGACCCCCTAATCCAGGACTCCCTCAGCGAGGATCCACGGCGACCGACGAGGGGAACAACGGTGTTGGCGGCGTCCAGGGGCTTCAGGCACCATGTGGCTCGGTGAGGAGGAAGAGGGGAACGAGGCGGAGCTTCTTGGCGTGTCGACGAGGTGTGGGGTGGCCGGTGGCCGCAGTGGAGGTCGTCGGCGCGCTGCGAGGCGCTCGGTAGCAGCGGGAGAAGGAGAGCAGAGGAGAAGAGAGGCACGGGAGAGGACGATGCAGTCCAGGGGAAAACGTGGCATCGTCCAAGGCGTCGAGGCAGCGACGGGTAGCAGGAGGTGGCCCGACGCGTGGCCAGCGCGCGACGAGCACGCGCCCAGCGTCCTTCTAGCGCTGGGTTGAAGACGACTGGCACTGGTGGTGGGCTGGGCCAGCTCCTGGGCTGCATAGTGCTGAGCCTCTGGGCTGTAGGTAGGCGCCAGGTAAGTTTGCTCTCCTTTTATTTGTTTCTGTTTTTCTATTTGTTTGCCTCTGTTTTGATTTAGTTTAACACCAAATCATTTTTATATAATTCTGAAAATATTTTTTTTGGAAACTCTCTGAATTAATCCAGTGTCCCTCAATATTTCTCAGAATATTTGGAGCTGTCAAAATATTAATAGTAATGTTTTGGAGCCCCAATCAAATACAATATGTGTTGAGGTAAAATCCAAGATGGCTAGGAAAAATGTGCATCACCTCTGGTTGCTGTTTCCAGCATCTACAAAAATCATGAACATTTTTCTAAGACCATTTTGGGTTCTTGGAATTTATTTTGGTTGAACCTATTTGAAATCCATTTGCTGCTAGGGTTTGATCATCCCCATTTCAAGTTTCTGAGAAATTTAAACATGATGCAAGATGATGATGCAATGACAAGCAAGGCCAAAGCTAGGGTTGTGACAATGTTTATTTCGGTTATATATATACATCTTATTCTACTATAGACAAAGCAAATCACACAGCTTATTAGCAGCAATCGTCTGTGTTATTATTGGTCTTTGCACACATTTCTGATTACGGACCTGTTTGCCGAGAATCACACACATCTTATTCAGTTGAACCGTTTCCATTGTGTTGCCTAATCACACACAGTTCATCCTAGTGAACCGTATGCTATATATCGCACACGCCTTCATCTGGCTGCCCATTTATTTTGTTCCTCCTCATCCCAATAGTTAATTGAACTGAACCGTACGCCCTGCATTGCACATGCAACTAAAATCTGAACCGTGTTTGATGCAACCATTATCGCAAATGTTTTGCACCTTTTTTGACGGGGTTTTTACACTCCCATTTGCGATTATGGCATCGCACACAGTTTTGTTAAAGGGTCTCTGGTCGTAGTATCGCGTTTGGACCATCCTGCAGTAGTGGACTATCACCGCCCACAACTCTTTGTGTTCTACTCGTGCATATCATCTACGCATAGACATGGGTCGTGATGCCACTGTTGTGAAACATTGGATGGAAAACAAAAAAAATTCTACGCACATGCGGGATCTATCCATGGAGATGCAAAGCAACTAGAGGGGAGAGTGTGTCTACGTACCCTCGTAGACCATAAGCGGAAGCGTTTAACAACGCGGTTGATGTAGTCGTACTCTTCGCGATCCGATCACGATCCAACTGATCTAGTGCCGAACGGATGGCACCTCCGAGTTTAGCATATGTGTGACTCGATGACGTCTCCTCCTTCTTGATCCAGCAAGCGAGAGAGGAGAAGTAGATGGGATTGTTGGGGAATGCAGTAATTTCAAAATTTTCCTACGCACACGTAAAATCATAGTGATGCATAGCAACGAGAGGGGGGAGTGTTGTCTACGTACCCTCGTAGACCGAAAGCGGAAGCATTATGACAACGCGGTTGATGTAGTTGTATGTCTTCACGATCAACCGATCCTAGTACCGAAAGTATGGCACCTTCGTGATCTGCACACGTTTGGCTCGGTGACGTCCCACGAACTCACGATCCAGCAGAGTGTTGAGGAAATTTGTCAAAATATGAAGCTAAAAATCACTAGCAGCATCTAATTTTTGCAACTAAAATTCAGTAATTAAGCATAGATTTCATTCGTAGATTAAGCATTCGTTCTTAATTTATACAAACAGTTCAACTCGACAGTTGAACCGACCAAACTTTTCCCCAATTGTTGTCAACCACGTATTGAAATAGCTAGTTCAAGTATATATACTAGCTAATTTTAAGTACGTTGTACAGTTCCACCATATCTATAGTCAGATGAACTGAAAAAATAGCCCCTAAATACTACTACTACTGTAGAGGGGCTTTGTACTACTTCCGGCTGCCTCTCCTCTGCCGAGCGTGCTCAGTAAGAGGCAGAGGAGGAGGAGCCTATCGACGAGCTGGGCAACCGCAATACGGTGCCTGCCGCTGTTGCAGCTTCAACGATGCTCACCTCGAATGCCCTCTGCTGCTCCAGACGACCCCTCTCAAAGCAATGGTTCTCCTCATAGATCTCCTGATTCCTCGCCTCTGAGGCGGCGTGTGCCACGGCCATGACGGCGGTAAGGCTCTTTGCGTGCTCGACGAGGCGCTCCTCCTCCTCCTCCCACAGGAACTCGGTGTAGCGCGCAAAGTCGCTGACGCACGTGCGGGCATCCACCTCCGCCTCCCGCCTTCGGGCGGCGGTGGCGGAGCGGGTGATGACCCCGGTGGTCGACGGTGGGCTGGCGGCCACGGTGGCCGACGACGGGGTGGCAGCCACGACCACCACCTCCCGCCTTTGGGCCGTGGTGGCGGGAGCGGGTGATGGCCACGGTGGCCGGCAGTGGGGTGGTGGCCACGACAGCCACCTCCCGCCTTCGGGCCGCGGCGGCGGAGCGGGCGATGGCCCTGGCTTTCGACGGTGGTGTGGCGGCAACGGCGGCCGGCAACAGCTGCAGACGGGCACTGGCGGCGGAGCGTGTGGTGGGTGTTCCGTGCACACCTAACAGGGACGCCACGTGCACTACACTAAGCCGGGGACTGCGCCGCCACCGCGGTGTAGCCTCCCAGCTGGAGCTGTCCTCTGATGACAGCGGAGTGGCTGAGCAACAATGACGGACCGGTGCCATTGGCAATTGTGAGAGAAGCAGACGAGATAAGCTACAGGAAGGGGGCAGAAAATGCGACGCAGGACTCGCCGCCCGTGAGGGTTTTTATAGCAGGCCGGTAAGCATTGGGATTTTGGGGGATTTCACCGAGTCGGGGGGAAGCTTGCATGGTAACCTGCGAGATTGCGCGGGAACGGGCTCACCGACGATTCATTGGCGCCACCATTTGGCCAAAAGAATGCCCCCCCCCCCCCGCACTGTGCAAGTTTGCATTGTAAGCCGTTTGCGGCAGCGGGGTGACAAGACGTGCCAAAGGAGGACGAAAGGCCACGTACACATACGGTTAATAAAAAAACATTTGCGATTAAGTTACCTACTATACCCCCGTCCTCGTTTATAAGTATGATTTAACTAATAAAATATGAATGCATGTCGCCAAAGATTATATAGTTGGATTCGTATTTGAACATAGTTTCCAATTACATAATTTTTATAACATGCATTAATATTTTGTTGGTTAAATTTGAGGGCAAAGTATGGCATAGAATATAAAGGGGACTATAGACTAGACGAAGGTGGTAGCACACGGCCGCTCTCTACGCAGCGACGCAACTGTCGGCCGGCTTGTAGGCGACCATTTCCTGCGTGTTCAACTGCTCTATGCGTGTGGTTGCTTGCTGTTCAGGCAGCCAAGGCGCACTCTGATCGCGTCCCTCCGGGTGCTCTGCCCTCATCCCTCCACGCGCACTGCCAGTGTTTGGGGCCGGTGCATGATCACGCACGTTCGTGTGCATGCGGTTGCGCCGGGCACGACACGACGATGCAGTTACCCGCTGCAAAAACTGCCATGCGGACGCGCCAAGAATCCACGCCGCCCGGCCCCCTTTTGTTCCTGTGGCCATTTACCTTCATCTCTCGTCTCACATGACACAATAAGCACATCCATGAGCACACATGCAGAGAGGACATCCAGCGGTTCCAATGGCGCTCTCCGTGGCTCCAATGGCGCTAACAGCGGCCGACGACAACAACGGCGGGCAGTTCACCACGCAACACGTCGTGGATACCCACGTGAGGGGGAAGGCTCTCTCAGTGGTGTACACGAATGATCCGGTCCTGGTGGAGAGATCCATCCAAACTATGGAGCAGTTCCTTGCCGAGGACAAGTAGCAAGTGGTCGGCTTCGACCTCGAGTACACCATGGGTCGTGCCGGGCATGATCGCAAGGTTGTCGTCGCCTAGTTGTGCGTGCAACATGACGTCCTCGTCTACCACTACCACCTGGCCACAACGCCTTGCGAGCATTTCTCCAGGTTTATCAACAACTCCGACTACAGTTTCGCTGCAGTGGACACCACCAACGATCTAAAAGCACTCAAGGTTTCGTGCTTGAAATGCCCGAATCTTGTCAACATCCAAAGCCACTACAAGGCCTGGGCCAACGAAAAAAACAAACTGAACTCCCTGGTAGACCTTGCCTCGGCTATCATCGACCCCTACTACATGACGATGAAGAATGAGAGCAATAAGGACAGGAACGCCTTGCACAGTGTGTGGCATAAGAGACTGGATGAACAACATGTCAAGTACGCGGCCATGGACGCGTACACAAGCTACAAGATGTATAGGCGGATCATTGACATGAGGAACTGTCTTCTTCCTGACCCAAACGAGGGATCGAGCCACGTAGCAGTGGCGGGAGCGTCACAAGAAGTAGATGACTAGACGATCGTTTCTCCTACTTTAGAATGCACGCAATTGTTTATTGAGGTGTGTGCGAATGATCTGTAGTCACTTATGTAATTGGATGTTTATTTCGGTTATATATATACATGTTATTCTACTATAGACAGAGCAAATCACACAGCTTATTAGTAGCAATCGTATTATTGGTCTTTGCACACATTTCTGATTACGGACCTGTTTGCCGTGTATCACACACATCTTGTTCAGTTGAACCATTTCCATTGTGTTGCCTAATCACACACGGTCCATCCTAGTGAACCGTATGCTATATATCGCACACGCCTTCATCTGGCTGCCCGTTTCTTTTCTTCCTCCTCATCCCAAATAGTTAATTGAACTGAACCGTACGCCCTGCATCGCACACGCAACTAAAATCTAAACCGTGTTTGATGCATCCATCATCCCAAATGTTTTGCACCTTTTTGACGGTTTTTTACACCCCCGTTTGCGATTATGGCATCGCACACAGTTTTGTCGAAGGGTCTCTGGTCGTAGTGTCGCGTTTGCACCATCCTGCAGTAGTGGACTATCAGCGCCCACAACTCTTTGTGTTCTACTCATGCATATCATCTACGCATAGACGTGGGTCGTGATGCCACTGTTGGGAAACGTTGGATGGAAAACAAAAAAATTCTACGCACACGCAAGATCTATCCATGGAGATGCATAGCAACGAGAGGGGAGAGTGTGTCTACGTACCCTCGTAGACCATAAGCGGAAGCATTTAACAACGCGGTTGATGTAGTCGTACTCTTCGCGATCCGATCACGATCCAACTGATCTAGTGCCGAACGGATGGCACCTCCGAGTTTAGCATACGTGCGGCTAGATGACGTCTCCTCCTTCTTGATCCAGCAAGCGAGAGAGGAGAAGTAGATGGGATTGTTGGGGAACGCAGTAATTTCAAAAATTTCCTATGCACATGCAAGATCATAGTGATGCATAGCAACGAGAGGGGAGAGTGTTGTCTACGTACCCTCGTAGACCGTAAGCGGAAGCGTTATGACAACGCGGTTGATGTAGTTGTACGTCTTCACGATCAACCGATCCTAGTACCGAAAGTACGGCACCTCCGCGATTTGCACACGTTTGGATCGGTGACGTCCCACGAACTCACGATCTAGAAGAGTGTCGAGGGAGAGCTTCGTCAGCACAACGGCGTGATGACGGTGATGATGACGCTACCGGAACACGGCCTCGCCTAAGAACCACTACGATATGACCGAGGTGGATTATGGTGGAGGGGGGCACTGCACACGGCTGGAACACAATCAACTTGTGTGTCCTAGGGTGCCCCTGCCCCCATATATAAAGGAGCAATAGGGAAGGCCGGCCGGCCCTTGGGGCGCACCAGGAGAGGAGGAGGAGTCCTCCTAGTAGGAGTAGGACTCCCCTTTCCTACTCCTACTAGGAGGGGGGAAAGGAAGGAGGAGAGGGAAAGGAAAGGGGGGCGCCGCCCCCCTTCCTTGGTCCAATTCAGACCAGAGGGGGAGGGGGCGCATGGCCTGCCCTGGCCGGCCCTCTCTCTCTCCACTAAGGCCCATGTGGCCCATTAGCTCTCCCGGGGGGTTCTAGTAAGATTCCGGTATTCCGGTTTTCTCCGAAATCACCCGAAACACTTTCGGTGTCCGAATATAGCCGTCCAATATATCAATCTTTATGTCTCGACCATTTCGAGACTCCTCGTCATGTCCGTGATCACATCGGGGACTCTGAACTACCTTTGGTACATCAAAACACATAAACTCATAATACCGATCGTCACCGAACGTTAAGCGTGCGGACCCTACGGTTTTGAGAACTATGTAGACATGACCGAGACACGTCTCCGGTCAATAACCAATAGCGGAACCTAGATGTTCATATTGGCTCCCACATATTCTACGAAGATCTTCATCGGTCAAACCGCATAACGATATACGTTGTTCCCTTTGTCATCGGTATGTTACTTGCCCGAGATTCGATCGTCGGTATCTCTATACCTAGTTCAATATCGTTACTGGCAAGTCTCTTTACACGTTCCGTAATGCATCATCCCGCAACTAACTCATTAGTCACATTGCTTGCAAGGCTTATAGTGATGTGCATTACCGAGAGGGCCCAGAGATACCTCTCCGACAATCGGAGTGAAAAATCCTAATCTCGATCTATGCCAACTCAATAAACACCATCGAAGACACCTGTAGAGCACCTTTATAATCACCCAGTTACATTGTGACGTTTGGTAGCACACAAAGTGTTCCTCCGGTATTCGGGAGTTGCATGATCTCATAGTCATAGGAACATGTATAAGTTATGGAGAAAGCAATAGCAACAAACTAAACGATCATCGTGCTAAGCTGAAGGATGGGTCAAGTCAATCACATTATTCTCTAATGATGTGATCCCGTTAATCAAATGACAACTCATGTCTATGGTTAGGAAACATAACCATCATTGAGTCAACGAGCTAGTCAAGTAGAGGCATACTAGTGACATTCTGTTTGTCTATGTATTCACACATGTACTAAGTTTCTAGTTAATACAATTCTAGCATGAATAATAAACATTTATCATGATATAAGGAAATATAAATAACAACTTTATTATTGCCTCTAATCTTTCAGGGATCACAACTAACATGATAGCGTGGTGGTGATGGTGGTGATGGAGTACCGACAGCGCTTCACTAAGCGTCGCCGGGACGAGGCGGTGAAACTACGGACTAACGGGAGAGAGAGGGGCGCCAAGGTCTTGGTGTGTCCTCTTGGGGCGCCCCCTCCCCTCTATATATAGGTGGAGGGGCGTGGGAAACAGCCCCTCCAAGCCCTAGGGCGCAGCTAAGGGAGAGAGGACTTGGACTCCAAGTCCAATCATATTCCTACTAGGACTCTTTCTTTTTTTGCCTTCCCTAGCCACATGGGCTTTTGAGGACTTGGTGCGCCTAGCCCAATAAGGCCAGGGCACCTCCCGCAGCCCATTCTAGCCCTTGGGTCATGGTGGACCCACTTGTGGACTTCCGGACCCCTCCGAAATCCTCAGGAACCTTCTAGAAGCTTCCCGGTACAATACCGAAAAGTGCACTTTTTTCGGAACCCAAAATATGACTTCCCATATATAAATCTTTACCTCTAGGCCATTCCGAGACTCCAGAGCCATCGTTAAGTATGAGACATCTATATTCAGCTTGTTTGATCCCATGTGGGTCTTCTGGTACATTATTTCATGTGACTACGTCGTATGTGAAGCTACATAATAGTTCACGGTGATGGTTTGTATCGCAAACGTAGTTCTCATCTCCGACGCAATTTGTTCCCGTTAGAAGCTTCACTCTTTTGCCACCATATGTGTCAGGCCCCGGCCATAATCAACTCCGGTAGACTGACCTAACAAGAATAGGAGATTTCATTGATGGAAGTCTCAAGATTTGTTCAAGAACATCAACTTGGATCTGTCCACCGAAAGAGCTCTATTAACGATTTCATCCAATCCTAAAGCTTGCCAAACTTCTGTTGTCCTCTCACAAGTGAAGATCATGTGACATATATCTTCCATTATAGTACAGTCGAGCGGAGATTGTGCACATACCTTGATGTGCTTGACTGCAAAGACGCTCATACCTGGAATAATGTCGTGGAGAGCTCTCTAAACAAAATAACCATCTTACCAGGTCATGACGAGATAATTAAACGCTTTTTCAATGCACTTTTTGCGAGCGCTACATGATCAATTGTCCAACTCGTGTTGAACTTCTATCAGACTCGCAGTGTTGCCAACATGTATGGTGACTAGCCATATGAGATTCCTCATAAGTTTAGTATGCTAATTAGGTGGGAGCGTATATCTTGTTATGGTCGTTGTGGCTATTTGAAAATGACATGGTTTCTAGTGGTAAAATTATATCTACTATGCAGGTTATCTACGAGTGTGCTCACTGGCTTCATTCATGATCTTCTCTATTCAAGTGAAACAACACGCCTATTTTACGACAGTATGTATGCGTATGGAGCAGGAGGTGAGAGATGTGTTCATCCTACATGGGTGGCAACATAGTTTATGGATATGCCATTCATCCTAATTGTCTTTGGCTAGTTTCGGTCCTATTTGACTTAACGTGTCCCTTTTTTTGTTTTTGTGTGCGTATATTGCTATGGGTGTGTGGGAAGCAGATTTTTGATCTATGAGGACATCTACACCCTATATGGATTTTTTTTAGCAATTCAACAAAAAGTCAAAAATTCCTGAAAATATTTTTGAAATAAACTTGACCTTTTATTGTACTCGTGAGAAAAAATCCACAAAAAGAAAATCACCCTTTGACTTCTTTTTAAAAAAGACAAATTTTTGGTCAAAATGGTGTAAATAGTGACCTATAATAGCAAATAAATTTTGTCTTTTTCGCTGTGGAGTCAACTTTGTTTTTTTTCGTGAAAATTTATATACTATTGCAAAAGTAAGTCAAGTTTTTTGTCAAAATAGTTCTTACCTATTTTGACTTTTTATTTAAATATTAAAAAAAATCCCCATATAGGATGCATATACAACGAAACCAAAATGTATTTGTGTGCTTATTATGCTTTTTATGCTCTTGATGCTATATTTTGAGTTAATAAAAATTTCCTTTGTAAAGAAAAAGTAAAGCTCTAACTTTACAATCATTTTGTGAAATATATTCGGGATCTCGCCCGATGATTCCGCGGAAAACTGTCCTTTACTTGTCATGGGTCTCTGCACTAGAAGACAAACTTAGTTGAGAAGATGGAGATGCTAATCGCACACTTACAGAGCGACCATACAAAGCTGAAGAACACTAGCGGACGGCATTACACGTGTACAAGTCCGAAGCCTTCCTAGCAAGCCCTAAAGTCTTCTCGGAGCCCGTTTCCTCCCCCGTCCCCAGCGTCGCCTTTAGGGGCGGCTCGGGCGGAACCCTAGATCGAGCCGCCGCCGAGCCCCCCCTCCTTTCTCCGACCCTTCCTCGCCGTCGCCGGATGAGGCCGCCGAACTAAGTCCACGCGGCGGGCGGCGGCGGCGGGGCATCTCATTGTCCTGTGGCAGGATCCTGCGGTGGAGGGAGGCTCGCCCTCCTGCGCGGTGTCGCGTCGGGCTCTGCGGCGGTGCCCTCCAGGGCTGCGTCTCCAGCGACGGCTGTCGAGGTGACGGCGTCGG
>NC_041384.1:526328004-526348399 GCF_002162155.2 Triticum dicoccoides
TTCTTTCGATGGTGTTGCGTTGCCGGCGGCTGCTGCCGTGGTGACGGCGCTGGCGGGCTCCTGGGCTAATGCTCGGTCCTCTCGCCGGCGCGTCGGGGCGGGGTGGCGGCCCCCCTTCCTGCCTTTTGGAGGCCTTTCCGCGGGCGTTTGGTGGCCTGTGCGTTGATGCTGCAGCAGGAGGTTGCCCGATCTGTCTTCGGATCCGGCTCGTCAGTGTCTGCCGGCGGCGAAGTGGTTGCTCTTGCGTGGGATGGCACCGTCTCCATGTTTGAGGTGCTTGGGCCAGCGCGTGTGCGGGCATGTGGCTCTTCTATCGTCGGCTGCGTGGGTTGGAGAGGTTTGGGATGCTCCGGATGAGAATCTGCCCGACTTTGTCGGTGCCGACGACGCGTCGCCCATGGGCGTCGTTCTCCTCGCGGGAGGGTCATTGTGGAGCTCTCTCCCCCCTCCTCCATCCCTAGTCATGTCCTTCGTGCGGAAGCTCAAGACTCCACATGAGTCGGGTGACGGCGTCGCTTCAACGTCGCTCCTCCCTTGGGGGCGTCACCTTGAAGGTCATGGTCTTCTACGCGCTTCCCCATGGGCTGGACAAGCACAACACCGCGGTCAGTAGGTGCCTGGCCGGCGGTGTGAGGTTGGTGTGGCGTTGCATGTGTGCGGCAACGACTATGTGGCGAGCAGAGCCGAGTCGCGGCATTTCCTTTTGATGCTGACGGTCCGGTGCGCCAATGGGTGCGTCTATGCTGATTTCTGGCTGTAACAGAGAAGTCGAAGCTGCGGCGGCGGGGCCACTGCAGCAACGATGACTCCACGAGGGCGGTTTTTAGCGGGTGGTGCTCTCCGGATGTTGCGCTGGACTAGGACGGTGCGAGGCTTGCAACTTTCTTTGTGAAGCTCGTTTGCAAAATGAGAGCTGCCTTGTCCTCGATGCTTCGGTCGACTGTTTGGCGTTTGTGGCCAGGTCATCCGCGTGTCCCCTTTGTGGGGTTTGTAATCTAGGTTTTCACTCGGTTTTCCTTTAATTAATCAGGCAACTCTCTTCTTCTTAATCAATGAAAATGGCAAATCTTTTGTCTCATTTCAAAAAAAAAGATGAATTTACATCATGCATGGAGTGACAATCACAAGATCAACAGAATCAGACCACCAGCCGGGAGCTCTTCTTCCTGGCCAGCGCATGAGGCACGACGGGCGTCTGCACAGAGCAGCTCATGAGGTAGGTGTAGCAAGGGGGTATCTGGGACCTCCACGCCAGGGCCTCGAACCTCCCGCCGGGCGCCGGCCGCCCGGACAGAACCTCCTGCGCCGGGCGCGCCTGGTAGCAGCCGTAGGAGACGAAGACCTTGGACGTCCGGGCCAGCCTCCACAGGTAGACGTGCCGGTTTGGTTGGAAAATTTAGCAGGCTTATTGGGACATGAATCAATGTTCTATATCTCAGATACATTTTTTTCATGTATCGAAATAAAGAATATTGTTTCTTTTTTTAGGGAAGAATATTGCTTTATTGGTAGTACTGACTCACTGACGTATTGGGTCAATCTTGACGGCTTTGTTGTCAAAGTTACGACGGGTCCATCCGTCCATGGGCAGAAGTCAGGACTTCTATGCCTCAACCAGAACCACAAGTTGGCCTTTCCCTCTTCTCTTCTTTGGTGGATTCATCTATCCCACCAGGAATATTGCAGGGGCCTTCCAAAATGGAGACGCTTCTCTCTGCAATCGTGGGTGATCTTGTCAGCAGAGCCCTGTCCATGGTAACCCAGAGATACCTGCAGTCCCAGGGAGCAGAGGAGGAGAAGCTCCAGAGGCTACGGGCGGTGCTGCTAAGGATCCATGCCACCGTCGAGGAGGCCGAGGGGAGGCACATCACCAACCAGGCAATGCTCCAGCAGCTCCAGATGTTGAGACGAGGTATGTACAGAGGCTACTACACGCTCGACACCTTCAGATACCGAGCGCACAGGGACGAGGCCGATGGCGAGGCGAGCACTCGCCGTTCGCTTGCCCTGTCCAGATTCAGCCCTTCCAGTTCCAGACGTACCTTCTTCTCCGTGTGCGATGCCCCGAGCACGGACCTGGTGCTTGATGACGGGAGCTCCAACAATCTCGACAAGATGCTCAGCAGCCTTGAGAGAATGATTGGTGACATGCAGGAGTTCGTGATGTTCTTGGCCAGCTATCCTCGAATCTCCCGGCAACCTTACAGCGCATATTTGTTTCATGATCAGGTTATGTTTGGCCGGCAGATGGAAAAGGAGACAATTTTGAGCTTTCTGCTTTGTAGGGAGGCTGCAAGGAATGGAAGTCTGGGTGTGCTGCCGATAATTGGTCCAGCGAGAGTTGGAAAGAGTACACTTGTTGAGCATGTCTGCCACGACGAGAGGGTGCACAGGCGCTTCTCGTTGATCGTCTTCTTCAGCGGGAATGATCTCAATGGTGGAAACTTGGCCACTCTAAAAGGTAGCGGTGTGATCAAGCATCAGAACCTTGCCTCCAGCCCGCATGGAGACTCACTGGCTGTGATTGAGCTAGCAGGGGACATGGACGAGGAAACATGGAGGGGGTTGTACACCTCGGCAGCAAGCCACCTGACGCCAGGCAGTAAAATCATACTCACCAGCCGTTCAGAGAAGATAGCATCATTAGGAACGGCAGAGTCTCTTATGCTGAAATTTTTGTCCCAAGAAGCTTACTGGTATTTCTTCAAGACGGTTGCATTCGGAAGCACAAACCCTGGTGAGCATCCTAACTTGGCAGCCATCGGCATGGAGATCGCCGTCCACATGAACAGATCATTCGTGGCAGCGAACATCGTTGCCAGCTTACTGAGAACCAATCTTGACACACGATTTTGGCGCAGAGTGCTGAGATGCTTGAGAGATTTCGCAAGCAAGCACCTCAGCATGTTTGGAGAGCACCCGACCAATCTCCTAGAAAAGGACCAGCCTGTGTACATGTGGACAATGGCCAAGACAACCAATGTTTTCGTGATGCGAGATATTTATGACGAGCCATCTCCCAAGATCAGTGAGGTTCCCAGGATAACGGCACAGGATGTTCTGTCTGGGCGAGTTACGTCTGAAGGGACATTCCAAGCAGTGGCATGGAGGTCCAGGATACCTCCTTGCTACACCTACTTGGTGAGCTTCGTCGTGTCACGGACAGACGAGCACGCGGTGCTTGGTAAGAAGCGGTCTAGGCAGGAGAGGATTTGATGTAAAATGCAATAATGTATAGCTAATGCGATTGCAAAGTGCACGTCTTACCCTTTTTTCGTCAATGCCCTGCATCTCCTCACTTGTGTGTAGCAGCTTGCTCCATGGATCTCCAGCTATATCTCCACAAGCCGGGTACTGAACTTGACAGTCCACACTCATCACACGGCATAACCGGTCTGGTAGAATTGCTTACAAGCCAGATTGACAGAACCATTTTTTATCTGCAAGGCAGGCTGACAGAGAAAACCAGTAGGAAGGAAGAGATGTTACTGATACAAAACCCTGGCAGTTAGTAGTCCAACACTACAGAAGCGCTGGAGCATTTTACAAGATTTCTGAGCAATTGTGTCTTTCCCAGCGAAATTACCGCACTGCGCATGTAGTCTATATGTAAAGGAATTATGTTCAATACAATGCAGGGTCAGCTCAGCGCACATATTTGATGTGTTCTAAACTAGGATGGAGCCTGGCCCATATGCAACACAAACTCTATTATTTCAGTCAATTCATTTATCGTTGACACACCTATGTATATTTTCATACTTTCGTAGCCCAAATCAACTTCTTATTGCGTACTGGAATAGCATGAGAATTTCTAGGTAGCAGCTTTCTTTACCAAAACAAAGTATACAGAGCTGGAACACATGGGTTATATAAAGGCAGGCAGAAATCAGGTATTCCAAGGATCCTCAATTAACTCGGTGAATAGACATGAGTTTCACATAAGGATGAAAATCAAGCATAACCAGGGACCGTTATTGACATACTAGAACAACATTTAGGGTAGTCTAGCTCTGGCTATCCAATCTGAGAACATCGCGGAACCGCACAACGAATCCGCCACCCTCCTGCTAGACCCGTAGGCACTAATTACCAACCAAGCCGTCGCAGAGGTCAGGGAGGGAGGACGAGCCGAGGGAGCAGGGCAGGTCCTGGTCCAGATCCGGGGCGGCGGCGGCGGCGGTCTTGCTGGCGAGCTCCACCGCGTGGTCAAGGAGGCTGCGTGGCAGGAGGTCCGCCGGCGGAGGCAGTCGCTGGTGGCGCTGTAGCCACCACGCGACCGCGGCCGCCCTTGCCGCGCCTCCGCTGATGGCGCTTCCCGGACGCCGCGATACTCCGAGAGGGTGAGGAAAGCGGGCCTTGACGTTAGGAAGAGCCGAACGAAGGAAGTGGTTTGCGACGACAGATATCTATAGGCCCTTTGTGGCAGTGTTGCTATACACACGACACTGGGTAGCCGATTTGCGCACGATCGCACTGATCCGGCCGTGCATGCGTTGGACAAAGTGGAGGCCAGCGGTTAGATCACGCATCGTCCAACGTTCGGCTGCTATGTATCGGCTGCATAGTAGTTTAGCCCTTTGTGGGCTCACATTTTCTGAATGGGCCAGATGCTATCCTTTTGCTTTTTTTTTTTCGTAAAGCAAGCGCGGGGTCCAATGGCTTAGTCATATATTACTCCCTCCGTCCCATAAACGCTAGTGTCAAAAATGTTCTTATATTATGGAACGGAGGGAGTATTATTTTATAACGGTCATCTGGTGTACATACACACCACCCCACCTTGATGAGTTTCTTCTTCATGCCATGCAACTCCTTATTCGTTGATTTCATCTTATTCTTATTCATCACATTTGTTTCTAGGTTGCATCATTTTAGAAATAACTCCAACAACACTTTTCCAGCAAAAGAATGAATAGAGGAGCCATGTGCGACCTAAAATACATTAAAAGAGTAATAAATTGGGGAAATCGCTAAATGGGTGACCTGTATTAAAATATGTTAAATGGGGTAATTCGCATAAAAATACCAAAGCAGGGGGTTAAAATTGGAATTTACCTTTCTCCCTAAAATAAATATTATTTGTTGACATGAATATGGTGCGATTAATTGAGGTTTAAACAGATTTACATCATGCAAAATAAAACTTGAAGAACCCGCCTCCCCGAGTACAAAGAACCCTTAGACTAAAAAGTATGCCATGCTAGACTTGTGGGCCATACGGGTTGCCTCCCTCAAACAATGCTGGAAGGAGATGGAACTAATTATGGGAGCAATTAGGAAGCATTCAACCAAATTCATCGTATACACGCCCCGAATTTGGATTGTTTCATTGCATGCCTGAACTAGTTTCATGGAATCAAACTTGACAGGCACTGACAAACAATCAAGTTTTTTCGATAGCACTTCAGCGGCTGTAGCGTCCAGAACATGATGCAACAATGAAGTAACATCGACGACAGTTAGGTCATGATCATCACGAAGCACTACCGGCAAGGCACCCGAGCCATCATTAAGTATGAGAGATCTATATTAAACTTGTTTGATCCCATGTGGGTCTTCTGCTACATTATTTCATGTGACTACGTCGTATGTGAAGCTACATAATAGTTCATGGTGATGGTTTGTATCGCAAACGCCGTTCTCATCGCCGACGCAATTTGTTTCCATTAGAAGCTTCACGCTTTCGCCATCATATGTGCCAGGCCCCGGTCACAATCAACTCCTGTAGACAACAAGAATAGGAGATTCCATTGATGAAAGTCTCAAGATTTGTTCAAGAATAGGAGATTCCGTTGAAGGAAGTCTCAAGATTTGTCCACCGAAAGAGCTCTACTAATTTCATCCAATCCTAAAGCTTGCTAGACTTCTGTTGCCCTCTCACAAGTGAAGATCATGTGACGGATATATTCCATTGCAGTATAGTCGAGCGGAGATTGTGTACATACCTTGATGTGCGTGACTGCAAAGACCCTCATTCCTAGAATAATGTCGTGGAGAGCCGAATAATCACGAGTGGACATGCGGCCACGCGCGACTAGAATCCACACCGCATGTGCTCGCGTGATTCGTGCAACTTGAATACGCGTGAGCCGTATAATGATTTCAAGCCCATGTAGATCATTCAGGCTGGTCATAGTGGGGAGTAACATATACTAGTATCATGCATATGATACTAGTGTATGATACTACATCCATAGTGCATAGTATCATAAAGTAGTATCATAGATGGTCTTATTTATTGCCATACATAACACATAGTAGCATAACATTTATTATGTTACGGTATTTACCTATGTTACTATGACCCTCTCTCTTTTCTTTAATTTCCTGCCACGTAAGCATGTTTGCGAGTACCAAGTATATGATACTAGTTATGTTACCCCCACTATGGCCAGCCTCAGTATAGCCGCGCATTTTTTCACCTGACATGCGCAGCAGATGACCTGACATGCTCCATAACTCGCTCTAATTAGCACAGGGGCATTTAAAAGTTAGCTGGACTTTTATGAGAGCAAGACCCATGGAAGGAACAAACTCTTACTCCCTCCGTTTCAAAATAGATGACCCAACTTTGTACTAAAATTAGTATAAAAATTGAGTCATCTATTTTGGAACGGAGGGAGTACATGCAAACACACCAACATGGGTGGAGCGGCCAGCGTCTATACCCATCCAACCTTGTACCCGTCCCTAATTCAAAATTCCATACACTGTTTCCATGAAGCGGCCACATCATCACGGTGGGGCACTGGGGCGTGATCGGACCATGACCAAGGTTCTCTGATCATATTAATACATTAATTACTGGAAAATGGCAAACAAATTGCCTTGTTTCAAAGAAAAACCATTATTGATTTTACTTCCGGCAAAAGAGTGCAATGGCTTAGTTCATGTTCCCTCCTATATAACATTAATTAGTTCCGCCGGATAGAGCAATGAAAGGAATTTAACCGATGCATTCGATAGTTTCGGTCCGATTGTTTTTTTTATAGTGGTGCAATCCAACTAAAACCATGACATATATGGGTAGCCGATGAAACCGTGCCACCCCCTATAGTATCAAATTGACATATAAATCTTTTGAGCATTTCCTGTGTTGGCATTTCCACACGTTGGGGTAAAAAAATTATCAACTAAAATGAATTATCATTGCATGAAAAGATATTCAACATTTTGTATACCATTTTGAGATATGTCTTTTTGGCACAACACATGGAGGCCAATTCCAAATACCCAATGGAGTTATTCTCCCTTGATTACTGCAAAATAGTAAATAAAATGCCTTGTTTAAAAAAACTATATTGATTTTACTTCTGGCAAAAAAGTACAATGGCTTAGTTTATGCCCCACCTTATATAATATTACTTCCGCCTGATAGAGCAATGAAACAAGTTTGGGTCCAACTTTTTTTTTTCATTTTGCTAGTGGTGCAATCAAACTATAATGATGACATTTTTTTTAGCATCAGTACAGACACAAGCGCTCATATACACGCGCATACACTCACCCCTATAAACGCATACACGTACACCCTACCCCTATGAGCACCTTCGAGAGACTGAGCCGGCATATCATCTTGAGATTTACGAAGTCACCGTAGACGCTTCGTCATCGACGGGAACGTCTCCTCCCACTGAAAGCGCATCGCCGGAAATCCTGAAATAAATCCAGGAATAATGCGAGCACCAGGATTTGAGCCCTGGTGGGTTGGGGATACCACTGTCCACCTAACTATCTCAACCACAGGTTGATTCACAACGATGACATATCTTGGTAGCCCATAAAACCGTCCATTTTAGTATCAATTTAACAAATAACTTTTTTACAATACATGGAGGCATTTTCCCTGGGGTTTTACCACAAAACGTCACTTCTGGCTGGTTAGGTTTCCACCAGGTTCCTCTGCAGTAACTTTACGTGCAGTACTACCAATGACACATGGGTCCAGACTACATGACAATGGCCATAAATGTGGTACAGTTACAGCAGTAGATCTGGCCCGTTTCCATCAGGATCAAACGTTTTCTGCTTATAAAGTAGTGCGAGAGCTCAATTACATCCACCTGAGCCATCGTGGACCTTGTATTCATACAAAGAATTGAATGACGCCTAGGCCATTGATGTGACGTATACCACGGCGTATTCGCGAAAGCTGGTGATTAACGTGTCACGTATTGCAAACGGGCTATAAAAAGTAATAATCATGATGCACGGACGGACGCCCAGGATTTCGGCAGCGCGTGGCTGCATGTCTCAAAAATTCATGTCGCGTAGAGAGCTCTCTAAACAAAATAACTATCTTACCAGGTCGTGATGAGATAATTAAACATCTTTTGCAATGCACTTTTTTAAGTGTTGCATAATCAATTATTCAACTCGTGTTGAACTTCTATCTAACTTGCAATGTTGCCAACATGTATAGTCAATAGCCATATGAGATTCCTCATAATTTCAGGATGCTAATTAGGCGGGAGCGTATGTCTTGTTATGGTCGTTGTGGCTATTTGAAAATGACGTGGTTTCTAGTGGTAAAATTATATCTCCTATGCAGGTTATCATGTTATCTACAAGTGTGCGCACTGGCTCCATTCGTGATCTTCTCTATGCGAGTGAAACAACACCCCTATTTTACATGTGAGTGAAACAACACTCCTCTTTTACGACAGTATGTACGCGCATGGAGTAGGAGGTCAGAGATGTGTTCATCCTACATGGATGACAACATAATTCATGGATATGCCATTCATCCTAATTGTCTTTGGCTACTTTCGGTCCTATTTGACTTAACCGTGTCCCTTTTTATTTTTGTGTGTGTATATTGCTATTGGTGTGTGCTTATTATACTTTTTATCCTCTTGATGCCATATTTTGAGTTAATAAAAATGTCCTTTATAAAAAAAAGTAAAGCTCTAACTTTGCTGTCATTTTGTGAACGGAACCGTCCTACGGACGACAAAAGCGTAGACAATGTGAAGACGATTAAGAATCGGGCGGCCATTGCTCTTCTGTACACATGCATGTGCGGCTGGATTTCACTGTCGTGCATGAATCGTCTATCTTGTGTCGTCCGTATAGCACTGTTCTTTTGTGAAATATATTAAAGTGACAAACTTAGTTGAGAAGATGGAGATGCCAATCGCACAATTACAGAGCGCGACTTTACAGAGCGACCGTACAAAGCTGAAGAACACTAGCAGACTGGCCAATACACGTGTACAAGTCCGAAGCCTTCCGAGCAAAAGATGAATTTACATCATGCATGGAGTGACAATCACAAGGTCAACAGAATCAGACCACCAGCCGGGAGCTCTTCTTCCTGGCCAGCACACGAGGCACGACGGGCGTCTGCACGGAGCAGCTCATGAGGTAGCTGTAGCAAGGGGGTATCTGGGACCTCCACGCCAGGGCCTCGAACCTCCCGCTGGGCGCCGGCCGCCCGGACAGCACCTCCTGCAGCGTCATCCTGGGGGCGTCCTCCTGCGCCGGGCGCGCCTGGTAGCAGCCGTAGGAGACGAAGACCTTGGACGTCCGCGCCAGCCGCCACAGGTAGACGTGCCGGTTCTTCCGCAGGAGGTCGTGCGGGTGCTTGCCGAACAGGTGCCGGTGCTTCTCCGTGTACTCCCGCATGTTCCGGAGGACGCTGCGCCAGGACCGGGCGTCCGGGTTGGCCCTCAGCAGGCTGCACGCGATGTTGCCGCCGATGAACGACCCCTTCTCCTCCGCGCAGATGTCCATGGCGATGGCCACCAGCCCCGGGTGGTCCTCCGGGTTCGCGCCGCCGAAGGCCAGCGTCTTGAAGTAGTGCCAGTAGGCCTCTGGGCTGAGGACTTTGAGCCTGAGCGCGCGCTCTGTGCCCAGCCTCTGGGCCGCCTCCGACCTGCTGGTGACTATGATCTTGGTTACACCCCCCTTGCAGAATGCCGAGGAGCGGAGCCTCCTCCAAATCGCCTCGTCTGGAACCTCGTCTCCGGCCAGCTCGACGATCACGAGCGAGCCTTTATTGTGCGGGTGCGAGGCACGGCCGTGGTGTTTGATCAGGCCGTGGTCTCCTGGGTCGCTCAGCTTCTCGTCGTCCTCGAGGTCGTCGCCGCTCATGAGGAGGATCGAGGAGAAGTGGATGCGCACCCTGTCGTCATGGCAGACATGCTCGACGAGGGTGCTCTTCCCGACCCTGGCCGGACCGACGACGGGGAGCACGCCGGCTCCACCCTCCGCTTCTCCTTGTCGCAGCAGAAAGCCGACGATCTGCTCCATTTCCTTCTGCCGGCCGAACATGGACCTCTCCAGGAGCAGGTGCGCGCTGTAGGGCTGGCGGCAGACGCGAGGATAGCCCTTGAGGAAGACGACGAACTCCTTCATGTCGGCGATCATGCAGCCGAGCCTGTCGACCACGCGCCGCACCTCCGCGGCACCGAAGCAGAGGCGCTTGGCGGGGTTGAGCCTGGACAGCACGGACGAGAGGCGGCACGGGGCCGGCGCCGGCGCGTCGTCGTCGTCGGCGTGGCCGCGGCCGCACGTGAGGGCGTCGAGCATGTAGTGGCCGCCGTACATGGCCTCTCTGAGCGCGTCGAGCTGGCGGAGCATGGCCTGGTTGGTGATGCGCCGGCCCTCGGCCTCCTCGACGGTGACGCCGACGCGCAGCAACGCGAGGCGCAGCTGCTGGACGCTGTCCTCCGCGCTGCCCTGCTGCAGGCACCTCTGGACCAGGAACGACACGGACCTGCCGAGCAGGTCGCTGAGGATCGCGGGCAGGAACATCTCCATGGTCACAGGAGCAGTGATCAAGGTAGGGTTGCTCTGGTCGTTTGTGCTTGGAATAATCGTCCCGGCCCGTTGCAGGATTTCGGGATACCCTCGCCTCGCCTCGCCTCTGCTCCTGGCTTTTGTGGTGCAGGTGTGGCGGGAACGCGCGGGTCGGGTGGCCACATGCACATCACGCCCATGTTCATGAGCTCTGACCACTCAACAGCGGAATGGAAATATGGAATGGAAGAAAGGAGCATAAGTTTCGCCGTCGGAACGGCGGCTATGCACGTTGGCTCTTTTAATTAGCCGTCACATCGGCAGGGTCCGGCGCTCAGTCGACGGCGACCTTGCCGGCGCGTGCGTACTACTCCGTATTACCCATTTGCCCCAGGCTATCCGCACACATCGGGATCGGGGCATCATGAGCTTATCCGGCTCTTGCTAGCAAGCAAGTTGATATTGCAGTTGCAGGACAAAGAAGAGAAGATGCCGGGCGCGGATGCATGCACCTAAAGGCGGATTTCATTGTCACCGCGTAGAACGCGATTCACTGCAATCTGTCCCGTTTGTCGGGTGTGGTTGGCCTGAGACTTTGCATCTTCTTCCTCATCAATCAGCATGGCCATGTTGGAGCCAATCCAAGCTTTTGCTGCATTATTATGAGTCGGCATCGTCGGACCGGATGATAGGCAAGTACGGTCCCTACTTGCGGCGGTGTGGCTTCTAGACGGACGGCAGGCACCGTGCGAATCCCGGCGCGACGGCGGCGGCGCTGTCGGTGCCTTTCTGCAGGTCCTGTGCTCGTCCGACTGGATCGGGTGCGCTCAGGATTTTTGGCTGTGTTTCTCCTCACTGGCGCCATCAGAGAAGGCCCAGCAGCAGCAGCAGCGCTGCAGCGATGGCTGTTTTGCCGGCGAGCTCACGGTCACGGCGCAGCAGCGCCGCACCGGCTGAGGCTCAGTGCACAAATTATGAGAGCGCACGCGCGTGCGCGCACACACACACAAAACCCGCCAAGAACACAGTAAAAATGGAGACATAGAATGAATCCAAAATGCCACAGATATATATAGCATTTCCAGCAAATGCTTGAGTGCTAGCATGCATCACAATCACTAATCACTCTTCACTACTCACACAACTAATTAGCATATATCAACTGCAGCTTTTAGACTACTCAGCAAATGCAGCTTTTACACAGAGATCAAATGCAGCTTTTAGACTCTCTTCATCCTGCCCACGGCGTGTTCTCGTTCTCCACCCTCGCCTTTCAGAGCATCAAATCTCTCATATAGGCAATAGCGCATATCACATCATGACATGAATCCTACTGACACAGTGATCTTGCTCTTGGAGGAGTTGGTTCTGGCTGGAAAGCGCCATGGAGTAGTAATCTGAAATCCAGAACACATCACTGGATTCAGGCAATTCTCAAGCAGTGTCATGGTTGATCTCTCAACAGAAGTTTATTCGGGTGTTCACCAAACAGAAGGAGCTGCCTGTGTGTGTATGCCATCAGATATCCACGAGCCAAGCACCAGACTCGAGCACTGAAATTGTCTCTTGCTGATCAACGAATCAAGGCAAGGGAGGACCCTCAGACTCTGTTGCAATAACTGTGGCTAACCATGCAGGCGTTGGTTGCTCATCAGGTCAGGATTTGCGCTTCCAAATGCAAGCATCCTGAAAATCTACCAGTAAGCTTCTTGATGCAAGCAAACTCTAACCGAAGAGCTTCTGTGGTTCAACCATTCACATCCCTTCAGGCAAAAGAACAACCAATTTCCCAAAATAAAGTATGCGGAAAAGGCTAGCGGCAGATTGGAGGATAGTTCCCCAGAAAAATAACAAACTCCTTCAAGTCAGCAATGGCCTTTTCTAGGGTAGCAATCATACCTTGTAGATCTTCTATGTTGTTACTACCAAAGAGCACTGATTTTCCGTAGTTATTGCACAAACGAAGACACTTTGCTGCACTGAACATAGATAATCCAGAGAACTGACTCACCTCCTGCTCATCCCCTCTCCCTTGTTGAAGGGCTCGACATTTGAAGTTATCAAGCATATAGTGGCCTCTCTGCATCCCTTCTATCAATATCCCCAGCTGTTGAAGCATCTCTCGATTGTTGATAAGCCTTCCCTCGGCCTCCTCGGTGATGGTATGGGCTCTTAGAAGCAACTGATGTAGCCGCTCCAGATTCTTGTCGATGTCTGGAAGCTGCAAGCATTTCTTGATGGCAAAGGATACAGCTCTGTTGACAATATCACCTACGACTGCAGGAACAATTATATCCATTGTGAACCTCCGTCGAAGTTGCCGCAATGAAATGAAATGGCAACGGAGATATCAAGTGGTGGTGGTCTAATATGCCAGGTTTCACTAGTCTTTCTTTAATGACCCTCTTTAACATATCACTGTCTTACCATCTGATAGTTGCTAGAGTCCCGAAAAATAATTAACATCAATAGCTCTTCTGCTAATTGGTAGAGTCCCGGAACCAAGATCAACTGTTTTCAAAAAGGAGGTTGAAACCCCCAATCATTGATGCACACAGCCATATTTTATTATAATTGATGTAAGGCAGCGAGGCCAAAAAAATCAACAAGCAGAGTACAGAATATGGGCAAGCACAGTCAAACCATTACAAGATATGAAATGAACACCTACGACTAGATTGATTTCTTCCGCAGCAATGCCACCAAGAAAGAATAAACATCCGCGTGTAAAGTAGCGTTGTCCTGGATGTGGCTCTTGCCTGTTTGTCTTATTAACGAGCAACATCAGAACATGTAGCTGCTTTTATTTCGAGGAGAAGAACCAAGACGGCAGGTACACATCAGAAGGAAATGAACCCTCTACATTGCCTTGAGAGTTGAGAAAACCGCACAGTGTCAGTGTACCTACCACTATTTTGGACTACTGCGTCCGAAAAGGAACGTGAGCTGTGCTACAATTAGTGGTAGAGTGCTCCTACGGTCTAGCAGGGTTTTGCCAATCCCTTTCGGGGTGGATGGATCGGCGTCGGAAAGGGGAAGGATGGCACCAACAGACAGCAAAACAGAGTGGTGACTGGAAAGGGGCAGTTGGTGGTTTGGATGCCAGAAGAAATTAACATAGATCCTAATAATCATACATGTTGGTTTTGTATTATAAGAACACGTCAAGAAGGCGTAAAATATGATGCCAATTACCAAACCTAGGAAGTGAAATACTAAGTAGCCAGAAATCCATCGTCATATATCTAGTCCTCTACACATAAAAAGACCTGTATTGCTCTCCTGGACACTAACAACAATCTGATGAAAATGTAGCAGCTGCCCGTAGGTACTACGCTCAAATCAAAAGCTAATCGATACTCCCTCCGTTCACAAATATAAGATGTTTTGAATATTTCAATATGAACTACATACGGATTGAAATGAGTGAACAAACACAGTAAAACGTTTCTATATAGGTCCAATTCAAAAAAAGGAAAAAGTCAAAACATCTTATATTTGTGAATGGAAGGAGTATTATGGTTTACATCTGCGGGGGGTTATTGACACGTTATCATCAAAGAATGACACTGAGGCGAACCAACCTGTGGTTGAGATGGTTAGGTGAACAGTGGTATCCCCAACCCATCAGGGTTCAAATCCTGGTGCTCGCATTATTCCTGGATTTATTTCAGGATTTCCGGCGATGCGCTTTCAGTGGGAGGAGACGTTCCCGTCGACGACGAGGCGCCTACGGTGACTTCGTAAATCTCAAAATAATATGCCGGCTCAGTCTCTCGGAGGTGCTCATAGAGGTAGGGTGTGTATGTGTGTGTTCATATGGATGAATGTATGCGCGTGTATATGGGCGCTTGTGTCTGTACTGATGCTAAAAAAAAGGATGACACTGAGAGTGGTAGACAGATGACATGTCACAGCTTGCCGCGCTCGACTGGTCGACTGCACTGTATTGTACCAATAATTGTGCATTTGTGCTCCTCTGTGAAAGAGTCAGACATGCCACAACTGGAACACTCTTCTTCAACCAGATGAGAGCGAATCAAACATTACTACTGAGAACAGGGTGGATCAACATTACTAGTCACACAAGTCAAGGGGATTGATTACCTATCACATCGGCGTAAAGATGATGCCGCGACCCGCCGCGGCGTCAGGTAAGCATGCGAGGTTGGCGTCCGGGCCACTGGGAAAGGGTCAGCGGCGGCGAGCGCGGCAGGTCTTCTGTCTGCTGGTGAATCGGCACCGGCGACCACTTCCGGCCACGGCGACGCGCAGCCGCCCACGCTGGTCGCGCCCGCGGTCAGGGGCATTTGCTGCTGCGGGGAACGGAACAAGTCTTGCGAGTTGCGACCAAACGAACGGGGACCTCCTCCACTGGCGGCCTCCCCGCACAGAGGAGCCCTAACTGGGCCGGCCCATGACGAACTGTAACCCCTTCCTAGGCACTACGTAAAAAATGGCCAGCCCATGTAAAAAAACTGTCACCGGTTTTGAAGTATTTGTCTGCTTTTTCGGCCGATTTTTCTTTTGGTTTTCCCAGCCTGGGTTTTGCTCGGTTTTCACATTTTTCTTTTTCTCCTTTTTCCAAATGCCAGAACTTTCTTCAAATTTATGAGTATTTTTTGAATCCGTGATTTTTTCTCTCAAATTCATCAACTTTTTTCAAGCTTTGTGAACTTCTTCCCAATTCACATTTTTTGAAAAAAATAACCATTTCAAATTCCTTATTTGAAAGACAATTGTGAACTATTTGCAAATTCATTGTTTTTTTATTTTGTGATTTTTTAAAATAGGTAACATTTTTTTGTATTTTTATGATTCATGTTTTTCTCGAAAGTCAATGGTCAACTATTCAATGGTCGACCAGGTAAACCGCTCAACGGTGGACCGATCAACTGAGCGAATGAAAGGGGTAGTTGAGCAGGAGCTCAGTTGTTAGGTTAGCCCATGCAGGAGAAGCGTGCGAGCGCGTAGCGATAACCGGCGCTAAATGCGGTGAATAGGAGGTCTCGTGTCCAATAGCAGCATGACGCACATGTGGCAGACTAACTCGTGGTTGATGCTGTGTTTTTTCCTGTTTACTATAGCTTGCGTTGTATTGTAGCTAGTGGTTCAAAAATGTGAGGTCACTTTTTGAAAAAAGAGTGACCATTATTTGGAAACATGAACATTTTTTTAATTTTGTGATTAAAAAAAGGATAGATCCTTTGAAAACGCAAACATTTTGAAAATTTCAAATTTTCTAAAATAATTTTTTTTGAAATGTCTAACTTTTTGTAGTTTTCAAATATTTCTTGAAAATTATGAATAATTTTCCATTTTTCGAATATTTTTTGAAAATGTGAACAATTTTTCGAAAAAGGGATTTTCTTAAAAAGTAGGAATATTTTAAAATTCCAAAAAAACTTTAAAAATAGGGAGTATCTTTTGAAATTCTTGAATATTTTTAAATTTGTGATCAATTTTTGAAAATGGGTGATTTTTTTAAATTCCAAACACTTTTTGAAAAGGCGAGCAATTTTTGAATTTGCAAGAAAAAATTGAAACACACAAAAATTATTTGAAATTTTTAAGCATTTTGTTAAAAAGAAAATAAAACTTGAAAAAGGAAAAAAAAGAAAAAAACAGAAGAAAACAGCTATAAAATGAAACAGGAAAAAGAGAAGAAAAATAGAGAGAATTCCTTATTTGACCCTGTCTATAAATTGTATCCCCTATTTCACACTGAAAAAATATTTCTTCCGTATCTAACACAACCTTAATTTTTTTCCCAATATAACACTTCCATCCATCTTTTGTGCAAACTATGTTAAATGGCACATGAAATGACAGTTTCGCTCTCAAATATCTATCCAATTATTTTCTTTATATTAAAGACTCAAGTTTTCTAGTTCTAATCAAGTCTCTCGTCGTGCATAGACGTGTATATAATCACCGTCAAGACTGCTTTATACAACAACAAAAGATTAAGATCTATAATAAAAATGCAGGAGCGACATGACTAACAAATCTCTTCGGCATGTTTGTTCTATTTGCCAAGCTAGCGCAAGCAAGACTCAAGGCTCAAGTACGTACGTACATACGCAGCTAGAGACGAACATGTTCTGTTTCTAGGGAAAATTAATCAAGCTGCATGTGTTTCTGAGCTAGCATTGCACGTACCTGCGCTACTTGGGTGGATCCATCTGGCATTCTAAAATCAACACTCCACCACGGGGTCACGCAACACTCGTTTTGCTCCCGTCTGCCGCACCTTGGCCCGTTCCCACCACCCTGCCTAGAGGAGTGTTTGCAGCCGGAACTAGGGGTAAACTTGTCATTTCATGCGTCATTTAACACCGTTAGGTTAAAAAATGGACGGAAGTGTTATATTGAGAATAAAATTTAAGTTGGTGTTAGATAGGGAAGCAATATTTCTTCAGTGTTAAATAGGAAATGAAATCTAAATAAGAAATTCTTTCAAAAAAAAAACTTGAAACTGACCGGAACCTTTAGGAAGAATCCTAAAACCAAAAAGAACTTGTAGCACGAATAGGGCCGGTTCATGACACGCCGCCTGTGCAAAACGATGACAATTTGCCGCATTAAGCGGCTAATGGGAAATTCTGTTACACGCAGGCTATATCTTGCTTATTGTGAGATGTAGCCCCGCATTGCCTGTGATGCTCCATTAAAAATACTATGATTCATGTACTTCACTATACCTGATAGGCTGATACACGACGATAATTGAAGGGAATAGTGATGTAGATTGGATTTCTGATGCCGGTGAGATGTTGGCCACAAGTAAATATGTGTTTACACTTAGAGGTGAGACTAATTCATGGAAGTCTGGCAAGCAAACCATATTAACTAATTCTATGATGGAAGGATAATTCACATCATGAAAAAAATCTTGCACTAAAGTAGAATGGCTTCAGAAGCTTTTGATGAACTTGCCAGTGATTGAAAAGTCAATAACAACTGTCCTCATGAACCGTGACAATCAGAAAGTGTTTGTCAAGGCAAGAAGTTAAAATGACAGCATGCAATCCAAAAAGCATATAAGAAGAAGATTGGTATCTATAAGCCACTTAAGGAACTCCGGACTAATAGCGTTAGACTATAATCAATTGGCTAAGAATCTGGTGGATCTCTTTACAAAGGGGCTATCATTGAAGGAAATATGCCCTAAAGGCAATAATAAAGTTGTTATTTTATATTTCCTTATATCATGATAAATGTTTATTATTCATGCTAGAATTGTATTAACCGGAAACTTGATACATGTGTGGATACATAGACAAAAACACTGTGTCTCTAGTAAGCCTCTATTAGACTAGCTCGTTAATCAAAAATGGTTAAGTTTCCTAACCATAGACATGTGTTGTCATTTGATGAACGAGATCACATCACTAGGAGAATGATGTGATGGACAAGACCCATCCATTAGCTTAGCATATTGATCGTTCAGTTTTATTGCTATTGCTTTCTTCATAACTTATACATATTCCTCTGACTATGACATTATGCAACTCCTGAATATCGAGGAACACTTTGTGTGCTATCTAACGTCACAACATAACTGGGTGAATATAAAGATTCTCTATAGGTGTCTCCGAAGGTGTTTGTTGGGTTCGCATAAATCGAGATTAGGATTTGTCACCCCGAGTATCGGAGATGTATCTCTGGGCCCTCTCGGTAATGCACATCACTATAAGCCTTGCAAGCAATGTGACTAATGAGTTAGTTACGGGATGATGCATTACAGAACGAGTAAAGATACTTGCCGGTAACGAGATTGAACTAGGTATGATGATACCGACGATCGAATCTCGGGCAAGTAACATACCGATGACAAAGGGAATAATGTATGTTGTCATTGCGGTTTGACCGATAAAGATCTTCGTACAGTATGTAGGAACCAATATGAGCATCCAGGTTTCGCTATTGGTTATTGACCGGAGATGTGTCTCGGTCATGTCTACATAGTTCTCGAACCCGTAGGGTCCGCACGCTTAATGTTCGATGATGATTTGTATTACGAGTTATGTGTTTTGGTGACCGGAGATATTTCGGAGTCCTGGACGAGATCACAGACATGACGAGAAGTCTCGAAATGGACGAGAGGTAAATATTGATATATTAGACCAAGGTATTCAGACACCGGAATGGTTTCGGGATGTTTCAGGTATTTATCGAAGAACCGGGGGGTTACCGGAACCCCCGGGAGAAGTAATGGGCCTTCATGGGCCATATGGGGAGAGGGGAAGCAGCCCAGAAGGGGTGCCGTGCCTATATCTGAGAATGGTTTTTGATTAACCGGGGCCAATAGTTTGGTTTTTTTACCCTGGGCTTGATTGGTTTGGGTTGTGATGGGCCCAGACTGTTATCAATTTAGTTTGGTTTGGTTTTGCGTAAAAACAAGTTGGGTATAGCTGGGTTTGGACCTAAATGGTTTGGTCATTGACAGTTGTGAATCGTGGTTTAGAACCGGTTCTTAAACTGGACGTACCCACACGACACGCCGCGACTGGACAGACACGTACATACGTTACGCGACTCGGCTGGACACACACGTATTAAGCTGCTACTATAGATCAATTACGTTTCTAGCTAGCTTGCTTGCCGGTTAGCTTGCACACACAACAGATTGAATTGGTTTCAACCCAAAACTAAGAACCAGGTTAAGCCCATAGATCCAAGAGTGGTTTGGTTTTGGCGAAGGTGGATAGAGCGTACAGTTTGGTTTGGTTTTGGTTGTGCGTGGTGATTGGAGGTTTGGTTTAGTTTTGATTTAAACTCCGCATTGATTGGTTATGGTTTAGGTTTAGTTTAGTTATATGACCATTGCCAGGTTTAGCCGCGCCCCCCTTCCATAGGGAGTCTGAATTGGACTAGGGGAGGGGGCGGGCCTGTAACATCCCAAAATTTCAATTTGAAATGTTATACATAGATTATTCATGCATATCATATTTTATTGCATTTCGTTTCGCGATCCTCGAAATCCTAAGCAACTCAAGGACCCTCGGAGAGAGAGTTATGGATTTCCCTGTTTTCATATTTGAGTTTTATCAAATATTGAAACGAGGATTTTTGGTTTTAATTATTTTTCACTTCGAAAATATTTCATATTAAAATATATGAGAGGACATAATATGACTTCTCCAAAATAAATGAAATATTGGAGGAAAGATATTAAAACCAAATATTTGATTTTATTCGGAGTTTATTGCTATTTTATTTGAATTAGAAAAATTGCACGTTTTTCAAAATTGCATTTTAGGGCCAAGAAAATGTTCATCTCGTTCTAAATATTTTATTTAGACGGAGAAAATTTGTTTTGGCATTTGTTAGTTTTTTTATTTTATTTTATAGGATTTTTTAAGTTCGGCAAAATTATTTAAAAAAAAAGTTTCCTCCGCCGACTGTGCCGAAGCCCAAGTCAGCCGGCCCACCTCCTCGCGCTGTCTCCTTCGAGGAGAACGGGAGCGCGCCGCCTCCCGCGAGGCCGAGTCCGGCCGGGACTCTCCTTCCCCGCGCCGCTTTCCCCCTCGCCCAAGCAAGCACCCCCCTCCTATAAGTACCCCACCCCGCCCTGATTTCCGCCACCACCGCCGCACCCCGCCGCAACCGGAGCCGCCCCACGCCGCCCCTCCTTTGCCGCGCC
>NC_041384.1:526348819-526436891 GCF_002162155.2 Triticum dicoccoides
GCCACCGAGCGCCGCTGCCACGCCGCCCCTGCCACCCGCGCTGCCCACCGCCGTAGCCCCGCCTCGCCGGAGTCGCTGCCCCGCCTCGCCGGAGGTAAAGCCGTTGTTCAGTTTTTTTAAAGAACCGATCCGGTTTTTTTGAAAACCCTAGGTTTTTTTTGAATAAATCGGTTCGTCAATTTTTTTCTCGGCTTAGTTATTTAGCGGACGTTCGTCCGTACGTTCGTTTTAACGAATGGTGTTCACTCGTTAGCCGCAGACAACGAACATTCGTTCGTTAGTCTGTTCGTCAATTTTTCTTTTTCTCGGATTTTCCGCGATTATTTTCGATCGCGATTTCTGATCCGATTTTCATTTTAGTTTATCTTTTCGCTCGTTTGTCGGAATCAGGCGATTCTAACGCCTAGATCTTCGTGTCGAAACCCTCTTTCTGTTTAATCAACTTGAACAAGGTTTTGATACTGTAAAATTTGACTTTAGTCCAGAATAGTAAATGGACCTTGTTTCTTTCGCAGTTTGAGTTTCGTTGCCCCATTTGATTTGATTCTTTTTGCAAACAGAGTTCTTAAGTTGAACTTTCTGGTTAGACCTTCTTATTTGAGTTTTATCCATGCTTCTTTGCTTGATTGCTTATGTATGCTATTGCTTGTTTGTGATAGAACACCCAGAGTGCGAAGCATGCTACTTCGAATCTTTAGGTTTTGCCGATCATCAGCAAGGCAAGTAACACTTTGATCATACCCCTTTATCACCCAGTTTTTATGCATTAGCTCCAATCCTCAAACATTGCATGATTAGGATGTGATTAACATGTGGGTTGGGAAGTAGTTAATGAGGTAGAACCTATTGCCCTGTTATTATCAAACCCTTGGGAGTTATTTCTACGTATTGCTTACATTGCTATGCTATGCTCGTAGACGTGGTTTGGGTGAGTGAAATCCATGACAGATGTGAGATTGTTAATTAATGGTTCAACTTAAGGTGGCAACTTGAATACACATCTGGGTGGATTGTTTGTCGGGCACCTGCAGAATCCAGTGTTGTCCTAGGATATCCCGGAGTACCCGTGTGATAATCCTAAGGTCCGCCACCCAGGCTCAAAGGGAACTGGGATATTTCATGCTAGAAACTTCCGTGTGCATCCACATGCTATTATGGGATCTAGCATAGCTGAGTAAGTTACATGAGCTCTCGAAGAGGTGGATCAGCATGTAGAGGGATGTAGGTTGGTACGGTCTGCCCGGAGTAAAGAGTAAATGTTTCTGAGAGGCTGTGTCTCGGTCATCCGTTTCTCAAACACCCTGTAGTGCGAGAAATCCAACAGAGGAGATCGGGTCTTGTGGGGAAAAGTGCACAAACCTCTGCAGAGTGTACAATCTAATCATGGTTAGCCGTGTCCCCGGTTATGGACAATTCTTGAGTATCTAGTACTTGGATTATCATATGTATCTCATCACTCTAAATTAATATTGTTGGGTTGATAATTACTTTTAATTGGGATTGAGTTGGAGGAACCTTCTCAATGATGTTTCAACTACCATGATAGTTAAATAAAATCTATTCCTTTGTTGTAGGGAAAAATTGGCTTTTCGCAAAAACTATAACCATAGAGCTTTCCACCAGCCAAATATGCATGTAGTGATAGCATTATTCTGTTCTTGCTCTACTGTGTTATATTGACAACATATTCAATGTGCTGACCCGTTTTCGGGATGCAACGTATTATGTTGGAGACTTTTCAGACAAGGAGTAAGGTTCGTTAGGTCATTGTCGTGCAGCTCAGCTATGCCGTTGGAGTTGATGGACTCACTTTATCTTCCAAGCCTTCCGTTGTTATCGTATTAGATGGCCTTAAGCCATATTTATTGTAATAAGTTCTCTTTTGAGACATTCTATGTAATAAGTGTGTGATTGCTACTCTGTTATAAATCCTCGAGTACTGTGTGTGTCAGCATTACCGATCCAGGGACGACACTCAAGCACAGAGACTTGACCGTTTGAGGTCGGCTCGCTACAAGATGGTATCAGAGCACACGCTGAGTGTAGGACACGACCACTAAGCTAAAGCCCTAGATCACTATTCTCTTCTCATTTCTGACTCCTCTCCATTTTCTACTCTTTAGAATGGTGGCCGCAAGGACCAAGTTTGCACAATCGGATGAAGACGCACCTTTTGGATGACACTTGAAGGAAATCACTAGGTACCTGAACATAGGAATACCAAGCTTCACCGGGACTTACACCGCCACTTTACCAAAAGAGGAGCAATGGATGATTCAAGTTCAAGTTCCAGGAAGGACATTCACGCCAGTCACTAAGCCCATAGAGTTTTCCTTTGATGCACTAACCTGGAGTCTAGGAAAGAGTATGGCAGCTCACATCACCATGGGACGCATTGGAGAAGTTTACCAAAAGGACCTTAAGGATACTATCTACCAGATTTGTGGGTGCCGAGATGAGCAATGGGAGATGATCAGTGATACGTCTCCAACGTATCTATATTTTTTGATTGCTCCATGCTATATTATCTACTGTTTTGGACACTATTGGGCTTTATTATCCACTTTTATATTATTTTTGGGACTAACCTATTAACCGGAGGCCCAGCCCAGAATTGTTGTTTTTTGCCTGTTTTAGGGTTTCGAAGAAAAGGAATATCAAATGGAGTCCAAACGGAATGAAACCTTCACGAACATGATTTTCTTAACGAACAAGACCCGGGAGACTTGGACCCTACGTCAAGACACAAAAGAGGAGGCCACGAGGTAGGGGGTGCTCCTACCCCCAGGCGCGCCCTCCACCCTCGTGGGCCCCCTGTTGCTCCACCGACGTACTCCTTCCTCCTATATATACCTACATACCCCCAAACGATCAGATACGGAGCCAAAACCCTAATTCCACTGCCGCAACTTTCTGTATCCATGAGATCCCATCTTGGGGCTTGTTCCGGAGCTCCGCCAGAGGGGGCATCGATCACGGAGGGCTTCTACATCATCACCATAGCCCCTCCGATGAAGTGTGAGTAGTTTACCTCGGACCTATGGGTCCATAGTTATTAGCTAGATGGCTTCTTCTCTCTTTTTGGATCTCAATACAATGTTCTCCCCCTCTCTTGTGGAGAACTATTCGATGTAATCTTCTTTTTGCGGTGTGTTAGTTGAGACCGATGAATTGTGGGTTTATGATCAAGTCTGTCTATGAATAATATTTGAATCTTCTCTGAATTCTTTTATGTATGATTGGTTATATTTGCAAGTCTCTTCGAATTATCAGTTTGGTTTGGCCTACTAGATTGATCTTTCTTGCAACGGGAGAAGTGCTTAGCTTTGGGTTCAATCTTGCGGTGTCCTTTCCTAGTGACAGTAGGGGCAGCAAGGCACATATTGTATTGTTGCCATCGAGGATAACAAGATGGGGTTTTCATCATATTGCATGAGTTTATCCCTCTATATCATGTCATCTTGCTTAAGGCGTTACTCTATTTTCATTAACTTAATACTCTAGATGCATGCTGGATAGCGGTCGATGAGTGGAGTAATAGTAGTAGATGCAGGCAGGAGTCGGTCTACTTGTCTCGGACGTGATGCCTATATACATGATCATACCTAGATATTCTCATAACTATGCTCAATTCTGTCAATTGCTCAATAGTAATTCGTTCACCCACCGTAGGATACTTATGCTCTTGAGAGAAACCACTACTGAAACCTATGGCCCCGGGGTCTATCTTCATCATATTAATCTTCCAATACTTAGTTATTTCCTTTGCTTTCTACTTTGATTTTATTTTACTTTGCATCTTTACCATAAAAATACCAAAAATATTATCTTATCATATCTATCAGATCTCGCTCTCGTAAGTGGCCGTGTAGGGATTGACAACCCCTTATCGTGTTGGTTGCGAGGAGTTATTTGTTTTGTGCAGGTACGAGGAACTCGCACGTAGCCTCCTACTGGATTGATACCTTGGTTCTCAAAAACTGAGGGAAATACTTATGCTACTTTGCTGCATCATCCCTTCCTCTTCGGGGAAAAACCAATGCAATGCTCAAGAGGTAGCAAGAAGGATTTCTGGCGCCATTGCCGGGGATTCTACACAAAAGTCAACATACCAAGTACACATCACAATCCCTATCCCCCGCATTACATTATTTGCCATTTGCCTCTCGTTTTCCTCTCCCCCACTTCACCCTTGCCGTTTTATTCACCCTCTCTCTCTCTATCCTCCCCCTCTTTCTCTATTTGCCTCTTTTTGCCCGCTTGCTTTTTGTTTGCTTGTGTGTTAGTTTGCTTGCTTGTCACGATGGCTCAAGATAATACTAAATTGTGTGACTTTACCAATACCAACAACAATGATTTTATTAGCACTCCGATTGATCCTCTTACCGATGCTGAATCTTGTGAAATTAATACTGGTTTGCTGAATCTTGTCATGAAAGATCCATTTTCCGGCCTTCCTAGTGAAGATGTCGCTACCCATCTGAATAGCTTCATTGATTTGTGTGATATGCAAAAGAAGAAAGATGTGGATAATGATATTGTTAAATTGAAGCTATTTCCTTTTTTGCTTAGAGATCGTGCTAAAGCTTGGTTTTCGTCTTTGCCTAAAAATAGTATTGATTCATGGAATAAATGCAAAGATGCTTTTATCTCTAAGTATTTTCCTCCCGCTAAGATCATCTCCCTTAGAAACGATATTATGAATTTTAAGCAACTTGATCATGAACATGTTGCACAAGCTTGGGAGAGGATGAAATTAATGATACATAATTGCCCTACTCATGGTTTGAATTTGTGGATGATTATACAAAAAATTTATGCCGGATTGAATTTTGCTTCTAGAAATCTTTTAGATTCGGCCGCGAGAGGCACTTTTATGGAAATCACTTTAGGAGAAGCTACTAAAATCCTAGATAATATTATGGTTAATTATTCTCAATGGCATACTGAAAGATCTAGTAATAAAAAGGTGCATGCGATAGAAGAAATTAATGTTTTGAGTGGAATGATGGATGAACTTATGAAATTATTTGCTAGTAAGAGTGTTTCTTCCGATCCTAATGAGATGCCCTTGTCTACTTTGATTGAGAATAATAATGAATCTATGGATGTAAATTTTTTTGGTAGGAACAATTTTGGTAACAACGCGTATAGAGGAAATTTCAATCCTAGGCCTTATCCTAGTAATCCCTCTAATAATTATGGTAATTCCTACAACAATTCTTATGGAAATTTTAATAAGATGCCCTCTGATTTTGAATCTAATATTAAAGAATTTATTACCTCGCAAAAGAATTTCAATGCTTTGATTGAAGAAAAATTGCTGAAGATTGATGAGCTGGCTAGGAACGTTGATAGAATTTCTCTTGATGTTGATTCTTTGAAACTTAGATCTATTCCACCTAAACATGATATCAATGAGTCTCTCAAAGCCATGAGAATTTCCATTGATGAGTGCAAAGAAAGAACCGCTAGGATTCGTGCTAAGAAAGATGCCTTTATAAGAGTGTGTTCTTCTAGTTCCTATGAAAATAAAGATGAAGATCTAAAAGTTATTGATGTGTCCCCTATTAAATCTTTGTTTTGCAATATGAATCAAAATAATGATGGGACTGAATATGATCCACCTTTACCTAGAAGACGTTCCAAGAATTCGGAGTTTTTAGATCTTGATGCTAAAATTAATGAAAGTGGGATTGAAGAAATTAAAACCCTAGATGTTGCTAAACCCACTATTTTGGATTTCAAGGAATTTAATTATGAAAATTTCTCTTTGATTGATTGTATTTCCTTGTTGCAATCCTTGCTAAATTCTCCTCATGCTTATAGTCAAAATAAAGCGTTCACTAAACATATCGTTGATGCCTTGATGCTATCTTATGAAGAAAAACTTGAATTAGAAGTTTCTATTCCTAGAAAACTTTATGATGAGTGGAAACCAACTATTAAAATTAAAATTAAAGATCATGAATGCTATGCTTTATGTGATTTGGGTGCTAGTGTTTCCACGATTCCAAAGACTTTGTGCGATTTGTTAGGTTTCCGTGATTTTGATGATTGCTCTCTAAACTTGCACCTTGCGGATTCCACTATTAAGAAACCTATGGTAAGAATTAATGATGTTCTTATTGTTGCAAATAGAAATTATGTGCCCGTAGATTTTATTGTTCTTGACATAGATTGCAATCCTTCATGTCCTATTATTCTTGGTAGACCTTTCCTTAGAACGATTGGTGCAATTATTGATATGAAGGAAGGAAATATTAGATTCCAATTTCCGTTAAGGAAAGGCATGGAACACTTTCCTAGAAAGAATATTAAATTACATTATGAATCTATTATGAGAGCCACTTATGGATTGCATGTTGGGGAAAGTAGTAATTTCAAAAAAATTCCTACGCACACGCAAGATCATGGTGATGCATAGCAACGAGAGGGGAGAGTGTGATCTACGTACCCTTGTAGACTGACAGCGGAAGTGTTGGCACAACGCGGTTGATGTAGTCGTACGTCTTCACGGCCCGACTGATCAAGCACCGAAACTACGGCACCTCCGAGTTTTAGCACACGTTCAGCTCGATGACGATCCCCGGATTCTGATCCAGCAAAGTGTCGGGGAAGAGTTCCGTCAGCACGATGGCGTGGTGACGATCTTGATGTACTACCGTCGCAGGGCTTCGCCTAAGCACCGCTATAATATTATCGAGGATTATGGTGGAAGGGGGCACCGCACACGGCTAAGAATATGATCACGTGGATCAACTTGTGTGTCTAGGGGTGCCCCTTGCCCCTGTATATAAAGGAGCAGGGGGAGGTGCGGCCGGCCAGGAGGAGGGCGCGCCAGGAGGAGTCTTACTCCCACCGGGAGTAGGATTCCCCCCTTTCCTAGTTGGAATAGGATTCGGGAGGGGGAAAGAGGAGAGAGAGAAGGAAGGGGGGACGCCGCCCCCCTCTCCTTGTCCTATTCGGACTAGGGGGGAGGGCGCGCGGCCCAGCCCTGGCCACCTCTCCTCTCTTCCACTAAAGCCCACTAAGGCCCATATACCTCCCGGGGGCTTCCGGTAACCTCCCGGTACTCTGGTAAAATCCCGATTTCACCTGGAACACTTCCGATATCCAAATATAGGCTTCCAATATACCAATCTTATTGTCTCGACCATTTCGAGACTCCTCGTCATGTCCGTGATCACATCTGGGACTCTGAACAAACTTCGGTACATCAAAATGCATAAATTCATAATATAACTGTCATCAAAACCGTAAGCATGCGGACCCTACGGGTTCGAGAACAATGTAGACATGACCGAGACACGTCTCCGGTCAATAACCAATAGCGGAACCTGGATGCTCATATTGGCTCCCACATATTCTACGAAGATCTTTATCGGTCAGACCGCATAACAACATACGTTGTTCCCTTTGTCATCGGTATGTTACTTGCCCGAGATTCGATCGTTGGTATCTCAATACCTAGTTCAATCTCGTTACCGGCAAGTCTCTTTACTCATTTCCTAATACATCATCTTGCAACTAACTCATTAGTTGTAATGCTTGCAAGGCTTATGTGATGTGCATTACCGAGAGGGCCCAAAGATACCTCTCCGACAATCGGAGTGACAAATCCTAATCTCGAAATATGCCAACCCAACATGTACCTTTGGAGACACCTATAGAGCTCCTTTATAATCACCCAGTTATGTTGTGACGTTTGGTAGCACACAAAGTGTTCCTCCGGCAAACGGGAGTTGCATAATCTCATAGTCATAGGAACATGTATAAGTCATGAAGAAAGCAATAGCAACATACTAAACGATCGGGTGCTAAGCTAATGGAATGGGTCATGTCAATCACATCATTCTTCTAATGATGTGATCCCGTTAGTCAAATAACAACTCTTTTATTCATGGTTAGGAAACATAACCATCTTTGATTAACGAGCTAGTCAAGTAGAGGCATACTAGCGACACTCTGTTTGTCTATGTATTCACACATGTATTATGTTTCCGGTTAATACAATTCTAGCATGAATAATAAACATTTATCATGATATAAGGAAATAAATAATAACTTTATTATTGCCTCTAGGGCATATTTCCTTCAGTTTCCCACTTGCACTAGAGTCAATAATCTAGTTCACATCGCCATGTGATTCAACACTAATAGTTCACATCACCATGTGATTAACACCCATAGTTCACATTGTCATGTGACCTATACCCAAAGGGTTTACTAGAGTCAGTAATCTAGTTCACATCGTTTATGTGATTAACACCCAAAGAGTACTAAGGTGTGATCATGTTTTGCTTGTGAGATAATTTTAGTCAATGGGTCTGTCACATACAGATCCGTAAGTATTTTGCGAATTCTATGTCTACAATGCTCTGCACGGAGCTACTCTAGCTAATTTCTCCCACTTTCAATATGTATCTAGATCGAGACTTAGAGTCATCCAGATCTGTGTCAAAACTTGCATCGACGTAACTTTTTACGACGAACCTTTTTGTCACCTCCATAATTGAGAAATATTTCCTTATTCCACTAAGGATAATTTTGACCGCTGTCCTGTGATCTACTCTTAGATCACTATTGTACTCCCTTGCTTAACACAGTGTCGGGTATACAATAGATCTGGTACACAGCATGGCATACTTTATAGAACCTATGGCTGAGGCATAGGGAATGACTTTCATTCTCTTTCTATCTTCTGCCGTGGTCGGGCTTTGAGTCTTACTCAATTTCACACCTTGTAACACAGCTAAGAACTCTTTCTTTGACCGTTCCAATTTTGAACTACTTCAAAATATTGTCAAGGTATGTACTCATTGGAAAAAAACTTATCAAGAGTCTTGATCTATCTCTATAGATCTTGATGCTTGATATGTAAGCAGCTTCACCGAGGTCTTTCTTTGAAAAACTTCTTTCAAAACACTCCTTTATGCTTTGCAGAATAATTCTACATTATTTCCGGTCAACAATATGTCATTCACATATACTTATCAGAAATGTTGTAGTGCTCCCACTCACTTTCTTGTAAATACAGGCTTCACCGCAAGTCTGTATAAAACTATATGCTTTGATCATCTCATCAAGGCGCATATTCCAACTCCGAGATGCTTGCACCAGTCCATAGATGGATCGCTGGAGCTTGCACATTTTGTTAGCACCTTTAGGATTGACAAAACCTTCTGGTTGTATCATATACAACTCTTCTTTAATAAATCCATTAAGGAATGCAGTTTTGTTTATTCATTTGCCGGATTTCATAAAATGCGGCAATTGCAAACATGATTCGGACAGACTTAAGCATAGATACGAGTGAGAAACTCTCATCGTAGTCAACACGTTGAACTTGTCGAAAACCTTTTGCGACAATTCTAGCTTTGTAGATAGTAACTCTACTATCAACGTCCGTCTTCCTCTTGAAGATCCATTTAATCTCAATGGCTCGCCGATCATTGGGCAAGTCAATCAAAGTCCATACTTTGTTCTCATACATGGATCTCATCTCAGATTTCATGGCCTCAAGCCATTTCGCGGAATCTGGGCTCATCATCGCTTCCTCATAGTTCGTAGGCTCGTCATGGTCAAGTAACATGACCTCCAGAACTGGATTACCGTACCACTCTGGTGCGGATCTCACTCTGTTTTTTTTCTACGAGGTTCGGTAGTAACTTGATCTGAAGTTACATGATCATCATCATTAGCTTCCTCACTAATCGGTCTAGTAGTCACAGGAACAGATTTCTGTGATGAACTACTTTCCAATAAGGGAGCAGGTACAGCTACCTCATCAAGTTCTACTTTCCTCCCACTCACTTCTTTCAAGAGAAATTCCTTCTCTAGAAAGGATCCATTCAAAGCAACGAATATCTCACCTTCGGATCTGTGATAGAAGTATCCTATGAAGACGCACTTCTCCGATTTGGGTTTGAGCTTATCAGGTTGAAACTTTTTCACATAAGCATTGCAACCTCAAACTTTAAGAAACGACAGCTTAGGTTTCTTGCCAAACCATAGTTCATACGGTGTCGTTTCAACGGATTTAGATGGTGCCCTATTTAACATGAATGCAGCTGTCTCTAATGCATAACCCCAAAACGATAGTGGTAGATCGGTAAGAGACATCATAGATCGCACCATATCTAATAAAGTACGGTTATGACGTTCGGACACACCATTACATTGTGGTGTTCCAGGTGGCGTGAGTAGTGAAACTATTTCACATTGTTTTTAACTAAAGGCTAAACTCGTAACTCAAATACTCTTCTCTACGATCAGATCGTAGAAACTTTATTTTCTTGTTACCATGATTTTTCACTTCACTCTGAAATTCTTTGAACTTTTCAAATATTTCAGACTTATGTTTCATCAAGTAGATATACTCATATCTGCTCAAATCATCTGTGAAGATCAGAAAATAATGATACTTGTCGCGAGCCTCAATATTCATCGGACCACATACATCAGTATGTATGATTTCCAACAAATCTGTTGCTCGCTCCATTGTTCCGAAGAACAGAGTCTTAGTCATCTTGCCCATGAGGCATGGTTCGCAAGCATCAACTGATTCATAATCAAGTGATTCCAAAAGCCCATTAGCATGGAGTTTCTTCATGCACTTTACACCGATATGACCTAAACGGTAGTGCCACAAATAAGTTGCACTATCATTATTAACTTTGCATCTTTTGGTTTCAATATTATGATTATGTGTATCACTACGATCGAGATCCAACGAACTATTTTCATTGGGTGTGTAACCATATAAGGTTTTATTCATGTAAACAGAACAACAATTTATTCTCTTACTTAAATGAATAACCGTATTACAATAAACAGGATCAAATCATATTCATGCTCAACGCAAACACCAAATAACACTTATTTAGGTTCAACACTAATCCCGAAATTATAGGGAGTGTGCGATGATGATCATATCAATCTTGGAACCACTTCCAACACACATCGTCACTTCACCCTTAACTAGTCTCTGTTTATTCTGCAACTCCCGTTTCGAGTTACTAATCTTAGCAACTGAACTAGTATCAAATACTGAGGGGTTGCTATAAACACTAGTAAAGTACACATCAATAACATGTATATCAAATATACTTATGTTCACTTTGCCATCCTTCTTATCCGCCAATCACTTGGGGTAGTTCCGCTTCCAGTGACCAGTCCCTTTGCAGTAGAAGCACTTAGTCTTAGGCTTAGGACCAGACTTGGGCTTCTTCACTTGAGCAGCAACTTGCTTGATGTTCTTCTTAAAGTTCCCCTTCTTCCCTCTGCCCTTTTCTTGAAACTAGTGGTCTTGTCTACCATCAACACTTGATGTTTTTCTCGATTTCTACCTTCGTCAATTTCAGCATTACGAAGAGCTTGGGAATCGTTTCCGTTATCCCTTGCATATTATAGTTCATCACGAAGTTCTACTAACTTGGTGATGGTGACTAGAGAATTCTGTCAATCACTATCTTATCTGGAAGATTAACTCCCACTTGATTCAAGCAATTGTAGTACCCAGACAATCTGAGCACATGCTCACTAGTTGAGCGATTCTCCTCCATCTTTTAGCTATAGAACTTGTTGGAGACTTCATATCTCTCAACTCGGGTATTTGCTTGCAATATTAACTTCAACTCCTGGAACATCTCATATGGTCCATGACGTTCAAAACGTCTTTGAAGTCCCGATTCTAAGCTGTTTAAGCATGGTGCACTAAACTATCAAGTAGTCATCATATTGAGCTAGCCAAACGTTCATAACGTCTGCATCTGCTCCTGCAATAGGTCTGTCACCTAGCGGTGCATCAAGGACATAATTCTTCTATGCAGCAATGAGGATAAACCTTAGATCACGGATCCAATCCGCATCATTGCTACTAACATTTTTCAACACAATTTTCTCTAGGAACATATCAAAAATAAAACAGGGGAGCTAAAGCGAGCTATTGATCTACAACATAGATATGCTAATACTACTAGGACTAAGTTCATGATAAATTAAAGTTCAATTAATCATATTACTTAAGAACTCCCACTTAGACAGACATCCCTCTAATCCTCTAAGTGATCACGTGATCCAAATCAACTAAATCATGTCCGATCATCATGTGAGATGAAGTAGTTTCATTGGTGAACATCACTATGTTGATCATATCTACTATATGATTCACGCTCGACCTTTCGGTCTCCATGTTCCGAGGCCATATCTGTATATGCTTGGCTCGTCAAGTATAACCTGAGTATTCTGCATGTGCAACTGTTTTGCACCCGTTGTATTTGAACATAGAGCCTATCACACCCGATCATCACATGGTGTCTCAGCACGAAGAACTTTCGCAACGGTGCATACTCAGGGAGAACACTTCTTAATAATTAGTGAGAGATCATCTTAAAATGCTACCGTCAATCAAAGCAAGATAAGATGCATAAAAGATAAACATCACATGCAATCAATATAAGTGATATGATATGGCCATCATCATCTTGTGCTTGTGATCTCCATCTTCGAAGCACCGTCGTGATCACCATCGTCACCGGCGCGACACCTTGATCACCATCGTAGCATCGTTGTCGTCTCGCCAATCTTATGCTTCCACGACTATCGCTACCGCTTAGTGATAAAGTAAAGCATTACAGTGCAATTGCATTGCATACAATAAAGCGACAACCATATGGCTCCTGCCAGTTGCCAATAACTTGGTTACAAAACATGATCATCTCATACAATAAAATTTAGCATCATGTCTTGACCATATCACATCACAACATGCCCTGCAAAAACAAGTTAGACGTCCTCTACTTTGTTGTTGCAAGTTTTACGTGGCTGCTACAGGCTTAAGTAAGAACCAATCTTACCTACGCATCAAAACCACAACGATAGTTTGTCAAGTTGGTGCTGTTTTAACCTTCGCAAGGACCGGGCGTAGCCACACTCGGTTCAACTAAAGTTGGAGAAACTGTCACCCGCTAGCCACCTTTGTGCAAAGCACATCGGGAGAACCGGTCTCGCGTAAGCGTACGCGTAATGTCGGTCCGGGCCACTTTGTCCAACAATACCGCCAAACCAAAGTATGACATGCTGGTAAGCAGTATGACTTATATCACCCACAACTCACTTGTGTTCTACTCGTGCATATAACATCAACACATAAAACCTGGCTCTGATACCACTGTTGGGGAACGTAGTAATTTCAAAAAAATTCCTATGCACACGCAAGATCATGGTGATGCATAGCAACGAGAGGGGAGAGTGTGATCTACATACCCTTGTAGACCGACAGCGGAAGCGTTAGCACAACACGGTTGATGTAGTCGTACGTCTTCACGGCCCGACCGATCAAGCACCGAAACTACGGCACCTCCGAGTTCTAGCACACGTTCAGCTCGATGACGATCCCCGGACTCCGATCTAGCAAAGTGTCGGGGAAGAGTTCCGTCAGCACGACGGCGTGGTGACGATCTTGATGTACTACCGTCGCAAGGCTTCGCCTAAGCACCGCTATAATATTATCGAGGATTATGGTGGAAGGGGGCACCGCACATGGCTAAGAATATGATCACGTGGATCAACTTGTGTGTCTAGGGGTGCCCCCTGCCCCCGTATATAAAGGAGCAGGGGGAGGTGCGGCCGGCCAGGAGGAGGGCGCGCCAGAAGGAGTCCTACTCCCACCGGGAGTAGGATTCCCCCCCTTTCCTAGTTGGAATAGGATTCGGGAGGGGGAAAGAGGAGAGAGAGAAGGAAGGGGGGGGGGCGCCGCCCCCTTCTCCTTGTCCTATTCGGACTAGGGGGGAGGGGCGCGTGGCCCAGCCCTGGCCACCTCTCCTCTCTTCCACTAAAGCCCACTAAGGCCCATATACCTCCCGGGGGGTTCCGGTAACCTCCCGGTACTCCGGTAAAAATCCCGATTTCACCCGGAACACTTCCGATATCCAAATATAGGCTTCCAATATATCAATATTTATGTCTCGACCATTTCGAGACTCCTCGTCATGTCTGTGATCACATCCGGGACTCCGAACAAACTTCGGTACATCAAAATGCATAAACTCATAATATAACTGTCATCAAAACCTTAAGCGTGCGGACCCTACGGGTTCGAGAACAATGTAGACATGACCGAGACACGTCTCCGGCCAATAACCAATAGCGGAACCTGGATGCTCATATTGGCTCCCACATATTCTACGAAGATCTTTATCGGTCAGACCGCATAACAACATACGTTGTTCCCTTTGTCATCGGTATGTTACTTGCCCGAGATTCGATCGTTGGTATCTCAATACCTAGTTCAATCTCGTTACCGGCAAGTCTCTTTACTCGTTTCGTAATACATCATCTTGCAACCAACTCATTAGTTGTAATGCTTGCAAGGCTTATGTGATGTGCATTACTAAGAGGGCACAGAGATACCTCTCCGACAATCGGAGTGACAAATCCTAATCTCGAAATACGCCAACCCAACATGTACCTTTGGAGACACCTATAGAGCTCCTTTATAATCACCCAGTTACGTTGTGACGTTTGGTAGCACAAAAAGTGTTCCTCCGGCAAACGGGAGTTGCATAATCTCATAGTCATAGGAACATGTATAAGTCATGAAGAAAGCAATAGCAACATACTAAACGATCGGGTGCTAAGCTAATGGAATGGGTCATGTCAATCACATCATTCTTCTAATGATGTTATCCCGTTAATCAAATAACAACTCTTTTGTTTTGCTTGGAGCGTCTTGTATGATTTGAGTCTTTAACTTTTAGTTTACCACAATCATCCTTGCTGTACACACCTTTTGAGAGATCCATACATGATTTGGAATTTGTTAGAATACTCTATGTGCTTCGCTTATATCATTTGATTTATATAGTTTTGCTCTAGTACTTCACTTATATCTTTTAGAGCACGGTGGTGGATTTGTTTTATAGAAACTATTGATCTCTCATGCTTCAATTATATTATTTTGAGAGTCTTAAATAGCATGGTAATTTACTTAAATAATCCCAATATGCTTGGTATACAATTATAATAAAAAGAACTTCCTTATGAGTGTGTTGAATGTTATGAGAAGTTTGATACTTGATAATTGTTTTGAGATATGAAGATGGTGATATTAAAGTTATGCTAGTTGAGTAGTTGTGAATTTGAGAAATACTTGTGTTAAAGTTTGTGATTCCCGTAGCATGCACGTATGGTGAACCGTTATGTGATCAAGTCGGAGCATGATTTATTTTTTGATTGTCTTCCTTATGAGTGGCGGTCGGGGACGAGCGATGGTCTTTTCCTACCAATCTATCCCCCTAGGAGCATGCGCGTAATACTTTGCCTTGATAACTTGTAGATTTTTGCAATAAGTATATGAGTTCTATATGACTAATGTTGAGTCCATGGATTATACGCACTTTTCTCACCCTTCCACTTTTGCTAGCCTCTCTTATACCGCACACCTTTCGCTGGTATCATACACCCACCATATACCTTCCTCAAAACAGCCACCGTACCTAACTATTATGGCATTTCCATAGCCATTTCGAGATATATTTCCATGCAACTTTCCACCGCTCTGTTTATTATGACACACTCCATCATTGTCATATTGCTTAGCATGATCATGTAGTTGACATCGTATTTGTGGCAAAGCCACCATTCATAATTATTTCATACATGTCACTCTTGATTCATTGCATATCCCGGTACACCGCCGGAGGCATTCATATAGAGTCATATTTTGTTCTAAGTATCAAGTTGTAAGAAAAATAAAAGTGTGATTGTCGTGGAATTGTCACGGCAGATGTCCTTTTGCAAGGACTTAGTCATGGAGCCATCGCAACTAGGAAGCTTAAAGGGGTTAATCGGGACAAGGACACGCGAGGTTTATACTAGTTCAGCCCCTTACGGTGAAGGAAGGCCTACGTCTAGTTGGGTTGGAATTGCTTGAGGTTTCGATGACCAGGGGCGAGATACGCTATGCCTGGCTCTTGATCCGTTGTTTCTCACCCTAAGCCACTGGCGGGTCGTCCCCTTATATACACGGGTTGACGCCCTGCGGCCTACAGAGTCCCGGCTGGCTCATAAACAGTGTCCGGCTCGGCGACTAGTTACTTCTACCTTACAGTACAATTTACCATCATGGCGGTTTATCTTTACGGGCCTCAGAGTCGCCTGTGGGCCTTTAAGCCTTTTAGTGAACCGCCATCTTCATGCCTTGGTCTTGGGCTTCTGATGAACCTCTATTTGCGTAACCCGGCCCCTCTTGGATGGCTTACACAAATAGTCATATCCCCAACATTAGGCCCCAGATTGATTTGAACCGGTTCATGTCAATCTTTGAAAACCTTATGAACTGGCCTTTAGTCTTCTGTCTTGCGTGAAAATTGTAACCCGCCGTGACGTCATCCTTTGGCTCCGGGTTAAATCACCGTGACGTCATCTTCAATAAAACTTATATTTTAATTCATCATATCTTCAACGGATCTTTGCCTTTACTGACCCTCCCGAAAATCAAGGCATCGGGGCTGCTGGATAATGATGTCTTGGTCTCCTCGTTTCTCGCGCCGTCTCAGTTGGTCCTCCTTATAAATAGGCGCGACCTAGGTCTTTTTCCTTTCCTCCGGTCGTCTTCTTCCTCGCACTCCCTCTTCTGCCGCTCGAGCTCCGCCGCCGCCACCGTCGGAAACCTCGTCTTCACCGACTCAGGCCACTGCATCACCCTGTTTTTTGACCAGAGAACAACGGCAACCCTCCGCAGTTCTTCCACATCGGTGAGTTCTCTTTCCCCCCTTTCTCATATCTGCATTAGTATTGTCTTGAGTTCGTCGACGTTCATCGTCGCCCGACGCAACCTCCATTAGTTCTTACCTCTAATACCTTATTCAGATCGTAAAAACCACATAGAACTGCTGCGGGGGATGTTGTGTGCTTATTCTATATGAAAACAGATCTCATTTCCTTGTTTTGGAAGTCCTCCTTGAGTATATGGACTTCCCTGTACTATTTTAGGTCTAGAATTTTTTCCTTTCCAGAGCATCGTTTGATCCAAAATAATAATTGCAATTTGTGAAACCTGTTTGCTCCACACTTAGCCAAAAATTGTATCTGTTGACTCTGTTTCAGCCATAGTAGTCCGTGTAACCGGTTTAAGATAATACCGGCTGTCAGCACCGCTTGCTTCTGGCGACTTAAGAAAACCTTAATCATCTTTAATACTTGCAGCTGTTAAACATTATCACATAGTTACCTGTATGTCATTAGGCCCCTTCTTAAGCCGCCATCTTAAATAACCCAATAATGCTTATTCTCCGGGTTATAATAAACCGAAATTTTTTCCTTTATCTTGTTGTAGGCTTCAATTTACTCAATGGCACCCAAGGCTGTTAAACCTCCGGTTACTTGCAACTGGGTCCCATCCATTGTTACAGAGAGCAAAATGTCCGAGTTTGTAAAGTCTGGCCATCTGCCCAAGAAGGATGTCATGTCTTATCGTGCTCCTGACCTGTCTGAAGAGAAACCTCAACCCAAGGAAGGGGAGGTGATCATTTTTACCGATCACATGAGCCGGGGATTTGCTCCTCCCGGTTCAAAATTATTTAGAGACGTTTTGCACTTCTTTGACTTAAGACCTCAAGACATCGGGCCCAATTCCGTGTCAAATATCTGCAACTTCCAAGTTTTCTGTGAGGTCTACCTTGGAGAAGAACCCAGCCTACTATTGTTCAGGGAATTGTTCTATTTGAACCGGCAGAATGAGCGGGCCAACGGGCCCAGTCTGGAGCTTGGTGGCATATCGATTCAAAGGCGGAGAGACTGCCTGTTCCCCTATGCTGAATTGCCGAGTCATCTAAAGGAATGGAACCAGACATGGTTCTACTGCCAAGATACTTCTCCGGCTGGTGAAAACCCGCTGCCCGGCTTCCGTGCATCGCGCCTTGAACCTACTCACCCGCTGCCGGATAAGTTGACTGCTATTGAACGTCTGCCACTCACTCCCAAGATCAAGAAGATTAAAGCTCTTTTAGGGAACGACTTAGATGGCATTGACCTGGTCTGAGTCTGGGTTGCTTGGAGAATAATTCCGTTAAGCCGCCGCCCCGACTTAATGTGTAATTATTCAGGCGAGAAAGATGACCCTCAGCGTCATAGTCCTGACGACTTACCAGATGACGTAGTGGAAGCTACAACTCAGTCTTTGTTGAAAGAGGGCACAGTGAATAGTAACACTTTCGGCTTACTACCTTTTTGCAAGAAGAACCCGCCCCCTGCAGTAAGTTTCCAGCCGTCGGGTTATTTTTTATCATGTTATACTGTATTCTTACGCATAACCCTTTATAACCTTTTACAGGCAAATGATAACTTCTGGAAAATCCAATATGATCATGAGGCGGCCAAGAAAGCTAGGGCGGCCAAGAGAGCCGAAAGGAAAACCGCCAAGCCCACCACTTCAAGGAAAAGGAAGCCAAGCGCTTCTAAGCTGTTTCAGCTTGATGATTCTGATGATAATGAGGAAGAGGTAACTTTTTAATTTCCCTTTCTCCTTTATCACTACCTTACTGATATTAACCTTCTTTCAGGAAGACATGGGCAACAGCCAACCCGTCAAGGAAGAGGTAACTATAATCTCCTCCGACTCCGAGCTTCGGCCGCGTTAGAAAATTCGAAGAGTAACCCGAAAAGTAAGATTTTCACACCCTTTGGCTTACCAAGATCCTGACTTTCTTTTGAAGCAACAACAATTTGAAAACCGGAGGCAGACCCGGACCAACAAGGATGCAGAGCTATCCTCTGGCTTGCCTAACACAACCCGGAAGTGTCGGACTGAGGTTATCTCCAACTTATACCCTTTTTTACCTTTGGCGGGTCTAATCCGTCAACCTCTCAATTCCTCTGACTCCAATTACCAGGATACCTCTCCTTCATCCGGCGAGTCCATGCAATCAAACATGCTGGCTTTTAAGACTGCCCCTGGGTAATATCAATTTATTCACCTTATGTTTTTCTTTCTTCATGTTTCTTTACTTATTTCTCTGCTTTGCCCACAGTGTGCAGGTTAAGCCCAGGAAGAAAACCAAGAAGGATAAACTGGCCCAAACCCCTGTGGTGACTGAACCGGAACATGGTATAGCTGCTCCCGACTCTTCCACACATCAACCGCCGCCTGAGCCGGCTCAAGACATTGCAGCACCAACTTTTGACCCGCCTGCTGAAGATATTCTTGATGGTTCTGTTAACCCGGAGGCACCTAGCCCAGTCAAAACGGCTGACCCAGAAGTGGAATTTCTCAAGGCTCAATTCGTTGAGCCGGCCAGGCCCACCGTCCTTGCCAAATGCTCGGCTAAAGAGGAGTTGCTAGAATGCTGTAAGGCCAAGATGGATATCACCGACTATACTCATTTGAGTATTGGAGAGGTCGTCTCGGGCTATATCACCCAGGTGCAAAGCAGTCGTGACCTGGAAATTGACATGGTGAAGCAAATACAGCAAAAATCTGAGGTATGACTTATGCTTCCTTACTTTCAATCATACTTATTGTACCAGCCCCCAAGTCTATTGCTTATGAATAAATATGCTGTAGACTTAGAAAAATTGTTAGAGCTACTTGCCCGGCTTAAAGAAACATATTTAAACTGGATGTAACACAATACCTTTAACTTGCGATACACATTAGCCCCCAAGTGCCAAGTATCTTTGCTTGCAAAGTATTTGGGACTTAATATCCAGGACCGGCTTAATAATTTAGAAAGCTTCGGTATACATTATCCCCCAAGTGTCAAGTATCTTTGCTTGCAAAGTGCTTGGGACATAATATTATTTACCGTAATCTTGACTACTATTCGGTGCAATGCAGGCCACCATAAGTCAATTTGAATCGGAGATTGCTGACCTGAAGAACCGCCTGGCAGCCCAGGAGATTGAAATTCAAAAGGCCAACTCCAAATTTGAATTCAGCGTCTCTGAACAAGAGAAGCTGAAGAAAAATTTTGAGTCAGAGAAGAAAATTTGGACTAACGAAAAGGCCGGACTGGTGACCTGGGCCGAGACAGCAGAGGCGTCGCTGGCAAACGCAACAGCCGAACTGACCGGCTTACAACGCCAGATATCTCGGATGGTCTCAGCAATCTTTGGTAAGTTATCTTAAGCAAGCATTAAATATTGTAAATATTCCTTCAATTGTTACCTGAGGTTTACCTTATACTTACCAATACAGGCCCCAGGAGCACAAACCTCAAGCAGAATATGCTGATCAAATTGAAGGCGGTGTATACTCTAGTAGAGCAACTGTATATCGGGTCACAACGTGCCTTGGACGTTGTAGCCTTATCAAATGATGTGCCCCACCTCTTGCAAGATGTGTTACAACGGCTTGCTGTACTTCCTTAGCGGATTCAAGAGTTGAGACGGGCCCAAGCAAGAGCCGGAGCAATAGCCGCTTTGAGTCGGGCCAAAGCATGGTTACCAGAGCTAGACCCGGCCAACATCGCTCTTGGGTATCCAAGTTTAAAGGAGGATGGCACTCCATTTGATGAAAAGGATTTCACCACCTGCATGAGGGATATACGCCCTGTGGCCACTCAAATTGGAAACGACACTGATCTCACCAAGTGTCAGCCAGGTTATGACAAGGAGAATCGGAGAATCCCCATGCCGCATTATGACGATGTCAGCTTGATCCCTCCAATCCGTAAGCACACCTTTGCCCCTGAAGTTGACCCAACCGGTTTAACAGATGATGAAGCTGAGTTTGAGGCCTTGAGTGGCATTGACTGGGCCTCATCATCCTTCCAGGACAAAGTAGCCGGCGGAGAGGCAGAGAAGGATAACCCGGAGGCTTAAAGTCAACCCCAAGAGTAGATTGCCAGGCGCCACCTGCTTATGTCGTTGTAGAAAAACAATGCCGCATCATTCAGACTCGGGGAGTCTTGTAACAGAGTAGAAAATACTTTGAGTTTTGCTATGACTTTGCGCATGCTTATGTCCCTTAATACTTGCATAAGCCACCGTCACTATGCACTTTGTAGTTTATATGAATCTGTTATGTCCTTTGCAGAAATGTATTGCATTGCCCTGTGATGCTTACGGCTACTTTTCCGGCTTATATAAGCCAACCCCTGAGGGTAAGTTTAACTCCTGAAAATTGGCACATAAAAGTTCACCTGGTACTTAACAACCTGATGTAACTAATATTAATCCTGGAGGATTGCAATGTATTCCATTGTATTTTCAAGAGGGTTGCAAGATATCCAATGTTGATACTTGTAAAATATGATGAACAAAATTCAAGGGTTTCTGATTCGAATACGATCAGTGAACCGATCCAAAGGGGTTGAGCTAAGATTCGGATACGATCTGTTAGCCCCCAGTGGCTATGGCGATGCCGATCAAGTGGGTATCGACATCTATGTTCTCTTTGGTTCGAATACGACCTATGTTTGAATAGGAAGCCCCCAAGTGACCATAAGAGTTGTTTAATGACGCTGATTCGAATACGATCCACGTCAGACCCAAAGGGGTTAAGCTATGATTCAAATATGATCAAGAAGCCCCCAAGTGGGTTTGGCAGTATGCCGATCAAGTGGGTATCGACAACTATGTTCTCTTTGGTTCGAATACGACCTATGTTTGAACAGGAAGCCCCCAAGTGATCACGGCTAGATTCAGATATGATCATAAGCCGGACCAAAGGAAAGCCGGATTCAGATATGATCCGCTTCTCCTTGGTTATCTCCACCACCTGACAAAGAAAACACATAAACCTTTTTTGGGAGTGGAAAAAAGGACAGAGGTCCTGCTTTATTGCTTTATGTAATATACATAGTATAAGTATATACACATTAGAGCCGATGGCTCAAGTATAATAAGGCCGAAGATGAGCGATATTCCACGGCCGATGGGTCTCCTCCTCTGACTTACGTGAGTCTTTGTGCTCCCGAACGTCGATAAGGTAGTATGATCCGTTGTTTAGATTCTTGCTGACCACAAAGGGTCCTTCCCAAGGAGGGGATAGCTTGTGCATGTCAGATTGATCCTGGATGAGTCGGAGCACTAAGTCGCCTTCCTGAAAGGTTCTGGACCTAACCCGGCGGCTGTGGTAGCAGCGCAGGTCTTGCTGGTAAATCGCCGAGCGGGCTATTGCCAAGTCTCGCTCTTCATCCAACAGGTCAAGTGCGTCTTGCCAAGCTTTTTCATTGTCTTCCTCAACATAAGCCGCCACACGGGGTGAGTCATGATGGATGTCACTTGGCAGGACCGCCTCTACTCTATACACCATAAAGAAAGGCGTGTAACCCGTAGATCTGTTAGGTATAGTATTGATGCTCCAAAGTACAGAAGGTAACTCCTCCACCCAACAACCCGGCGTCCGCTGCAAGGGGACCAAGAGCCGGGGCCTGATACCCCTCAAGATTTCTTGATTAGCTCATTCTGCTTGACCATTGGATTGAGGGTGAGCCACAGCTGAAACATCAAGCCGGATATGCTCTCATTGACAGAACTCTTCCATAGCTCCTTTGGAGAGGTTAGTGCCATTATCAGTTATGATGTGTGGAAAACCAAAGCGAAAAATCACTTTTTTCATAAACTGGACCGCCGTGGCTGCATCACACTTACTGACTGGCTCCGCCTCCACCCACTTTGTGAACTTGTCAACCACCACCAAGAGGTGCGTCCTTTTATCCTTAGACCTTTCGAAAGGCCCGACCATATCAAGCCCCCAGACTGCAAACGGCCAAGTAATTGGAATCATCCTCAATTCTTGAGCTGGCACATGGGCTCGTTGTGAGAATTTCTGACATCCGTCACATTTACTGACCAGGTCTTCTGAATAAGCATGAGCCGTCAGCCAATAAAACCCATGGCGGAAAGCTTTGGCCACAAGAGATTTTGAGCCGGCGTGATGACCACAATCGCCTTCATGAATCTCACGAAGGATCTCCTGACCCTCTGTAGGTGACACACAACGTTGAAACGCTCCAGTGACGCTGCAATGATGTAACTCGCCATTGACAATTGTCATGGACTTGGACCGCCGGGCGATTTGTCTTGCCAAGGTCTCATCTTCAGGCAACTCTCCCTGGGTCATGTAAGCCAAATAAAGCATTGTCCAATCCGGGATAACGTGGAGAGCCGCCACCAGCTGTGCCTCCGGGTCTGGTACTGCCAGATCTTCCTCTATAGGTAACTTAACAAAAGGATTATTGTAAGTGCATCTAGTGCCACCCCTAGTTGGTTTTGGAGTAATGACGACAAACCTAGTTGAGGGACTAATGTGTTTGTGAGAATTGCAGGATAACACAGGTAGAAGTCCCTCATTGATTCGGTTTTCCTACCAGAGATGACCCCTAAAAATGTATGAAGACTTTGAAGTCAAAGGTGGTATATGAAGATATTCACATTGAAGACTATGACAAGAGAAGACACCACATGAAGCCTATGGAGCTCGAAGACTTAGATCTTTCGTAGTTCTCTTTCTTTTGTGTTGAGTCATAGGAACCACCGTACTGTTAAGTGGGGTCCAAGAGAACCAGTCAGAATGACTGAAGTGATGCCTAACCATAACCTATGTCTTCGAGTGAAGACTATAAGAGCGAATCTTGTCCAGAGTCGGACAAGTCAGCTTTGCTTGTAGCCCAAGTAAAGTTGCCGTGTGAGTTTGAAATCTAACCGTTGGAACACGTGTCAGTTCTTTAGTGACCCAGGGTCATTTCAGACAAATCAGGTCGGGTTGCCAAGTGGCTATAAATAGCCCACCCCCTACAACCATAAATGGTTGGCTGCTCAGATTGAGAGTATGGCTTTTGTCGTTTGAGAGCAACCCAGCTCGAAGCCTTTGAGAGAGAATTCCTTGCGAGTATAAAGCCCTAACCACCCAAAGCCAAAGAGAATTAGGCTTCACTTAAGTGTTCTTGTCTGTGTGATCTGAAGACTTATTACACTTGAGGACTGTGCATCCTCCAGCCGATTAGGCGTCGCATTCTAAGCATCCAAGAGACATTGTGGATTGCCGGTGAACGAAGTCTGTGAAGGTTTGCGAGTCTACCTTGAAGACTTACCAGAGTGATTGGGCGAGGTCTGTGTGACCTTAGCTCAAGGGGAATACGGTGAGGACTGGGTGTCCTGAGCTGCGTGTTCAGGACTGGGTGTCGGGGACTGTGTGTCCTAAGGTTTAAATACCTAGCCGCCCTAACCAGACATACAGTTGTCACAGCAACTGGAACTGGTCCAACAAATCATTGTCTTCAACGAGTCACTGGTTTCATCTTCCCTTCCCTTTACTTACTGTTACTCCTTGTGAAGTCATTGTATGCTTGCACTATCTTTTGTCTTCACTGAGTGACTGCGTGTTCTGTCTGGCTTCATAATATCTTCCTACCTGATCCTTACTACATTGCTGCTATTAAGTCATTGTGCTTTCACTCTATTGAATACTTGACTATGGCTTGCTTAGTGTAGTCTACCTTCCGCTGCAGGGTAGTAGGTTTATTTCTATCGTTTGTCTTCATAACTTCCACGATTGAAGACTTTCATAAAAATCGCCTATTCACCCCCCCTCTAGTCAATATAACGCACTTTCAATTGGTATCAGAGCAAGATACTCCCTTGTTCTGTGTGATTCGGTTTAACCACCTGGAGTTTTAGCTATGTCGACTGCAGGGATAATTAAAGTCTCCGCTGTGTGCCCCGTCTTCGATGGAACTGAATATCCCTACTAGAAGAATAAGATGCGCATGCATCTTGAATCCATTGACGTCGACCTATGGTATGTCGTCGAGAACGGCGTTCCCAAGGATGGAGAAGGTGTCACTGCTGCTGATGTCAAGAAATTCGTTCAACTAGACTCTACTGCCAAGAATATCCATCTGTGGTCATCTGACCAAAGGACAGTATGGCCGTGTGAGTGCTTTGAAAACATCTAAGCTGGTCTGGGACTGGCTCTCCAAGGTCAATGAAGGCGTCTCAACCCAGAGAGATCAGAAAATCAGTGTCCTTCGCAACCTCTTCAACTGCTTCAAGCGAAATGACAATGAGAATGTCCAGCTCACATTTGACCGACTCACTGACATCACAAATGAGCTTCAAGCCCTCGGCGCTACTAAGATCACCAAACATGAACTCGTCAAGACACTACTGAGATCACTTGATAGTTTGTTTGACACCCTAGCCCTGATGATTCAAGAACGTCCTGATTTCAAGATACTCGATCCGTCTGACATACTTGAGAGGCTCAACACACATGAGTTTCAGCTTTCTGAGAAAAGAGATATCTACGGTCCAAACTATGGGCGAACTCATGCCTTGAATGCAAAAGCTGTCTCCTCATCTGAAGAAGAATCTGACAGTAGTTCTGATGATCCTGAAGACATTGGAAGGGAACTTGCTATGCTTGTCAAGAAGTTCCAAAAATTCACCAAGAAGAAAGGCTTTAGAAAGTCTTCCCGATCAAGCTCAAGGAATGATGAAGCTTCTGCTCATGACTACAAGAAGAAAACATGTCACAAGTGCAAGAAACTTGGCCACTTTATCTCTGAGTGTCCACAGTGGGACAATGAGAACAAAAAGAAGAAGAAGAGCAAGGAATATGACTCTGATGACAAGAAGAAGAAGAAATACTCAAAGTCTTCTTCCAAGTCTTCCTCAAAGTCTTCATCACACAAGAAGAGCTCATCTGGAAAGGCACGTGCGTTTGTTGGCAAGGAAATGGATTCAGAGGAGGAGTCTGCTTCTGAGGAGGCGGAGGTGGAGTCTGAGGAGGAGTCCGATTCAGGCGTCGCAAGTCTGGCTACAGCATACGTTGCCAAGTCCATCTTCAACACTGAAGACAATGACTTCATCACTGACACCGATGCAAATGACAAGGACTACTCCGCTTCTACCTACTGCTTCATGGCATGCGGTGCCAAGGTAAACACACGCACTACTCACTATCAAACATCTAGTGACGATGACCCTGATTGTGGTTCAAAACCCAGCTACAAAACACTTGCTAAAATTGCAACTGAACAACAGAAAGCTATGGAACATATTCAAAAACTGTTAGACAGAAGCGATGATTTGTTAGGTGCTGAAATGACTCGATCTGAATCCTTAATTGAAGACATAAAAAATCTTCACGTTAAGTATCAGGAGCTTGAAAGTCGTCATGAAACTCTCTCAACACCTCATGAAAAGCTTTCCTATGATTATCTTCAAAGGAAGCAAGATCTTGAGAAATTGAGAGCGGCTCATGAAGATCTTCAAAAGGAAAGCGAGTCACTTCGCGCCAAACTGATCAGTTCCGCTCAGGAAGGATTTGAACCACCATGTCTTAAATGCATTGAGCGTGATAATGCTACTTCTGTTGCTGAATGTTCTACTGCATTGAGCGTGACTGCAAAGGCTTCACGACACCAATGCCAGCCAAACATCATCTGGGTCCCGACGACAATGGTAAAGAGTTCGATCAAAAGGTATACCGCTCCATGATTGGTTCTTTACTTTATCTATGTGCATCTATGCCAGATATTATGCTTAGTGTTTGCATGTGTGCTCGATTTCAAGCGGCACCAAAGGAGTCGCATCACTTAGCTGTGAAGCGAATTCTACGATATTTGGCTCACACCCCAACTCTAGGATTATGGTATCCAAAGGGCTCAGAGTTTGATTTGGTTGGATTATCGGATGCTGATTATGCTGGTGATAAAGTTGATCGCAAGTCTACATCAGGCACATGTTACTTTCTGGGACGATCACTTGTATGTTGGTCTTCAAAGAAGCAGAACTGTGTATCTCTCTCCACTGCTGAATCTGAATACATTGCTGCTGGATCTTGCTGCGCTCAGCTTCTGTGGATGAAGCAAACGCTCAAAGACTATGGCATTCGTCTGAAGCAAGTGCCACTCTACTGCGACAACGAAAGCGCCATCAAGATTGCCAACAACCCAGATCAGCACTCAAAGACAAAGCACATTGAAATTCGTCACCACTTTCTCAGAGATCATGTTGTGAAGGAAGATATTGATATCATACACGTCAACACTGAAGAGCAATTGGCAGATATCGCCCTTGGATGAGAAGAGATTTTTCAAGTTATGGTGTGAGCTAAATATCCTGGAATCCTCAAATGTCCTGTGATCAGGCACACATCCTAACCCTTATGCATATTGATGACTTAGATGTGCAACACACGAAGTAAAGTATATCTTCAATCAATGAAGACATACATTCTAAGTGTGAATACATTAATGTGGAATTTGACTTCGGAGCACCACGATAATTGTGCTCCGTGTATGGGTCTAATACTTCCTATATGGTGGGTAACGCCACCACCAAATGTTCTATTTGAAGTGTTTCACTCATGGCGTTATATTTGCTATGTCTTCACATTTGGTTTGGCTTCAATCTCAACATATCTTCATGATTATCTTCACTATGTTCATTATATATATATATATATATACTAGTGTTCTGTCCTCTATAGCATTCACTTATAGCTATGTCTTCTTGTTGAATCTTTTGAACTAAGTGAATTTGATCGGACCATGACCTCTCTATGCTTTCTATCTCAAATTCTATCTCTCCAAATCATATGCATTCTATTGAAACTGTCGAATGTCTTCTCTGCATCCTTGTCAGCAGAAGATACAGAGACAAACATTAAGTCCGTTTTCAATGCTCATTCCTCCACATGAAACCCGGAGAAGTAGGAACGACCACCCGACAATCCAGGTGTGCGTGGGACATGGAACAAACCCCAAAATTCCGCATAATGGCCACGTGTTCCTCAGATGCGAATCGCCAGGGGCACCTGTGTAATAGCACAGTGCCGGCCCTGTACCTATAAATACACACTTCACAGCGGTCATTATCTCTTCTTCCACTCTCGCACGAACCCTAGCGCCACCGCTAGCCCTCGACGACGCCGGCGACGAAGCGCTTTGCTGCCGCAACCTCTCCAACGCCGTCTTCACGCCGACCGCGGACATCATCCTCTCTGCCGTTGCTATAGGTGTCCTCCGTCGCCAAGTTAGGGCACGGAAGATCGAACTGCTCAGCCTCATCTTCCACTCCATCTAGCAGTTCTTAGTGTGGTAAATAAAACTTCCTTTTTACAGCACCATTGATCCTATGGCTTTGTCACTTTCTACTACAAGCAGTTTCTATTCACACAAGTTAGATCTCTCTCATACTGCATCTCATAACATGCCTAGTATATTCACTTGTGCTTCACAAAGTAGTTAGATTCCTCACTTGTACTGATCTATGGATTCGTACAAATCTGGAACCAACTCCTTATCTATGAGTGAATGTCTTCGCACGATGAGGTCAATGTCTTCTAAACTGATTTATCTTCAAAATCTTCTGAGAATGCATATGACCTCTTCCCCTTCCCTCGCACCTTAATGCTGTCACAGGTACATGTCTGTGGGAGAATCCTTTGGTTCTCATAGTCTGCATTCATTTGCAGAATTCTTACAGCATCACATAAATTCTCCCAAAGCCAGTTCCTGTTTGTCCAGCAAGCGAAAACCTTTGAAGCCTTTGAACGTGTTGAAGCCTTTCAGTTTAAAGTTTATGGCATCAGAGAAATCAGCAAGGAAGGGTGGCAGAAAGCGTCGTGGAGAAACATCCAGAGATCTGCCAGATGACCTCTCAGAACTGTACAAGACAGATCCTGAAGAGGATTACAATCAGCGCAAGACCCGAATCCAATGGATTCGAAATATTGGGCAGAACAATGGTTCAAATACCGATTTGTAACCCAGGAATATGCTGAGAAAAATGCCATCAAGAGACCGTGGGGAGACATCCTATACAAGAATCTTCTACCCAGGTCCAGAGATGAAGCCATTGATTAGGGCTTCTATCCCTGCATGGTCCGTGGGCCACAACCTGCTGATGCACACCCATCATCACTACTATGGTGTCGTGACAACAATCTGTTCAAGCACAACTTCCAGTTTGCCCAGAATTCAGCGAAGCAGAACAAGAAGACTTTGGGGTTAGACTTCAACCCTGGTCCCTCAGCACCAAGGGCAGATGGCACACGAGATGTAGAACCCAATGTCATCGGTCCTTTCTACAACCTTGAAGGCCTCATCACCCATATCTTGGTTCAAGGGACTGCAGTGAATGAGCCTGCAGCTGACACTGAATCGGATGAAGCGCCTGCAGTGCCGAAGCCAAAGCAGTTGAAGAAGCCTAAAGCTTCAAAGCCTGCCCCTTCACCAAAAATCTCACGGGCGAAGCCACTGGCAACTGCACCTCCTGAAGACAGTGTGCAGTCCGAAGATTTATCTCGCATCTCCAAGCCCCAGAAGGTCAAGATGCCTCTGCCACACACCGGCCAAGAACTAATAGCTGCTGCCATTCTGCGCAATGATGCCATCGATCTGTCAAGTGATGAAGATCTTGCAGATGACGCTCTTGAGCAACTCATCAAGAGCAAAGAAGAAGCGGAAATCTTCAATGATCTGCCTCTCTTTGATGTAACCATCATCCACAACTTCATTGATGAGTGGTTTGACACGCCAAACATCAGCTTCGAAGATCTGTAGCTACCCATTGGCCTCAGTGTCGCCTTCCAAGGCGCCATTGCTTCAGAGCTAGCTGTCGCCCAGCGCATTGTTGAACTGAAGCAAAAGATTGACTATGAAAAGGCTCAGTTCAAGAAGCATATGGCCAAGCTCAGCGTGCAAGAAGTGAAGAACTTCAAGAGTATGATGCACGAGCTCAAGGAAGCCTTTGTAAAGAAACGTGCAGAAGCTCAGGGTTCGCGTGAGCGCATGAAGGTTCTGGCTGACAGATGTGTGCAAGCCTACAATGAGGCTGAGAAGCGCAAGGCCCTTGGGCGTCCTGGCATCGACCCCAGGATGGCCGCAAAGAAGAAGAAGAAGCCTGCTACGGCTGAACCCGACGCACCAAGCAGGAAGCAGTTTCGATTGTCTTCCCAACTAGAATGACTGGCTCGCCAAAAGGCCGGTCAACCGCTTCAGAGCTCAAGAAGACGAGGACTGCTGAGGCTGAAGCCAGGAGGAGGAAACATCCTGAAGCCTCTCTCACTGCCCCTTCCAAGAAGAAGAGGAAGACCATGAAAGATCGGGATGCTCCCACAGAGCCTTTGATAGTTGAACCCATTTCTATGGTGTATCCTGACGCTGAACGCCAACTGACAGTCCATGAGCCTGCTTTCACAGAGGCTCATGAAGCTGAAGACTTTCCAACAGCTGTTACCACCGCTGCTGAAGACATTGGTCAACATGACCATGTAGAAGATGGTGCAGTCCTTCCTCAGCTCGAGAATAGCGAACTCATCAGCATTGGTCGTCCACTGACGCCAATTGCACAGGATGCTTCATGGGCGGATCGCCCACAAGAGGAAGAAGACTTTGAGGCCCAGCCAACTCCAACTACACAGGCGTCGCCTGCATTGCGCAGGCTTTGCAAAGGTCCAAGGCCTCAAGTCTCTGCTGAAGACAATCCGGCTGCATCAGCCGCGGAAGAAGTCCCACAAGTTCCCACTCCCCTGTCCAACCAAGAAGCAGTTCTCAAGGAGAACGTGCTTGTGACCGACCCTCCAGCTCGTCAAGTGGAGGATGAAAATCTTGAAGTTGCCACCACCACCACCAATGAAGCCACTGCTAATGTGGAGCCCTCCCCATCGGAAGAAGAAGACAGCGAAGCCACTGATCCCGTCACTTCTGTTCCTGAGTCTGCTGCCGGTCCTTAGTTCGACTATCATGTTGAGCACATGCCTCAGGTACAGAAGCCAATTCCAAGATTGCCAAGGTTCCCAGGTCCTGTATCAGCACCTGGCTCCTTCAATATCAATGGCTTCAGAGCAGACAACACATTCTTCGATAGCTCCAGGAACCCCTACTCAAGGGAAAGGATATCATCTGATCGGTTCTGGAGCTATCTGCAGTGAAGCTATTACTCATGCATTCTTTACAACCAAGGTCGCATCTTCCCACACAAGCGCCTTGATATTGAAGCTATAGCTGGTCTGCCCTATCTGGAAGAAGCTTTGGATTGCTTCAAGGAAGTTGGACTGCTGCCGTTCGTTACTGACCAAGAGCATTGGAATGAAGAGTTGCTGCTCCAATTCTATGCCACACTTCATATCCGCGGGTATAGCAGAGATCCGAAGACTTGGGTCCTGGAGTGGATGACTGGAAACGTTCATCACGAAGCCAAAGCCGTTGACATCATTGAGCTCACTGGTTTGCCCACTCCTGGCGATCTCTACGAGCATGGCTGTCAGCTGCATAGTGAAGCTATTGAGAGCATCTTTCAGAAGCCTGAACCTGATATGAGTCAGATGCTCAGCATGATGAAGCCATTGCCCCAAGATGCTGCTTATCCCACGGAGTTCTTCGTTGAAGACCTTGAGTATCTGCCAAGAACCATTTATCACATCATCAGGCAAACTCTCTGGCCCATCAAAGGGCACTCTCCACATGGCAAGCTTGAGGGTGCAATGAAGACTTTGGTCTTCCATATTCTTCATGGAAAATGCTTCAATGCACAGGACTTCTTCATTCGCCAACTTGCTGCATCAGGCTCTGATCTGTTTGGCTTGAAGTTCTATGCCCCATGGGTAATGCGGCTAATCAAACTTCACTCCGCTATCTCATATCAGCCATCTGCTCGCAATCATCGGATTTTTCTACCTGATGTGGATATCTCTATTGAAGCCATCTATCCTGAGCCTACCAAGGAACCTCTAAGTCTTCAGAATGCAGAGCATCAGAGTTTCTCTCAGAACATTGAAGGAGTTGAAGCAGTCACTCGTGTGTATCCTTTGGCTGGCACTACACGTGCACCACACCCTGCTTCCACTGAAGCCACTGATAGTACAACTACTCCACGACCCAAGAAGCGCACTCGTGTTCTCAACGACCGAGAGCTTCTTGTGGCTCTTCATCAGAAACAGGATAGGCATCATGACTGGCTGAAGCGTCAGATGCAAAGCCTCCTGGTGGATGTTAATCGCATTCGCAATCTTGCCACCAAGAATGCTTTCGTTGCCCATGAAACCTCTCGCCGCACATGGAAAGGGCTAATGCTGATGTGTTCTGAAGATGATCTTCAAGAGGATGGCTTCACTGAGCGATTCAAGTTTGACTCCACACCTCCTCGAAGGGCTGTGCTGCAAGGAACTCCATCCCTTGAAGACTCTGAGTTCTCTTCCTCTACTGCAACTGTGACTGCCAGAGTTATTGAGGATGAAGACGATGCTACTTCATCGACACCTCCTTCGGCACGCTTCAACTCTGCTCCAAGCTCTTCAGCACCGCCAAACACCACCAACGACCCGGCTACTTCACCTACTCCTCATGGGAACGAGTAGATGCTCTATGTCTTAAAACCTTTTTGGTCCTTACTGACAAAAGGGGGAGAAGCATATGAGGTTGACAGTCTTCAAGCGGGTTCATATGGGCGGGTGCTTTATATTTTGCTTCATGCTTACAACTCTTGTTTTGCTACATTTGGTTCTTTGAGTTGTAACACTTAAACTCGATGGTCGTCTGCTACTTATCTGCCACCTTGTGTTTGCGATGATAAATTCAGCATGTGCGACGATAAATTCCGCACTTAGATCATTTTGCAGACGTCCTTTTTCCATTATGCATGTCATTATCTTCATATACTTTCACATGCATAGTGGATTGTCATCATAAGTTGAAGTGGATCTCCATAAGTACAACCTGCCATGTGCATTTGCATTCCAAAAGCAAATTACTTATATGCACATCTTCAGGGGGAGCCCTTGCAACTTATGAAGACAATTCCTTATCCTTTACAATTTCACAGATTATATTCCCCGTTGAAAACTTCAACTAGTTTGTCATCAATCACCAAAAAGGGGGAGATTGTAAGTGCATCTAGTGCCACCCCTAGTTGGTTTTGGAGTATTGACGACAAACCTAGTTGAGGGACTAATGTGTTTGTGAGAATTGCAGGATAACACAGGTAGAAGTCCCTCATTGATTCAGTTTTCCTACCAGAGATGACCCCTAAAAATGTATGAAGACTTTGAAGTCAAAGGTGGTATATGAAGATATTCACATTGAAGACTATGACAAGAGAAGATACCACATGAAGCCTATGGAGCTCGAAGACTTAGATCTTTCGTAGTTCTCTTTCTTTTGTGTTGAGTCATAGGAACCACCATACTGTTAAGTGGGGTCCAAGAGAACCAGTCAGAATGACTGAAGTGATGCCTAACCATAACCTATGTCTTCGAGTGAAGACTATGAGAGCGAATCTTGTCCAGAGTCGGACAAGTCAGCTTTACTTGTAGCACAAGTAAAGTTCCCGTGTGAGTTTGAAATCTAACCGTTGGAACACGTGTCAGTTCTTTAGTGACCCAGGGTCATTTCGGACAAATCAGGTCGGGTTGCCAAGTGGCTATAAATAGCCCACCCCCTACAACCATAAATGGTTGGCTGCTCAGATTGAGAGTATGGCTTTTGTCGTTTGAGAGCAACCCAGCTCGAAGCCTTTGAGAGAGAATTCCTTGCGAGTATAAAGCCCTAACCACCCAAAGCCAAAGAGAATTAGGCTTCACTTAAGTGTTCTTGTCTGTGTGATCTGAAGACTTATTACACTTGAGGACTGTGCATCCTCCAGCCGATTAGGCGTCGCGTTCTAAGCATCCAAGAGACATTGTGGATTGCCGGTGAACGAAGTCTGTGAAGGTTTGCGAGTCTACCTTGAAGACTTACCAGAGTGATTGGGCGAGGTCTGTGTGACCTTAGCTCAAGGGGAATACGGTGAGGACTGGGTGTCCTGAGCTGCGTGTTCAGGACTGGGTGTCGGGGACTGTGTGTCCTAAGGTTTAAATACCTAGCCGCCCTAACCAGACGTACAGTTGTCACAGCAACTGGAACTGGTCCAACAAATCATTGTCTTCAACGAGTCACTGGTTTCATCTTCCCTTCCCTTTACTTACTGTTACTCCTTGTGAAGTCATTGTATGCTTGCACTATCTTTTGTCTTCACTGAGTGACTGCGTGTTCTGTCTGGCTTCATAATATCTTCCTACCCGATCCTTACTACATTGCTGCTATTAAGTCATTGTGCTTTCACTCTATTGAATACTTGACTATGGCTTGCTTAGTGTAGTCTGCCTTCCACTGCAGGATAGTAGGTTTATTTCTATCGTTTGTCTTCATAACTTCCACGTATTGAAGACTTTCATAAAAATCGCCTATTCACTCCCCCTCTAGTCGATATAACGCACTTTCAATTATTCAAAACATCAAGAAAGGTGTTAGGCGGCACCGGCTTACGCTGAGATCCCAGCCGGCTTAAGGCATCAGCCGCCTCATTCTTCCTTCAATCAATTTGTTCCACCACATAACCCTTGAAATGTCCAGCCACAGCATCGACTTCACGACGGTAAGCCGCCATGAGGGGATCTTTAGAGTCCCACTTGCCTGACACCTGTTGAGCCACAAGGTCTGACTCTCCCAAGCATCTTACCCGGCTCAAGTTCATCTCTTTGGCCATCCGGAGACCATGGAGTAGGGCCTCGTACTCAGCTGCATTGTTAGTACAAGGAAACATAAGCCGGAGCACATAACGAAATTTGTCACCTCGAGGAGAAGTTAACACGACTCCAGCCCCCGAGCCTTCCAACTGTCTGGACCCATCAAAGTGAATAGTCCAATAAGTGTTATCGGGCTTCTCCTTAGGTGCCTGTAGCTCTGTACAGTCGTTGATGAAATCCACCAAAGCTTGAGACTTAATGGCAGTGCGTGGTACGTACTTCAGACCATGAGGCCCGAGCTCGATGGCCCACTTGGCGACTCGTCCCGTAGCCTCTCTGTTCTGAATAATGTCTCCCAAGGGGGCAGAACTTACCACAGTGATAGGGTGACCTTGGAAGTATTGCTTCAGCTTCCGGCTTGCCATGAACACCCCGTAAACAAGTTTCTGCCAATGAGGATATCTTTGTTTTGACTCGATGAGTACCTCACTGACATAATAAACCAGTCGTTGAACCGGATATTCCTTACCAGCCTCCTTGCGCTCTACCACAATTGCCACACTGACGGCTCGTGAATTAGCAGCCACATATAACAGCAAAGGCTCTTTGTCAATGGGAGCTACAAGAACTGGCGGCTCAGATAACTGCCTCTTCAAATCCTCAAAAGCAGCATTAGCAGCATTACTCCAGACAAAGGTGTCTGCCTTCTTCATCAGTTGGTACAGCGGTAGGGCCTTCTCACCTAACCGGCTTATGAACCGGCTTAAAGCGGCAACGCGACCCGCCAGTCACTGAACATCATTGATACATGCCGGTTTAGCCAAAGAAGTGATTGCCTTAATCTTCTCCGAATTAGCCTCGATGCCCCCGTTTGAGACCAAGAATCCCAAAAGCTTGCCTGCAGGCACACCAAATACACACTTCTCCGGGTTAAGCATCATTTTGTAAACCCGGAGATTGTCAAAGGTTTCTCTGAGATCAGATATCAAGGTTTCCGCCTCTCTGGATTTCACCACTATGTCATCCACATAAGCATGAACATTGCGCCCAATCTGATTGTGGAGACAATTCTGTACACACCGTTGATAAGTCGCCTGGGCACTCTTGAGCCCAAAAGGCATAGACACATAGCAGAAGGCTCCAAACGGAGTGATGAAAGCCGTCTTCTCCTGGTCCTTAACTGCCATCTTGATCTGATGATAACCAGAGTAAGCATCCAAAAAGCTCAAACGCGCACAACCTGCCGTAGCATCAATGATTTGATCAATACGGGGGAGAGCGAAAGGATCAGCCGGACAAGCCTTATTTAAGTCCGTGTAATCCACACACATCCGCCAGGTGCCGTTTTTCTTGAGCACGAGCACCGGGTTAGCCAACCACTCCGGGTGAAACACTTTGACAATGAACCCAGCCGCCAAGAGCCGGGCGACCTCTTCTCCTATAGCTTTTCGTTGTTCCTCATTGAATCGCCGCAGAAACTGCCTGACCGGCTTATACTTCAGATCAATATTAAGAGTGTGCTCAGCGAGTCCTCTCGGTACACCCGGCATGTCAGAAGACTTCCATGCAAAAATGTCCCGGTTCTCATGGATGAACTCGATGAGCGTGCTTTCCTATTTAGGATCCAAGTTGGCACTGATGCTGAATTGCTTAGACGAATCGCCCGGAGTAAAATCAACAAGCTTAGTCTCTGCAGCCGATTTAAACTTCATGGCCGGGTCATGCTCCGTACTCGACTTCTTGAGGGAGGTCATATCCGCCGGGTCAATGTTATCTTGATAAAATTTGAGCTCCTCTGCTGCACAGACAGACTCGGCATAAGCCGCATCGCCTTCTTTGCATTCCAGGGCCACCTTTCGGCTTCCATGCACAGTGATGGTACCCTTGTAACCCGGCATCTTGAGCTGTAAATAAACATAACACGGCCGAGCCATGAACTTGGCATAAGTCGGCCGCCCGAACAAAGCGTGATATGGACTCTTGATTTTTACCACTTAGAAAGTTAACTTTTCCGCCCTAGAATCATGCTCGTCTCCAAAGGCCACCTCTAGCTCAATCTTACCCACAGGATACGCCGACTTACCAGGCACCACTCCATGGAAGACGATGTTGGAAGTCTTTAAATTCTTGTCAGTTAAGCCCATGCGCCGAAAGGTCTCGTAATAGAGGATGTTGATGCTGCTACCTCCATCCATGAGCACCTTAGTAAATTTATAACCACCAACCTGCGGTGCTACTACCAAGGCCAGTTGACCCGGATTATCAACCCGGGGAGGGTGATCCTCCCTGCTCCAGACAATAGGCTGTTCCGACCACCTCAAGTAACGAGGGACTGCCGGCTCAACAGAATTCACTGCCCTCCTATGAACTTTCTGATCACGTTTGCACAAACTTGTGGTGAACACGTGATATTGCCCACTGTTTAGCTGTTTTGGATGGCTCTGATAACCCGACTGCTGTTGCTGCTGACCTCCTTGACCAGACTGCTATTGATTATAACCACCCTGGCTTCCCTGAAAACCAGATCCTGAACCGCCGCCTGGGCCATGAAAGCCGCCAGATCCTGAGCCGCCGCCTGGGCCTTGATTGCCATCAAACGTATTAGAATTCTTGAAAGCCTTCATGATTGCGCAATCCTTCCATAAATGAGTCGCTGGTTGTTCCCGGGTGCCGTGTTTCGGGCAGGGCTCATTGAGTAGTTGCTCAAGAGACGGACCTGACCCGCTAAACCGAGGGGGTGGCTTTCCTTTGCGCTTCTGATTGTTACCCTGTGCATTGGCCACAAATTCTAGGTTACCGTCCGCCTTACGCTTATTGCCTCCTTGACTCGCCGGGTTATGCTGCTGACCCTTTCCATTACCATTCTTATTTCCCTTCCCTGTCTTTTCCTCATCAGACGCGGTATGCTTGGTACTATCAGAATCGGCATAGTTGACTAAAGCCGCCATCAGCGTCCCCATATCGTTGCAATCACGCTTAAGGCGCCCCAGTTTCTGTCTCAGAGGCTCAAAGCAGCAATTCTTCTCCAGCATGAGAACTGCTGAGCCGGCATCCATCTTGTCAGACGAATGCATTATATCTTTGACCCAGCGCACCCAATGAGTCGTAGATTCACCTTCCTCCTGCTTACAATTTGTCAGGTCCACAATCGACATAGACTGCTTGCAAGTGTCCTTGAAGTTCTGGATGAAACGGGCCTTTAGCTCCACCCATGAACTAATGGAATTGGGTGCCAAACCCTTTAACCAAGAATGGGCCGTTCCGTCCAACATCATGGTGAAGTATTTAGCCATCGCTTCATCACTAACCTCCAGCAGATCCATGGCCATCTCGTAACTTTCAATCCACGCCCCAGGCTGTAAATCGGCCATATAATTCGGCACCTTTCGAGGTACCTTGAAATCCTTGGGCAGACGTACATTACGTAGAGCCGGTACCAGACAAGGAACTCCTTCGGTTCTAGTAGCAACACCCGCCTCAACAGAAGTCGTCGGGTAAGCCGGTAAGTCCTGTTGGGCTGCTAGCTGAGCCGCCCGCTCGTCCTCCTGACGTATCCAATCCTGAACCGGGTTATACCCGTCGGGCTGGTTCCGGCGCTGAGCGCTACTTGACAAGGCCTCTGACTCCATGTGTCTACTGTAACTCGGGCTCCGGTTTTGATGAGGCGGAGCTAACCAGGGCAGAGGAGTTGAGTGAATCCTGTCCCGGCTGTAGGAGTAGGTCTCTTGTTGAGCCAGGGCTGTTTGGACAAGTTCCCTGATCTTCCGGGTTTCCACCGCTGTCGGATCATCACCATCTACTGGGAGAGCCGCCAAACGTGCTGATGCTGCGATTAAGTTCTCCATCGGGTTGGAGAAGTGACCCTGTGGTATTGGTATGTAATGGGGCGGTGCCATATTGCCGTGAAGAGGCGCCGTCACCAGAGGCTGGACTGGGCCTCCCGCTCCGGATGTCATAAACTGATTTGCACCTGGCGGGTTACTTGGGCCGGCCCCAGGTGTAGCAAAGAGATTCCGAGGATCATAAATCTGAGGTAAGCGGGACTGAGTTTTCTGATGTCTCCTCCTCATTACCTCATTAGATGCGTTCAAGCTCAACGTGAGCTGAAAGGCCTCTGCCTGAAGTTGCTCCGCCCGTACGTCCAAAGCCGCCCGCTCTATCGCTAATCTAGTATCTTCAGCTGCTAAGGTTTCCTTGGCCCGGGCGATCTCATCGCGAACCTGTGCCACCTCTGCCTCATGCTCAGATTGGTTCGCAGGGACGACTGTAGCAGTTAACAAGGCCGTAAGTTTATCCATGAGATCCATCAACACCTGAGCCGGTGAGCGCACAGGGCCTCCTGCCCCAGCTGCTCCTAACCCGGACGTTATCGCTGCTGAGGCCATAGAATTTTGGCTGGGTTGAGTACCAGCCATGAAGACTCCTGCCCAGTTTGGCGACTCTGAGGGGCCCGGAATAGTGATGCCATCGGAACAGCCCCCAAGCACACCATCTTGAACTTGATACAGCGAATCTGTTGAGCCGGCGGACGAATCACCGTCAGAGAGGACGGCCGGCTCACCATCACCTTCAGATCCTTCAGAAAGTTCACCTCCGTGGATGCAACCCACAAAGGCACGCTTCACGACGGGTTGAACTCGGGCGGGTTTCGCACGCTGAGCCATCTCGACGAGGTCGGTGCAGCTGTCCGGCTCAGGGCCCGGCTCACCAATCCGGCCGATGAAGACGTGAATTCCGCCAAAGGGGACCCGGTACCCGTACTCGATTGAGCCGACGTCGGGGCCCCAGCCTTCGTCGTCGATGTAGATCTTGCCGCGACGACTCTTGGTCATCCGGCCAACTGCGTATCCCTTGAGCCCTTCGAAGCTGCCCTTCAAGAACTCAAATCCACCGTGCGCTGGCCCCACGGTGGGCGCCAACTGTCATGGAATTGTCACGGCAGATGTCCTTTTGCAAGGACCTAGTCGTGTAGCCATCGCAACTAGGAAGCTTAAAGGGGTTAATCGGGACAAGGACACACGAGGTTTATACTAGTTCGGTCCCTTACGGTGAAGGAAGGCCTACGTCTAGTTGGGTTGGAATTGCTTGAGGTTTCGATGACCAGGGAGCGAGATATGCTATGTCTGGCTCTCGATCCGTTGTTTCTCACCCTAAGCCGCTGGCGGGTCGTCCCCTTATATACACGGGTTGACGCCCTGTGGCCTACAGAGTCCCGGCAGGCTCATAAACAGTGTCCGGCTCGGCGACTAGTTACTTCTACCTTACAGTACAAGTTATACCATCATGTCGGTTTATCTTTACGGGCCTCAGAGTCGCTTGTGGGCCTTTAAGCCTTTTAGTGAACCGCCATCTTCATGCCTTGGTCTTGGGCTTCTGATGAACCTCTATTTGCGTAACCCGGCCCCTCCTGGATGGCTTACACAAATAGTCATATCCCCAACAGTGATGATCATCATTATTAGAGCACTGTCCCAGTGAGGAAAGGATGATGGAGACTATGATTCCCCCACAAGTCGGGATGAGACTCCGGACGAAAAATAAAAAAAAAGAGAAAGAAAAGAGGCCATAAAGAAGAGAAAAGGCCCAAATAAAAAAAGAAAAAAATGAGAGAAAAAGAGAGAAGGGACAATGTTACTATCCTTTTACCACACTTGTGCTTCAAAGTAGCACCATGATATTCATGATAGAGAGTCTCCTATGTTATCACTTTCATATACTAGTGAGAATTTTTCATTATAGAACTTGGCTTGTATATTCCAATGATGGGCTTCCTCAAAATGCCCTAGGTCTTCATGAGCAAGCAAGTTGGATGCACACCCACTTAGTTTCTTTTGTTGAGCTTTTATATACTTATAGCTCTAGTGCATCTGTTGCATGGCAGGCAATCCCTACTCATTCACATTGATATCTATTGATGGGCATCTCCATAGCCCGTTGATACGCCTAGTTGATGTGAGACTATCTTCTCCCGTTTTGTCTTCCCCACAACCACCATTCTATTCCACTTATAGTGCTATATCCATGGCTCACGCTCATGTATTGCGTGAAGATTGAAAAAGTTTGAGAACACCAAAAGTATGAAACAATTGCTTGGCTTGTCATCGGGGTTGTGCATGATTTAAATATTTTGTGTGGTGAAGATAGAGCATAGCCAGACTATATGGTTTTGTAGGGATAACTTTCTCTAGCCATGTTATTTTGAGAAGACATGATTGCTTTGTTAGTATGCTTGAAGTATTATTATTTTTATGTCAATATTAAACTTTTATCTTGAATCTTTCGGATCTGAATATTCATACCATAATTAAGAAGAATTACATTAAAATTATGCCAAGTAGCACTCCGCATCAAAAATTCTGTTTTTACCATTTACCTACTCGAGGACGAGTAGGAATTAAGCTTGGGGATGCTTGATACGTCTCCAACGTATCTATAATTTTTGATTGCTCCATGCTATATTATCTACTGTTTTGGACATTATTGGGCTTTATTATCCACTTTTATATTATTTTTGGGACTAACCTATTAACCGGAGGCCCAGCCCAGAATTGTTATTTTTGCCTGTTTTAGGGTTTCGAAGAAAAGGAATATCAAACGGAGTCCAAACGGAATGAAACCTTCGGGAACGTGATTTTCTTAACGAACAAGACCCGGGAGACTTGGACCCCCCCCCCAGGCGCACCCTCCACCCTCTTGGGCCCCCTGTTGCTCCACCGACGTACTCCTTCCTTCTATATATACCTACGTACCCCCAAATGATCAGATACAGAGCAAAAACCCTAATTCCACAGCCGCAACTTTCTGTATCCACGAGATCCCATCTTGGGGCCTGTTCCGGAGCTCCGCCAGAGGGGGCATCGATCACGGAAGGCTTCTACATCATCACCATAGCCCCTCCGATGAAGTGTGAGTAGTTTACCTCGGACCTACGGGTCCATAGTTATTAGCTAGATGGCTTCTTCTCTCTTTTTGGATCTCAATACAATGTTCTCCCCCTCTCTTATGGAGAACTATTCGATGTAATCTTCTTTTTGCGGTGTGTTTGTTGAGACCGATGAATTGTGGGTTTATGATCAAGTCTATCTATGAATAATATTTGAATCTTCTCTGAATTCTTTTATGTATGATTGGTTATCTTTGCAAGTCTCTTCGAATTATCAGTTTGGTTTGGCCTACTAGATTGATCTTTCTTGCAATGGGAGAAGTGCTTAGCTTTGGGTTCAATCTTGCGGTGTCCTTTCCTAGTGACAGTAGGGGCAGCAAGGCACGTATTGTATTGTTGCCATCGAGGATAACAAGATGGGGTTTTCATCATATTGCATGAGTTTATCCCTCTACATCATGTTATCTTGCTTAAGGCGTTGCTCTGTTTTCATTAACTTAATACTCTAGATGCATGCTAGATAGCGGTTGATGAGTGGAGTAATAGTAGTAGATGCAGGCAGGAGTCGGTCTACTTGTCTCGGACGTGATGCCTATATACATGATCATACCTAGATATTCTCATAACTATGCTCAGTTCTTTCAATTTCTCAATAGTAATTCGTTCACCCACCGTAGGATACTTATGCTCTTGAGAGAAGCCACTAGTGAAACCTATGGCCCCCGGGTCTATCTTCATCATATTAATATTCCAATACTTAGTTATTTCCTTTGCTTTCTACTTTGCTTTTATTTTACTTTGCATCTTTAGCATAAAAATACCAAAAATATTATCTTATCATATCTATCAGATCTCACTCTCGTAAGTGGCCGTGTAGGGATTGACAACCCCTTATCGCGTTGGTTGCGAGGATTTATTTGTTTTGTGCATGTACGAGGGACTCGCGCGTAGCCTCCTACTGGATTGATACCTTGGATCTCAAAAACTGAGGGAAATACTTACGCTACTTTGTTGCATCATCCCTTCCTCTTCGGGGAAAAACCAACGCAGTGCTCAAGAGGTAGCAATCAGCACTAGGAAAGATGGATCAATTGCAGCTTTCATCCAGGAGTTAAACCAGCACATTCGCCGCCAGGAGAACCAGATGTGCGCAGGCATGATTGATCTGAAGAAGGCGATGACCAGGATCATGGAACTGGAGGAAGAACTCAAGGCTACACGCGAAGATTATGAGGAAGAAATCGTCATAGTAGTGGAGAAGAATGATGATCTGGAAAGGATGCTAGGAATATTCATGGGAGACCCCACACCAGGAGGAGAAGATGAAGAACCCAAGGAGATTCGTCCGGAGGACTACATCATCATCAATGACACCGACTCGGACCCCGACGATAGCGATGATGACTATGAAGACGAAGCTGGAGCAGACATCATGGAGTCTTCGACCGATCAATATTTTTAGTAGACCACCACATCAGTAGTAGTATTCCACCATATATATAGTATAGTCCGAGCACTTCTATAACGATAGTTAGATCAATTGTATGCCTTGCTTGATTGATTGAGTGAAATGATTGTGTTTGTCTCATGTGCATATGGGTAGTGTTTCTCTCATTAGACCTCATTCTATTCTAATCTCTTCACTCTAAAACCCATCAGATGCCTCCGAGACGTGACCCCGAATTTACCTTCCCACCGGAGCTCACTCGGTTGATCCAGCAGCAGAATACCCTAATGCAGTTGTTAGTTCAGAACCAAGGCAACAACAACAACAACAACAACAACAACCCACCACCACCACCACCAGTTGATAACTTAGCCCATTTTCCAAGGTTGCAACCGTTGGTGTTTTCCAGTAGCACCGAGCCCATAGTAGCAGATGATTGGCTCCGCAGGATTGGAAGGGAGTTAACCATTGTAGGATGTACCGATGCTGAGAAGGTGTGTTTTGCCGCACATCAGTTGGATGGACTAGCAGCCTCATGGTGGGAGAATTACACTGTCACCTACCCTATAGCCACTGTTACACGTGATCAGTTTCAGCAAGCTTTCCGCACATCCATGTCTCAACTGGAGCTAAGAGTATGAAGAAGCGTGAGTTTCGCAACTTACACCAGGGGAACCGTACTGTGGCTCAATACGCGGATGAGTTTAGCAAGTTATCTCGCTATGCCCCCGACGATGTGGCCACAGATGCCGCAAAGCGGGAGAAGTTTATGGAAGGGCTGAATGATGAGATGAGCATGCAGTTGATGGTGGAAACATTCAACAACTACCAGGAGTTGGTAGATAAGGCTCTTATGATTGAAGGGAAGCAGCAGCAGATTGAGAGCCATAAGAGGAAGTATGGACAAGGAAGATATAATTCAGGAACTCAGCAGAAACCTCGCCTAACCCCGAACTCGAGAGGACTTATTCATAACCATGGAGGCCACAACCACAATGAAGGAAGTACCCATAATCATACCGGCCCAAGGAATGGGAATGGGAATGGATCAAGTAACAATCAGAACCGTTCCAATCCAGCCACACCCGCCAAGAGAGACCTAAGCCATGTTATATGTTTCAAGTGCGGGAAGACTGGGCCACGGAGTGCCCTGAAGCGAAGAATGGAAACGGTAATGGGAGCGCTGGGAAGAAGCCCAATCCACTCAACAAAGGACAAGTGAACCACGTTAATGTGGAGGAGGTCAAAGAGTAGCCAGACGCGGTTATTGGTAAGTTTTTGGTTAAGTCTTTTACCGCCCTTGTTGTTTTTAATACTGGTGCATCGCATTCATACATATCAAGGGGATTCGTGGATATGTTTAAATTACCAACCCAAACCCTTAGGACCCCTCTGTTAGTAAGTTCACCTGGAGCAGAGTATATGGCTAGTCGATGGTGCGACCAGATACCCTTAACCATTGGTAGCCATGTTTTCCCATCTGACCTAATAATCTTGGAGTCACAAGGATTGGATGTGATATTAGGCATGGACTGGATGTCAAAGTATGGAGGAAGCATTGACTGTGCTAGTAAGTCGATTTATCTCACCACCCCAGAGGGAAAAATGATTAAGTATGTATCTAGGCATGCGCCTAGGAGTAGCCAAGTAAATACCCTCATAGGAATTGTTCATGAGGAAGTGCCTGTAGTGAAGGATTTACCCGGATGTTTTTCCAGAGGAATTACCAGGCATGCCACCGGATCGAGACATCGAGTTTTTGATAGAACTGTTGCCAGGCACCGGGCCTATATTGAAGCGACCATACCGGATGCCCGCGAATGATCTGGAAGAGATTAAGAAGTAGATCAAGGAGTTACATTCGAAGGAGTTCATCGTCATGGGGAGCCCCAGTGCTTTTGGTTGAGAAGAAGGATAAGTCTTTAAGGATGGTTGTTGATTATTGTGCATTGAATGAGGTGACGATCAAGAACAAATACCCACTGCTGATGATCAATGATTTGTTTGACCAGCTGCAAGGAGCAAAGGTGTTTTCAAAGATCGATTTGAGATTAGGATATCACCAGCTGAAGATTCGAGAGAAGGATATACCAAAGACAACATTCACCACACGGTACGGGTTGTATGAGTATACGGTCATGTCATTCGGACTGACTAACGCCCCTGCCTATTTCATGAGCATGATGAACAAGGTGTTCATGGAATATTTGGATAAGTTTGTTGTGGTGTTCATAGATTATATAATGGTATACTCGAAGAATGAGTAGGAGCACAAGGAGCATTTGCGTTTAGTTCTCGAGAAACTCAGGGAACACCAGTTGTATGCCAAGTTCAGCAAATGTGAGTTTTGGTTGAAGGAGGTCGGATTCCTTGGACATGTTATATCAGGAGAAGGTGTAGCAATAGATCCTACCAAGGTTCAGTCAGTTACTGAATGGTTGGCACCCACTTCAGTTAACGAGATCCGCAGTTTTCTTGGACTCGCAGGATACTATCGGAGATTCATTGAGAATTTTTCCAAGATTGCGAAGCCAATGATGGAGTTATTGAAGAAGGATACCAAATTTAAATGGACGGAAGAATGTGAGGCAAGTTTTCAGGAGTTAAAGAAACGTTTGATGACAGCCCCAGTACTGATTCTGCCGGATATACGTAAAGAGTTTCAAGTGTACTGCGATGCCTCTCGCCTAGGACTGGGAAGTGTGCTTATGCAAGATGGAAGAGTTGTTTCGTATGCCTCACGACAACTAAAACCGCATGAATTGAATTATGCCACGCATGATTTGGAGTTAGCAGCTGTAGTGCATGCGCTCAAGACTTGGAGACATTACCTTATTGGAAATCGTTGTGATGTGTACACGGATCATAAGAGTTTGAAGTACATTTTCACACAGAAGGAGTTCAACCTTAGGCAAAGGAGATGGTTGGAGCTTATAAAGGATTATGATATGAAGCTTCATTATCATCCAGGCAAGGCCAATGTCATAACCGACGCTTTGAGCCGGAAGAGCTATGCTAATACCCTAATAAGCACGGGATTGCCAAAGGAGTTAGCAGAGGATCTCAGGGAACTTCGATTGGAGATTGTTCCTAGAGGTTTTGTTGCAACAATGGAGGTTTAGTCTACATTGTTAGGAAAGATTCGAGAAGCTCAGAAGGATGACAAAGAGATTAATGAGATAAAGGAGAGAATGGGCAAAGGAAAGGCCAAAGGTTTTCATGAGGACGAGCACGACACCTTATGGTTTGAGGACCATATTTATGTGCCCAATAACATAGAGATCAGGAAGTTAATACTTCAGGAGGCTGTTGACTCACCATACTCGATACACCCCGGAAACACCAAGATGTATTTGGATTTGAAGGAGCGTTTCTGGTGGACTGGTATGAAGAAAGATATTGCCGAGTATGTAGCCGTATGTGATGTATGTCAGTGAGTGAAGGTTGAACATCAAAAGCCAGCAGGATTGTTACAACCTATGCCGATACCCGAATGGAAGTGGGATAAACCTGGCATGGATTTTATCACCGGATTACCCAGGAACAAATCAGGATATGATTCTATATGGGTAGTAGTTGATCGCTTGACCAAAGTGGCTCACTTTATCCCAGTGAAAACCACCTATACAAGTGCGAAGTCGGCCAATATATACATGACCTGGATCGTATGACTGCATGGAGTTCCAAGGACCATTGTATGAGATAGAGGAACACAGTTTACCTCAAAGTTTTGGCATCAACTACACCAGACTTTGGGAACAAGGTTGGAGTTCAGTACAGCATTCCACCCGTAGACGGATGGACAGATCGAGAGAGTCAACCAGATTCTGGAGGATATGTTGCGAGCCTGTGCACTAGATTATGGATCTAGTTGGGATGAAATTTGCCCTACGCGGAGTTCTCATACAACAATAGCTATCAAGCCAGTTTGAAGATGGCATCGTTCTAAGCCATGTATGGACGAAGGTGCAGAACACCGTTGTTATGGGATGAAGTTGGAGACCGTCCGTTGTTTGGACCAGATTTGATCAAGGAGTCTGAAGAAAAGGTTAAGTTGATTAGAGATAGACTGAAGATAGCTCAGTCCAGGCAGAAGAGTTATGCAGACTCGAAACACAAGGAAATAACCTATGAAATTGGAGATAGAGCATATCTATGAGTGTCACCCCTGCGAGGAGTGAAACGTTTTGGAGTTAAGGGAAAGTTAGCCATGAGATTTGTAGGACCATACCGAATTTTGGAACGTATAGGAGAAGTTGCCTACAAGTTGGAGTTACCTGAAGGACTGTCAGGAGTTCATGATGTGTTCCATGTTTCCCAGTTGAAGAAGTGTCACGCTGAGATGGTTGATATACCACTAAGAGATACGGTGCCCTTGGAGGCGATTCAGTTGGACAATGATCTGACCTACGAGGAGAAGCCAGTCAGGATTCTTGAATTTGCCAGCCAAGTCACCCGCAGCTAGGTTATCAACTTTTGCAAAGTTCAGTGGAGTCACCATGCCGAGGATGAAGCCACCTGGGAACAAGAGGATGATCTTCGCAAAGACCACCCGCACCTATTTTCTAGCCAACCCGAATCTCGAGGGCGAGATTCATCTTAAGGGGGTTAGCTTTGTAACATCCCAAATTTTCAATTTGGAATGTTATACATAGATCATTCATGCATATCATATTTTATTGCATTTCGTTTCGCGATCCTCGAAATCCTAAGCAACTCAAGGACCCTCGGAGAGAGAGTTGGGGATTTCCCTGTTTTCATATTTGAGTTTTATCAAATATTGAAATGAGGATTTCTGGTTTTAATTATTTTTCTCTCCGAAAATATTTCATATTAAAATATATGAGAGGAGATAATATGACTTCTCCAAAATAAATGAAATATTAGAGGAAAATGTTAAAATCAAATATTTGATTTTATTCGGAGTTTATTGCTATTTTATTTGAATTAGAAAAATTGCACATTTTTCAAAGTTGCATTTTAGGGCCAAGAAAATGTTCATCTCGTTCTAAATATTTTCTTTAGACGGTGAAATTTTGTTTTGGCATTTTTTAGTATTTTTAATTTTATTTTATAGGATTTGTTTTTAGTTCGGCGAAATTATTTAAAAAAAGTTTCCTCCGCCGACTGGGCCGAACCCCAAGTCAGCCGGCCCACCTCCCCGCGCCGTCTCCTTCTAGGAGAACGGGAGCGCGCCGCCGCCCGTGAGGCCGAGTCCAGCCGGGACTCTCCCTCCCTGCGCCGCTTGCCCCCTCGCCCAAGCAAGCACCCCCCTCCTATAAGTACCCCGCCCGCCCCGATTTCCGCCACCACCGCCGCACCCCGCCGCAACCGTCGCCGCCGCTGAGCGCCGCTGCCACGCCGCCCCTGCCACCCGCGCCTCCCCCCGCCGCAGCCCCGCCTCGCCGGACCTCGCCGGAGGTAAAGTCGTCGTTTTTTTAAAGAACCGATCAATTTTTTTTGAAAACCCTACGTTTTTTTTTGAATAGATCGGTTCACCGATTTTTTTCTCGGCTTAGTTATTTAGCGGACGTTCGTCCGTACGTTCGTTTTAACGAACGGTGTTCACTCATTAGCCGCAGACAGCGAACGTTCGTTCGTTAGCCTGTTCGTCAGTTTTTGTTTTTCTCGGATTTTCCGCGATTATTTTCGATCGCGACTTCTGATCCGATTTTTGTTTTAGTTTATCTTTTCGCTCGTTTGTGGAATCAGGCTAGAAACTTCCGTGTGCAGCCACATGCTATTATGGGCTCTAGCATAGCTGAGTAAGTTACATGAGCTCTCGAAGAGGTGGATTAGCAGGTAGAGGGATGTAGGTTGGTATGGTCTGCCCGGAGTAAAGAGTAAATGTTTCTGAAAGACCGTGTCTCGGTCATCCATTTCTCAAACACCCTGTAGTGCGAGAAATCCAATGGAGGAGATTGGGTCTTGTGGGGAAAAGTGCACAAACCTCTGCAGAGTGTACAATCTAATCATGGTTAGCCGTGTCCCCAGTTATGGACAATTCTTGAGTATCTAGTACTTGGATTATCATATGTATCTCATCACTCTAAATTAATATTGTTGGGTTGATAATTACTTTTAATTGGGATTTTGTTGGAGGAACCTTCTCAATGATGTTTCAACTACCATGATAGTTAAATAAAATCTATTCCTTTGTTGTAGGGAAAAAATGGCTTTTTGCAAAAACTATAACCATAGAGCTTTCCACCAGCCAAATATGCATGTAGTGATAGCATTATTCTGTTCTTGCTCTATTGTGTTATATTGCCAGCATATTCAATGTGCTGACCCGTTTTTGGGCTGCAATGTATTATGTTGCAGACTTTTCAGACAAGGAGTAAGGTTCGTTAGGTCGTTGCCGTGCAGCTCAGTTATGTCGTTGGAGTTGATGGACTCACTTTATCTTCCAAGCCTTCCGCTGTTATCGTATTAGATGGCCTTAAGCCATATTTATTGTAATAAGTTCTCTTTTGAGACATTCGATGTAATAAGTGTGTGATTGCTACTCTGTTATAAATCCTCGAGTACTGTGTGTGTCAGCATTACCGATCCAGGGATGACACTGAAGCACAGAGACTTGACCGTTTGAGGTCGGGTCGCTACAGCGCCCCCTTTCCTTCTCCTCTTCCCTCTCCCTTCCCTCTTTCCCCCTTCATGAGAAGGAAAAAAGGGGGGTGAATCCTACTAGGAGTGGAGTCCTAGTAGGACTCCCCCCCTTGGCACGCCCCTGGTGGCCGGCCTCCTCCTCTCCCTCCTTTATATACGCGGGCAGGGCTCCCCTTGGAGACACACCAATTGTTCCAAGCCATGTGCAACATCTCTCTCCATGGTTTACTCCTCGAGTCATATTCACGTAGTGCTTAGGTGAAGCCTTGCGCGGATCACATCACCATCACCGTCACCACGCCGTCGTGCTGACGAATCTCTCCCTCAGCCCTCTGCTGGATCAAGAGTTCGAGGGACGTCATCAAGCTGAACGTGTGCTGAACTCGGAGGTGTCGTACGTTCGGTACTTGATTGGTTGGATCGCGAAGACGTTCAACTACATCAACCACGTTAACCTAACGCTTCCGCTTTCGGTCTAGGAGGGTACGTGGACATACTCTCCCTCTCTCGTTGCTATGCATCTCCTAGATAGATCTTGCGTGATCGTAGGAATTTTTTTGAAATTTCATGCTTGATACGCCTCCAATGTATCTACTTTTCCAAACACTTTTGACCTTGTTTTGGACTGTAACTTGCATGATTTGAATGGAACTAACCCGGACTGACACTGTTTTCAGTAGAATTGCCATGGTGTTATTTTTGTGCAGAAATAAAAGTTCTCGGAATGACCTGAAAATTCATGGAGACACGTTTTGGAATTTATAAAAAATACTGGCGAAAGAATCAGCGTAAGGGGGCCCACACCCTGTCCATGAGGGTGCAGGGCACGCCCCCTGCCTCATGGGCCCCCTGAGGCTCCACCGACGTCAACTCCAACTACATATATTCACATTCGGAGAGGGAAAAAATAAGAGAGAAGGATTCATCGCGATTTACGATACGGAGCTGCCGCCAAGCCCTAATCTTCATCGGGAGGGCTGATCTGGAGTCCGTTTGGGGCTCCGGAGAGGGGAACCCGTCGCCATCGTCATCATCAACCTTCCTCCATCTCCAATTTCATGATGCTCACCGCAGTGAGTGAGTAATTCCATCATAGGCTTGCTAGACGGTGATGGGTTGGATGAGATTTATCATGCAATCAAGTTAGTTTTGTTAGGGTTTGATCCCTAGTACCCATTATGTTCTAAGATTGATGTTGCTATGACTTTGCTATGCTAAATGCTTGTCACTTGGGCCCGAGTGCCATGATTTCAGATGTGAACCTATTATGTTTTCATGAATATATGTGAGTTCTTGATCCTATTTTGCAAGTCAATAGTCACCTACTATGTGTTATGATCCGGTAACCCCGAAGTGACAATAATCGGGACCACTCCTGGTGATGATCGTAGTTTGAGGAGTTCATGTATTCACTAAGTGTTAATGCTTTGGTCCGGTACTCTATTAAAAGGAGGCCTTAATATCCCTTAGTTTCCAATAGGACCCCGCTGCCACCGGAGGGTAGGGCAAAAGGGGTATCCTATTTCTCAGCCCTGAAGATATGCAAGAGGCAAAGAAATCTATGAAAGAAAAGGGTATTAAAACTGAAGATGTTAAGAATTTACCACATATTGAAGAAATACATGGTCTTAATAACCCAACACAGGTAGTAAAGGTAAATTCTCTCTACAGATTTGATGAAAGTGATATTCCTCGTAATAAGTCTGCTAGCCAATGCTTGGATGAGTTTGATAATTTTATTGTTAAACAAGAAAACTTCAATGCTTATGTTGGTAGACAATTGAAACGTAATGCTTATATGGTTGAACACTTGAGTGATTATATGTCTAGAGTTAAAGGTGACCTTAAACTTATTAGTAAACATGCTTCTATGGTTACTGAGGGAGTCCTAGATTAGGGGGTGTCCGGATGGCCAGACTATACCTTCGGCCGGACTCCTGGACTATGAAGATACAAGATTGAAGACTTTGTCCCGCGTCCGGAAGGGACTTTCCTTGGCGTGGAAGGCAAGCTTGGCGATATGGATATGGAGATCTCCTACCATTGTAACCGACTCTGTGTAACCCTAGCCCTCTCTGGTGTCTATATAAACCGGAGAGTTTTAGTCCGTAGGACGAAGAACAATCATACTATAGGCTAGCTTCTAGGGTTTAGCCTCTCTGATCTCGTGGTAGATCTACTCTTGTACTACCCATATCATCAATATTAATCAAGCAGGACGTAGGGTTTTACCTCCATCAAGAGGGCCCAAACCTGGGTAAAACTTCGTGTCCCATGCCTCCTGTTACCATCCGACCTAGACGCACAGTTCGGAACCCCCTACCCGAGATCCGCCGGTTTTGACACCGACATTGGTGCTTTCATTGAGAATTCCTCTGTGTCGTCGCTTTTAGGCCCGATGGCTTCTCCGATCATCAACAGCGATGCGATCCAGGGTGAGACTTTTCTCCCCGAACGCATCTTTGTATTCAGCGGCTTTGCACTGCGGGCCAATTCGCTTGGCCATCTGGAGCAGATCGAAAGCTACGCCCCTGGCCATCAGGTCAGATTTGGAAGTTTGAACTACACGGCCGACATCCGCGGAGACTTGATCTTCGACGGATTTGAGCCACAGCCAAGCGCGCCGCACTGTCACGATGGGCATGATTTAGCTCTGCCGCCGAACAGTGCCCTGGAGGCCGCACCCGTGTCCGCTCCGACCCCTAGCTCGGAGCCGATCACACCAACCGAGGATGGGTGGTTAGACACCGCCTCGGGGGCTGCAATCTCTATGGCGATGGAGCCGAACACCAGCCCTATTCTCTGCGAAGCCCGTGACTCCAAGGAGCCGGACTCCTCTCCGGGCTCCGAGCCCTTTTCGCCCCGACCGATCGAACCCGATTGGGCGCCGATCATGGAGTTCACTGCTGCGGACATCTTTCGGCACTCGCCCTTCAGCGATATCCTGAATTCACTAAAGTCTCTCTCTCTCTTTCTGTCAGGAGAGCCCTGGCCGGACTATGGTCGGCAAGGTTGGGATGCGGATGATGAAGAAATTCAAAGCCCACCCACCACCCACTTCGTAGCCACTGTCGATGATTTAACCGACATGCTCGACTTCGACTCCGAAGACATCAACGGTATGGACGCCGATGCAGGAGACGATCAAGAACGAGCGCCTATAGGGCACTGGAAAGCCACCTCGTTGTATGATATATACATGATGGACACCCCAAAAGAAGGCAATGGCGATGGAACAGCGGAGGATGACCCCTCCAAGAAGCAGCCTAAGCGCCGACGTCAGTGGCGTCGCTCTAAATCCTGCCAAAACAAAAATGGTGATTCCGGCATGGGGTATAATAATACCCCGGACAGTGCCGAAGACAACAACCTCCAGCAAGATTCAGCACAGGAGGATAGAGAAGCCAGCCCTCATGAGAGAGTGGCAGACAGGGAGGTCGAGGATGATAATTATATGCCTCCCTCCGAAGACGAGGCAAGCCTCGACGACGACGAATTTGTGGTACCGGAGGATCCCGTCGAACAAGAGCATTTCAAATGCAGGCTTATGGCCATGGCGAGCAGCCTCAAGAAAAAACAGCAACAGCTTAGAGCTGATCAAGATTTGCTAGCCGATAGATGGACTGAAGTCCTTGTGGCCAAAGAGTATGAACTCGAACGCCCCTCCAAGAGCTACCCAAAGCGTAGGTTGCTACCCCAATTAGAGGAGGAAGCACTTAAACCTACATCACCAGCGCATGATGCGGCAGACCGGCCACCCCGTGGCCGCGACAGATAGGCCTCTCGGCCCTCCACTCAAGTCGCACCCCGGCGCCGCTCAAAAACTACCAAGGCATGGGAAAATGAGCCAGACCTGCGAGATATATTGGAGGACAAGGCAAGGCAAACAAGATCGATCTATGGATCACGTGGGCGCCCCACGGCACGAGACAATACTCGTCACACCGGATACAGTAAATCCGGCTGGGCCGAACACAGTAGACAAAGCTCGTTTGAGCTGTGTCGTGATGTAGCCCAATATAGAGGCGCCGTACACCCACTATTCTTCACAGATGAAGTAATGGATCATCAAATCCCTGAGGGTTTCAAACCCGTGAACATCGAATCATATGATGGCACAACAGATCCTGCGGTATGGATCGAGGACTATCTCCTTCATATCCACATGGCCCGCGGTGATGACCTACACGCCATCAAATACCTCCCACTCAAGCTTAAAGGACCAGCCCGGCATTGGCTTAACAGCTTGCTAGTAGAATCAATTGGTTGTTGGGAGGACCTGGAAGCCGCATTCCTCGACAATTTCCAGGGCACTTATGTGCGACCACCAGACGCCGATGACCTAAGCCACATAATTCAGCAGCCAGAGGAATCGGCCAGACAATTCTGGACACGGTTCCTAACCAAGAAAAATCAAATCGTCGACTGTCCGGATGCAGAGGCCCTAGTAGCCTTCAAGCATAACATCCGCGACGAGTGGCTTGCACGGCACCTAGGACAGGAAAAGCCGAAATCTATGGCAGCCCTCACGACACTTATGACCCGCTTTTGCGCGGGAGAAGACAGCTGGCTAGCTCGCAGCAATAACATGACCAAGAGCCCTGGTAATTCGGATACCAAGGACAGCAGTGGCAGGTCGCGTCGCAACAAGCAAAAGCGCCGCATTAACGGCGACAATACTGAGGATACGGCAGTTAATGCCGGATTCAAAGGCTCTAAACCCGGTTAGCGAAAAAAGCCATTCAAAAGAAACACTCCGGGCCCGTCCAGTTTGGACCGAATACTCGACCGCTCATGCCAGATACATGGCACCGCCGAAAAACTAGCCAATCACACCAACAGGGATTGTTGGGTGTTCAAGCAGGCAGGCAAGTTAAATGCCGAAAGCAGAGACAAGGGGCTGCATAGCGATGACGAGGAGGAGCCCCGGCCGCCGAACAACAGTGGACAGAAAGGTTTTCCCCCACAAGTGCGGACGGTGAACATGATATATGCAACCCACGTCCCCAAGAGGGAGCGGAAGCGTGTGCTAACGGACGTATACGCGATGGAGCCAGTCGCCCCAAAGTTCAACCCATGGTCTTCCTGCCCGATCACTTTTGATCGAAGGGACCACCCCACTAGCATCCGTCATGGCGGATTCGCCGCATTGGTTCTAGACCCAATTATTGACGGATTTCACCCCACTAGAGTCCTTATGGACGGCGGCAACAGCCTAAACCTACTTTATCAGGATACAGTGTGGAAAATGGGCATCGATCCCTCGAGGATTAAACCCACCAGAACGACCTTTAAAGGCGTCATACCAGGTATAGAAGCCAATTGTACAGGCTCAGTTACACTTGAAGTGGTCTTCGGATATCCGGATAATTTCCGAAGCGAGGAGTCAATCTTCGACATAGTCCCGTTTCGCAGTGGCTATCACGCACTGCTCGGGCGAACTGCATTTGCCAAGTTCAATGTGGTGCCGCACTACGCATACCTCAAGCTCAAGATGCCAGGCCCTAGAGGCGCCATCACGGTCAATGGAAACACCGAACGCTCTCTCCGAACGGAGGAGCATACGGCGGCTATCGCAGCAGAAGTACAAAGCAGCCTCTCAAGGCAATTCTCCAGTCCGGCCATTAAACGTCCGGACACCGTCAAGCGTGCCCGAAGTAACCTACAACAAGACCGCCTGGCACGTTCCGAGCAAGCGTAGCAATGCGGCCCCAACCCCAGCCCTCGCGAACTTGCGAAACCAGTGTTGCGCGTACATAACTACGCTCTAGAAATACCATGGGCACAGGGGGAGGGTACCATCACGGCACGCCCGAAAAGCGGCTTAAACCGCACTAGGGGCTGCCGATTTCTTAATTTTCTCTTATTTTCAGGACTCCATTCTTCGGAAGGCTTGTCCGGCAGTACAATTGCCGCACAAACGATACAACCAGGGAAGCAGAAAGCTACGCCGCACTACGGAACTCTAAGGTGGTCTCTATAATGAGCAGTATACCTGTTTCGCATAACATTCCGCAGCTCGCCTCTGGAAAGGACATATTTGATAGTCCCATCTTTTGCTTATCTCACTATTTGTATCGTTCTTCTTTGATTGCAGCTTTTTTAAATAAACAATGCATAGCTTCCGTCTATTATTATTACCTCTTTTTTACGAATATATGTTCATTAATGACATGTTGCACCCGTACACTTTGGTACGGCCAATACGCCAGGGGCTTAAGTACCCCACAACATGGTGTGAGAAGTCCGAACACTTTCACAAGTGCGGCACCCCGAACTTATAGCATTATATGCATCGGCTCCGAATCATGTCTTGGGTCAATAGTTGGGTTTGCCCGGCTCCTATGTTTTGGTACCTTACGTTCCGTCATATCGGCTAAGGTAGCACTAGGAGAACTACTGCGATTGTGCCCCAGTTGAGCTGGGCTAAGCACCTCAGTAGAGAAAGCTAAAACTGACTGTCATGATGAGGCGAGAGCTGGTCGCTGTTTGTGAGGTTTTCGAGTCCCTAAAGACTTATGTCGCTTAGAGCGAGGAGTCGGCTTTGTCCGGCCTAGGCGTGGATAGCGCCCCGAACTCGGTCTTCCGAACACTAGGGGCTTCGCCGAAATTTAAAATTATAGAATTCTATGGCTAAGTGAGAGTGTTCAAGCACTATAGTCCGATTGCCTTGTTCGTTGTGTTGAGCGCCTCCCTCGAAGGACCCAAGAATGGGAAAAGGAGTGCTCGTGTTTATCCCAAACACCCCAGCACTCATGCCATGGGGGCAGAGGCCGACGACTCGCAATCTCTCAAATTTGATAAACGGCTGCACAGAAGGTAATATTTTAAATTAAAAAGCATTGCTTAGCGCACATGAACAAGTTTTCAGCGCACAGGACAAAACGAGCGGGTTCACTAAAAAATTACATTCATGGAACATTCATCCGCTACAAGGCGGACACCCTTCAGAACGCCCTCATAATACATCTCGAGCTTGCGATGCTCCTTGCCCGGCGGTGGATCGTCCTTCACAAGCTTCTCAGCATCCATCTTGCCCCAGTGCACCTTCGCATGGGCCAGCGCCCTACGGGCACCCTCGATGCATACGGAGCGCTTGATGACTTCGAGCCTTGGACAGGCCTCCACCAGCCGCCTCACCAGCCCGAAGTAGCTCCCAGGCATGGCCTCTCCAGGCCACAGCCAGACTATGAGGCCCTTCATGGCCTGTTCGGCCACCTTATAGAGCTCGACCAGCTATTTCAGCTGGTCGCTTAAGGGCACCGGGTGTTCAGCCTCAGCATACTGAGACCAGGACACCTTCTCCGTCGAGCTTCCCTCCTCGGCGCGGTAGAAGGCGGTGGCATCCGACACGCTACGGGGCAAGTCTGTGAATGCTCCTGGAGAGCTCCGGATTCGGGTAAGTGACAAGTAATTCACTTTTACGTGCTTGCTTTGCATAAAGAATGCCTTACCCGCCGCTATCTTTTTTATTGCCTCAACCTCCTGGAGGGCCTTCTGGGCTTCGGCCTTGGCAGACTTGACATCTTCAATGGCCGCCGCGAGCTCAGACTCTCGCGTCTTCGAGTCAAGCTCCAAACTCTCATGTTTTTTCATGAGAGCCTGGAGCTCTTGCCGCACCTCGCCAACCTGCGTCTCATGCTTCTCCCGCTTGGTGCGCTCCGTGGCCGCCCTCTTTTCGGCCTCGGACAGCGCTTGCTTAAGGGTCGCCACCTCAGTTGTGGCCCCTACAATAGCCGCGTTAATCCTGTCACTTTTTGCAATTGCACCTTTCACATATTTCAATAAGGTATTTCTTACCTTCCTTCTCCTCGAGGTGCTGCTTGGCTAGGCCGAGCTCTTGCTCGGACCGCTCGAGGTTCTGCTTCGGCGTATCCACCTCCGCAGTCAGTGCGGCGGAGGCCAGCAGCGAAGCCTGCATACGCATATTGACTTGATTATGTTAGACTCCTGCGATTATTTGATCCTCTATTCGGCTTTTCTTTCCGAACGTCGAACAGAGCATCAGGGGTACTGTCTATGTGGTAATATTTTTACATATTCTTTACTTACCTCAAAGCCTGTTAGAAGGCTGGCACAGGCTTCAGTCAGTCCGCTCTTGGCAGACCGAACCTTCTGGATCACCACACTCATAACAGTGCGGTGCTCCTCGTCGATGGAGGCGCCGTTAAGCGTCTCCAACAAATTGTCCGGTGCCTCCGGTTGGACAGAGGTCACCGGCTCGGTAGGCTTGCTCCTCTTGGAAGAAGGCTGCCTACCGGAGTCCGGAACTGTTGAAGGTTTCGGCGCGGTGTCCGGCTCAAGGCCGGACTTGGAGCCCTTGGGGGTTCTACCCCCTTTACGCCCGGAGTCTGGGAGGTTGCCTTGCGGCGCCTCTAGGACCACCTCCTCCTGGCTTGGAACCTGTTGGGACGCCACCTCGGCGCCGTCCATAGGGTGGGGGAGGAAGCCGTCGGAAGCGAATTCACATCCGATGAGTCCAGGGAGCCGCTCGATGACTCGTCGAGCCCGGCCTTGGGCGGACTACACAATCATGTTCGATGTAAGGAAAAGTTGTGCAATGTGGGAATACTATGAATCACTCTGGTATCCGGATACTTATGATTTCGCCAGGGGCTTGGCCCTGTGCGGCCACTCCTCTTCGCCATCGTCGGCGTTGGTGGAGTAGTCCGGAGGAGGGGTCTTCCCCCTCTTGGACCCTTTGGCCTCCCCGGTTGGGGCGGCCTTCCTTTTCTTCCCTCCCCCGCTGAGGGGGGAGAGGTCTCTTCTTCCTCCTCCTAATCTTCATGGGAGGAGTGCACCTTGGAGTCGTCGGATGGTGAATCCGACACCTCCTGGCGCCGGGCACTCTTTCGAGTCCCCGTGGCCTTCTTCTTGGCCTTCTTCTCCAGCACCACGTAAGGTGCCGGAGCCAGCTGCTTCGCCAAGCGAGCGTTCGCTGGGCCTTCGGGCAAAGGAGCCGGACAGTTGATCTGTCCGGACGTCTCCTGCCAATCCTGTCAAAGGTAAGGGAACTTAGATCCCGGATGGAGTCAAACTATGAAAAACTAATACCCTGTAAAAGGTGAAAACAGCTTACCGGACGAGCGTGACGCTGCGTGCTGAATCCGTGATCCTCGATAGCGGATGCGGGGGCCTCGACGCCCTTGAAAAGCACCTTCCAGGCATCTTTGTACATCGTGTCGAAGAGCCTGCTCAGAGTTCGGTGCCACGCCGGGTCAAACTCCCACAGGTTGAAAGCCCGTTGTTGACACAGGAGGATCCGACGGATGAGCATAACCTGGACTACATTGACAAGTTTGAGATTCCTGTCCACCAGGGTTTGGACGCATGTTTGGAGTCCGGTCAGCTCTCCTTTTTTACCCCACGACAGGCCCGTCTCTTTCCAGGAGGCAAGCCACGTAGGGGGTCCGGATCGGAACTCGGGGGCTGCGACCCATTTAGGGTCGCACGGCTCGGTGATGAAAAACCACCCCGACTGCCACCCCTTTAGGGACTCCATGAAGGAGCCCTCGAACCATAGGACGTTGGGCATCTTGCCCACCATGGCGCCTCCGCACTCCGCTTGGGTGCCACGCACCACCTTCGGCTTGACATTGAAAGTCTTGAGCCATAGGCCGAAATGGGGGCGGATGCGGAAGGAAGCCTCGCACACGACGATAAACGCCGAGATGTTGAGGACAAAATTCAAGGCCAGATCGTGGAAATCCAGGCCATAGTAGAACATGAGCCCCCGGACAAATGGGTGGAGAGGGAAGCCCAGTCCACGGAGGAAATGGGGGAGGAACACCACCCTCTCATGGGGCCTAGGGGTGGGGATGAGCCGCCCCTCTTCGGGAAGCCGGTGCGCAATGTCGTTAGACAAGTATCCGGCCTTCCTCAATCTTTTGATGTGTACCTCCGTGACGGAGGAGACCATCCACTTGCCTCCCGCTCCGGACATGGCTAGAGAAGGTTGAGGTGGGGTGTGCGGACTTGGGCGCTGGAGCTCGAGTGCCCGAAAATGGATAGGCAAAGGAGGAAGAAGGCATGGATGAAAAGGTGGATCCTTATCCCCTTATATGGGCGGACGCGACTATGCGCCCCCACCAGCCTGGTAAAACTCGCTTATCTCCCAAGCACCATAGTCAATGGCGCGGTTGGGTTACCCACGCCCGTATTGATGAGAATCCTGGAATAAGGGGACACGATCTCTGCTTTAACAAGACGTGCCAAGGAAACCGCCTCGCTAAATGTGTTGAGATGGGACAGTAAAACGATTCAAATAAAGACTTGGCCATGGTGTGATGTCACACTACGGAATACGTCAGCAGATTAGATTTGTGTAAATATTATTCTCTCTATGGCAATATGTGGAAACTTATTTTGCAGAGTCGGACACTACCTTTGTGTTCAAAATCTTCTATGAAGTACTTGGAGGAGGAACCCTCCTTGCAATGTCGAAGACAATCTGCGCGCCGGACTCGTCATCATTGAAGCCTGGTTCAGGGGCTACTAAGGGAGTCCTGGATTAGGGGGTGTCCGGATGGCCGGACTATACCTTCGGCTGGACTCCTGGACTATGAAGATACAAGATTGAAGACTTCGTCCCGCGTCCGGAAGGGACTTTCCTTGGCGTGGAAGGCAAGCTTGGCGATACGGATATGTATATCTCCTACCATTGTACCTGACTCTGTGTAATCCTAGCCCTCTCCGGTGTCTATATAAACCAGAGAGTTTTAGTCCATAGGACGAAGAACAATCATACCATAGGCTAGCTTCTAGGGTTTAGCCTCTCTGATCTCGTGGTAGATCTACTCTTGTACTACACATATCATCAATATTAATCAAGCATGACGTAGGGTTTTACCTCCATCAAGAGGGCCCAAACCTGGGTAAAACTTCGTGTCCCCTGCCTCCTATGACCATCCGACCTAGACGCACAGTTCGGGACCCCCTACCCGAGATCCGCCGGTTTTGACACCGACAGTTACCACTCAAGTAGAGCAAGTGCTTAAAGCACATGATGATTTGCTCAATGAATTGAATAATAAGGAAAATGAAAATCCTGTTAGAGTTGTGACTAGAGGTGGTAAAATGACTCAGGAAACTTTCTATCCTAAGGGCCATCCTAAGAGAGTTGAGCAAGATTCTCAGAGAACTAATGTTGATGCACCTAGTCCTTCTAAGAAGAAGAAAAAGAAAAATGATAGTTGCATGCCTCTAGTGAACCTGTTGTTGACACACCTGAGAATCCCAATGATATTTCTATTTCTGATGCTGAAACACAATCTCGTAATGAACATGAACCTAGTGATAATGTTAATGATGATGTTCATGTTGATGCTCAACCTAGCAATAACAATGATGTAGAGATTGAACCTGTTGTTGATCTTGATAACCCACAATCAAAGAATCAACGTTATGATAAGAGAGACTTCGTTGCTAGGAAGCACAGTAAAGAAAGAGAACCATGGGTTCAGAAACCCATGCCTTTTCCTCCTAAACCATCCAAGAAAAAGGATGATGAGGATTTTGAGCACTTTGCTGAAATGATTAGACCTATCTTTTTGCGTATGCATATGCGTTTGACCGATATGCTTAAAATGAATCCTTATGCTAAGTATATGAAAGATATTGTTACAAATAAAAGAAAGATACCGGAAGCTGAAATTTCCACCATGCTTGCCAATTATACTTTTAAAGGTGGAATACCTAAGAAACTAGGAGTACCAACTATACCATGCTTCATTAAAAGAAACTATGTTAAAACTGTTGTATGTGATCTTGGAGCCGGTGTTAGTTTTATGCCTCTCTCTCTTTATATCGTAGACTTGATTTGAATAAGTGACACCTACTGAAATATCTTTGCAAATGGCCGATAAATCAACTGCTATACTTGTCGGTATTTGTGAGGATGTGCCTGTTGTGGTTGCAAACGTTACTATTTTAACGGACTTTGTTATTCTTGATATTCCCAAGGACGATAGTATGTCGATTATCCTTGGTAGACCCTTTTTGAATACTACAGGGGCTGTTATTGATTGCAACAAAGGCAATGTCACTTTTCATGTTAATGGTAATGAGCATGCGGTACACTTTCCGAGGAAACAACCTCAAGTCCACAATATCAATTCTATTTGAAAAATTTCAACGATAACTATTGGAGGTTTTGAATTCCCTCTTCCTACTGTCAAGAAGAAATATGATATTCTTATTGTTGGGGACATACACATCCCCGTTGAGGTAACCTAGTGTTATTCGAAAATTCTCCGGTTTCATGTTATTCGGAAAGAGTTTGTTAACAAGACTTGATTAACCTTGTTAGTGGATTCCTTTTGATAAGCATGAGATGGATGAAGTTAGAAAGCACAACTCTCTGTACCCTCCTTTTACTTTCTGTTATTTAGATTAAATAAAGCAAAAAATACTATTTTCTTTATGTTTTCTGAATTATCCTTGCAATAAAAAATACCCCGAAAATAAAAGTTCTCCAAATGTCCTGAAAATGATATATGATTTTTTTAAGAATATTTTAGAATTATTGGCACTGAGAACACAGCAGGGGCCCCACCGCTTGTCCACGAGGGTGCATGGCATGCCCCCTGCCTCGTGCACCCCACGTGGACTCCCTCCACTTCTTCCAGCACCCACTCACTTCGTCTTCCTACAGAAAAAATCCTCCCATAGTTCAAACCCGTGTTCTAGCTCATCTTGCTGCCATTTTCGATCTCCTTGCTCAAAGCTCCATTCACAAGACTATTTGGGGGGATTGTTCTTCGGTATGTGACTCCTCCAATGGTCCAATTAGTTTTTGTTCTAGTGCTTTATTTATTGCAAATTTTTGCTGCTAAGGTGACCCTGTTCTTGAGCTTGCATGTCAAATTTTTGTGGTCAAAAGTAGTTTTAATGCATGATATAGCCTCTAGGCACTTGTAGGAGTAGTTGCTATCAATCTTGTTGAGTTTGGTTCACTATTATTTTGAGTCACTAAAAATTTCAGAAATTTTTCAGAGAAAGAAAATGTTTAGGAAAATGTACCAAGGTGGTTCCTCATGGAAGCAAGGACCAAGGCTTGCGATACGTGAGCTGGACGATGAGCCACCAAGGAAAGCTCAAGTGCGGCCTTGTGAAAGACCGTTAGAGGAATTTATGGTCCAGGCAGGCATCAAGGATGAATTTGACGCATATATGTGTAATGCTGATCTTGAGGACTTCATGTCAGATAAGTGCCGGCAATATCACTACCTAACTGATTCCTTTGTGAGGAGGTTTAAATTTACATCCTCGCGCAATTCTCACACTGTTTTATTTGATCTTTATGATAAATCATATACTATGGACCTAGAAGATTTTAATATTGCTTGTAAACTCCCGCACTGGGGCAATGTTAGTGAACCTCGCAAATCTGAATATAAAGACTTTCTTGCTAGTATCACTGTGGGGGAATCTAGGGAAATCACACAAGCTACCATAGGGAGCATTCATTTCCCTTCCATACATTATTTTTCTCTCTTTATTGGTAGATGCATTAACGGTAAGGATGAGGCTTGTCACATGTGCGTTCCAGATCTTAGTGTCCTCAAAAGTGTGGTATTAGGTGATAAACAATATAACTTGGGGCCATTGTTGCATGAAGGTTGCAACTTAACGGTATAAGTGGAGATTTGTTTGGTGGCATTTATGCAACTCATGTAGATAATTATCTTAATGTGCCTATACATGGAAATGATATAGAACTACCTCCTTCTTACCTAGATTATAATGCTATGGTTCGCCATCAATTTCTTGAGAGGAACGAACAATTCCTCCAGTACCGACTAATCTTCGACAGACAGCGCGCTATCCATGTTGCCCTCCCTGCTCCTACTTTCTTTAACTTTCAGGCAAAGAGGAGATAGTTATAACCAGGGAGGAGGCGAACGAGTATGAGAGGAGGACGGAGGAAGCTCGCCTCCAAGCTGCAGCTCTTCAAGCAGTAGCTGCTGCATCTCACTATGACCCCAGCTACAACTTTGAATATCCACCAGGCCAACAGTGGCCATAGACCAACTTAGGACAAAAGCCTAAGCTTGGGGGAGTACGTATTTCTCACCGACATTACATTCATTTTCACACACTCATGCCAGTTGTCAGTGCTCATACTTTTTCATTGTACTATCCATGCTAGTTTATTTTCTTTTCCAAGCCTTCTTCTTGTGTGTTTGAAAAACCTTAAGAAAAACAAAATAAAATTAGTTGTAGCTAGTTTATTTTCCATGCCTGTAGTAGTAGTAATTAAAAGAAAATATTTCTCGTTCTTCTTTTGCTTGCTGGGACCTTTCCCATGTAAATAGTTTTATTTCTTTTCTTGTTCTTTGGGGGTCGAGAGGAGAAGACCATGATGAAAATGTTGAGTGGCTCTTATATGCATTATTGTTGATTTAACCAAGAGCCCATGTTACCTTGTCTTCTCCCTTGTATTAAATGCTTGCAGATTCCAGCTTAGTCCAATGCACGTGCACTATTATTATCCACACCATTCGGTCATGCAAGTGAAAGGAAATAATGACGATATATGATGGACTGAATGTGATGAGAGAAGCTGGTATGAACTCGACTTATCTTGTTTTTGTAAATATGATTAGTTCATCATTCCTGATTTAGCCTATTATGAATGAAACTTGTTTGCAATGACAATTAGAGATTATAGTTGCCCATGCCATGCTTAATCAGCTAGGGGTTTATAATGGTTTACCTTGCGTACCAACATGCTATTAAAATGGTTGTGATGTGGTATGATAGGGTGGTATCCTCCTTTGAATGATTCGAGTGGCTTGACTTGGCACATGTTCATGCATGTAGTTGAAACAAAATCAACATAGCATCCATGATATTTATGTTCATGGTGATTTATATCCTACTCATGCTTGCACTCAATGTTGATTAATCTTAATGCATGTTCATGACTGTTATCGATCTCTAGTTGGTCGTTTCCTAGTCTCTTTCTAGCCTTCACTTGTACTAAGCGGGAATACTGCTTGTGCATCCACTTCCATAAACCCCAAAGTTATTCCACATGAGTCCACCATACCTTCCTATAAGCGGTATCTACCTGTCGTTCCAAGTATTTGTATGTGCCAAACTCTAAACCTTCAAATGAAATTCTGTTTTGTATGCTCAAATAGCTCATGTATCAACTAGGGTTGTCTATATCTTCCATGCTAGGTGGGTTATTCTCAAGATGAGTGGACTCAACTCATCATTCACGAGAAAATGGCCGGTAACCGGGATGCCCAGTCCCATGCTCAAATCAAAATAATTGCAAACAAAACTCCCCCAGGATTGTTGTTAGTTGGAGGCACCCGTTGTTTCGGATAAGCCATGGATTGATGTTTGTTGGTGGTGGGGGAGTATAAACTTTACCATTCTGTTTGGGAACCGCCTATAATGTGTGTAGCATGGAAGATATCGAGATCTCTTGGTTGTTATGTTGACAATGAAAGTATGCCACTCAAAATATTATTTATCTTTGTTTCAAAACTTGAGCTCTGGCACCTCTGCAAATCCCTGCTTCCCTCTATGAAGGGCCTATCTATTTACTTTTATGTTGAGTCATCATCTTCTTATTAAAAAGCACCAGTTGGAGAGCACCGTTGTCATTCGCATGCATTGCTATTAATTTACATTGAGTATGGCTGTGACTGGATCTCTTTTACCATGAATTACAATGTCTAGTAAGTACTTGATCTTCAGGGGTGCTCTGCATTTATGTTTTGCGGTCTCAGAAAGGGCTAGCGAGATACCATCTTGTTATACCATCTTATGATTGTTTTGAGAAAGTGTTGTCATCCGAGATTTATTACTACTGTGCGCTAGTTGATTATGCCATTGATATGAGTAAACATGAGACCTAAATGTTATTATGAATATGGTTAGTTCATAATCTTTGCTGAAAACTTGAATGCTGGCTTTACATATTTGCAACAATAAGATCAAACAGAGTTTGTAAAAGTTTTTCTTTATCACTTTCAGTTTGTCAACTAAATTGCTTGAGGACAAGCAAAGATTTAAGCTTGGGGGATTTGATACATCTCCAACGTATCTACTTTTCCAAACATTTTTGACCTTGTTTTGGACTCTAACTTGCATGATTTGAATGGAACTAACCCGGGCTGACGCTATTTTCAGCAGAATTGCGATGGTGTTATTTTTGTGCAGAAATAAAAGTTCTCGGAATGACCTAGAAATTCACGGAGACACGTTTTGGAATTTATAAAAAATACTGACGAAAGAATCACGTAAGGGGGCCAACACCTTGTCTACGAGGGTGCAGGGGCCCCCCCTGGGGCACGCCCCCTGCCTTGTGGGCCCCCTGAGGCTCCACCGACGTCAACTCCAAGTCTATATATTCACGTTCGAGGAGAAAAAATAAGAGAGAAGGATTCATCGCATTTTATGATACAAAGCCGCCGCCAGGCCCTAATCGTCATCGGGAGGGCTGATATGGAGTCCGTTTGGGGCTCCGGAGAGGGGAATCCGTCGCCATCATCATCATCATCAACCTTCCTCCATCACCAATTTCATGATGCTCACCGCCGTGCGTGAGTAATTCCACCGTAGGCTTGTTGGACGGTGATGGGTTGGATGAGATTTATCATGTAATCAAGTTAGTTCTGTTAGGGTTTGATCCCTAGTATCCATTATGTTCTAAGATTGATGTTGCTATGACTTTGCTATGTTTAATGCTTGTCACTAGGGCCCGAGTGCCATGATTTCAGGTCTGAACCTATTATGTTTTCATGAATATATGTGAGTTCTTGATCCTATTTTGCAAGTCAATAGTCACCTACTATGTGTTATGATCCGGTAACCCCGAAGTGACAATAATAGGGACCACTCCTGGTGATGACCGTAGTTTGAGGAGTTCATGTATTCACTAAGTGTTAATGCTTTGGTCTGGTACTCTATTAAAAGGAGGCCTTAATATCCCTTAGTTTCCAATAGGACCCCGTTGCCACCGGAGGGTAGGACAAAAGATGTCATGCATGTTCTTTTCCATAAGCACATATGACTATATTTGGAATACATGTCTACATTACATTGACGAACTGGAGCTAGTTCTGTGTCACCCTATGTTATAACTGTTGCATGAGGAATCGCATCCGACATAATTATCCATCATTGATCCATTGCCTACGAGCTTTTCACATATTGATCTTTGTTTAGTTACTTTTCTGTTGCCACTGTTACAATTGCTACAAAACTGCTACCGTTACTTGTGCCACCGTTATCGTTTCTTCCATACTACTTTGCTACTAAATACTTTGCTGCAGATATTAAGTCTTTCAGGTGTAGTTGAATTGACAACTCAACTGTTAATACTTGAGAATATTCTTTGGCTCCCCTTGTGTCGAATCAATAAATTTGGGTTGAATACTCTACCCTCAAAAACTGTTGCGATCCCCTATACTTGTGGGTTATCAATGCTATGTTCCCCAACAGTGGCATCCGAGCCAGGTCTATGCGTAGATGATATGCACGAGTAGAACACAAAGAGTTGTGGGCGATCATAGTCATATTGCTTACCACTAACGTCTTATTTTGATTCGGCGGTATTGTTGGATGAAGCGGCCCAGACCAACCTTACGTGACCACGTTCATGAGATCGGTTCCACCGACAGACATGCAACTTGTTTTGCATAAAGGTGGTTGGCGGGTGTATGTTTCTCCAACTTTAGTTTAATCAAATTTGACTACGGCTGGTCCTTGTTGAAGGTTAAAACAACACACTTGACGAAAAATCGTTGTGGTTTTGATGCGTAGGTAAGAACGATTCTTGCTAGAAGCTCGTAGCAGCCATGTAAAACTTGCAACAACAAAGTAGAGGACGTCTAACTTGTTTTTGCAGGGCATGTTGTGATGTGATATGGTCAAGACATGATGTGATACATTTTTTATGTATGAGATGATCATGTTTTGTAAAAGTTATCGGCAACTCGCAGGAGCCTTATGGTTGTCGCTTTATTGTATGAAATGCAATCGCCATGTAATTGCTTTACTTTATCACTATGCGGTAGCAATTGTTGTAGAAGCAATAGTTGGCAAGACGACAATGACATTACGATTGCTACAAGATGATGATGGAGATCATGACGTTGCTTTGGAGATGGAGATCAAAGGCACAAGATGATGATGGCCATATCATGTCACATATTTTGATTGCATGTGATGTTTATCTTTTATGCATCTTATTTTTCTTAGTACAATGGTAGCATTATAAGATGATCCCTCACTAAATTTCAAGATATAAGTGTTCTCCCTGAGTATGCACCGTTGCTACAGTTCATCGTGCCAAGACACCATGTGATGACCGGGTGTGATAAGCTCTAGGTTCACATACAACGGGTGTAAGACAGTTTTGCATGTGCAGAATACTTAGGTTAAACTTGACGAGCCTAGCATATACAGATACGGCCTCAGAACACTGAGACCGAAAGGTCGAATGTGAATCATATAGTATATATGATCAACATAGAGATGTTCGCCATTGAAAACTACTCCATCTCATGTGTTGATTGGACATGGTTTAGTTTATATGGATCACGTGATCATTTAGATGACTAGAGTGATGTCTATCTAAGAGAGAGTTCTTAAGTAATATGATTAATTAAACTTAATTTATCATGAACTTAGTACTGATAGTATTTGCATATCTATGTTATATATCAATAGCTCGCAATATAGCTCCCCTATGTTTTTGATATGTTCCTAGAGAAAACTAAGTTGAAAGATGATAGTAGCAATGATGCGGACTGGGTCCATGATATGAGGATTATCCTCATTGCTGCACAGAAGAATTATGTCCTTGATGCACCGCTAGGTGACATACCTATTGCAGGAGCAGATACGGACGTTATGAAAGTTTGGCAAGCTCGATATGATGACTACTTGATAATTTTGTGCACCATGCTTTAAGGCTTAGAACCGGGACTTCAAAAATGTTTTGAACGTCATGGAGTATATGAGATGTTCCAAGAGCCGAAAATGATATTTCAGACTCATGCCCGTGTTATGAGGCATGAGACCTCTGACAAGTACTTTTCCTACAAGATGGAGGAGAATAGCTCAGCTAGTGAGCATGTGCTCAAAATGTCTGGGTACTACAATCACTTGAATCAAGCGGGAGTAAATCTTTCAGATAAGATAGTGATTGACAGAGTTCTCTAGTCACTATCACCAAGTTACTGGAACTTCGTGATGAACTATAATATGCAAGGGATAACGAAAACGATTCCCAAGCTCTTTGCGATGCTAAAATTGGTGAAGGTAGAAATCAAGAAAAAGTATCAAGTGTTGATGGTTGACAAGACCACTAGTTTCAAGTAAAAGGGCAAGGGAAATAAAGGAAACTTCAAGAAGAATGGCAAGCAAGTTTCCACTCCCATGAAGAAGCCCAAAGCTAGACCTAAGCCTGAAACTGAGTGCTTCTACTACAAAGGGAATGGTCACTAGAAGCGGAACTACCCCAAATACTTGGTGGATAAGAAGGATGACAAAGTGAACAAAAGTATATTTGATATACATGTTATTGATGTGTACTTTACTAGTGTTCATAGTAACCCTAGGGTATTTGATACCGGTTCAGTTGCTAAGATTAGTAACTCGAAACAAGAATTACAAAATGAACGGAGACTAGTTAAGGGCAAGGTGACGATGTGTGTTAGAAATGATTCAAGGTTGATAAGATCACCATTGCACACTCCTTTTACCTTCGGGATTAGTGTTGAACCTAAAATAAATGTTATTTGGTGTTTGCGTTGAGCATGAATATGATTGGATCATGTTTATTGCAATACAATTATTCATTTAAGTCAAAGAATAATTATTGTTCTGTTTACATGAATAAAACCTTCTATGGTCATACACTTAATATAAATGGTTTACTGAATCTCGATCATAGTGATACACATATTCATAATATTGATGCCAAAAGATGTAAAGCTGATAATGATAGTGCAACATATTTGTGGCACTGCCGTTTAGGTCATATTGGTGTAAAGCGCATGAAGAAACTCCATGTTGATGGGCTTTTGGAATCACTTGATTATGAATCACTTGATGCTTGCGAACCATGTCTCATGGGCAAGATGACTAAGACTCTGTTCTCCGGAACAATGGAGCGAGCCACTGACTTATTGGAAATAATACATACTGATGTATGCGGTCCGATGAGTGTTGAGGCTCGTGGCGGATATAGTTATTTTCTGACCTTCACAGATGATTTGAGCAGATATGGGTATATCTACTTAATGAAACATAAGTCTGAAACATTTGAAAAGTTCAAAGAATTTCAGAGTGAAGTGGAAAATCATTGTAACAAGAAAATAAAGTTTCTACAATCTGATCGTGGAGGCGAATATTTGAGTTACGAGTTTGGTCTTCATTTGAAACAATGTGGAATAGTTTCGCAACTCACGCCACCTGGAACACCACAGGGTAATGGTGTGTCTGAACGTCGTTTACTTTATTGGATATGGTACGATCTATGATGTCTCTTACCGATTTACGTTATGGGGTTATGCATTAGAGACAGTTGCATTCACGTTAAATAGGGCACCATCTAAATCAGTTGAGACGACACCGTATGAACTGTGGTTTGGCAAGAAACCTAAGGTTGTTTCTTAAAGTTCAGGGTTGCGATGCTTATGTGAAAAAAATTCAGCCTGATAAGCTCGAACCCAAATCGGAGAAATGTGTCTTCATAGGATACCCAAAGGAAACTTTTGGGTACACCTTCTATCACCGATCTGAAGGCAAGATATTCATTGCTAAGAATGGATCCTTTCTAGAGAAGGAGTTTCTCTCGAAAGAAGAGAGTGGGAGGAAAGTAGAACTTGATGAGGTAGTTGTACCTTCTCTCGAATTGGAAAATGGTTCATCATAGAAATCAGTTCCAGTGATGTCTGCACCAATTAGTGAGGAAGCTAATGATGATGATCATGATACTTCAGATCAAGTTACTACCGAACCTCGTAGGTCAACCAGAGTACGGTCTGCACCAGAGTGGTACGGCAATCCTGTTCGGGGAGTCATGTTATTAGACCATCACGAACCTACGAACTACGAGGAAGCGATGATGAGCCCAGATTCCGCGAAACGGCTTGAGGCCATGAAATCTGAGATAGGATCCATATATAAGAACAAAGTGTGGAGTTTGGTGGACTTGCCCGATGATTGGCAAGCCATTGAGAATAAATGGATCTTCAAGAGGAAGATGGACGTTGATGGTAGTGTTACTATCTACAAAGTTCGAATTGTCGCAAAAAAAATTCCGACAAGTTCAAGGTATTGACTATGATGAGTTTTTCTGACTCGTATTGATTCTTAAGTCTGTCTGAATCATGTCAGCAATTGCCACATTTATGAAATATGGCAAATGGATATCAAAACTACATTCCTTAATGGATTTATTAAAGAAGAGTTGTATATGATGCAACCAGAAGGTTTTGTCAATTCTAAAGGTGCTAACAAAATGTGCAAGCTCCAGCGATCCATCTATGGACTGGTGCAAGCATCTCGGAGTTGGAATATATGCTTTGATGAGTTGATCAAGGAATATAGTTTTATATAGACTTGTGGTGAAGCCTGTATTTACAAGAAAGTGAGTCGGAGCACTACAACCTTTCCGATAAGTATATGTGCATGACATATTGTTGATCGTAAATGATGCAGAATTTTCTGGAAAGCATAAAGGAGTGTTTGAAAGGAGTTTTTCAAAGAAAGACCTCGGTGAAGCTGCTTACATATTGGGCATCAAGATCTATAGAGATAGATCAAGACACTTGATAAGATTTTTCAATGAGTACATACCTTGACAAGATTTTGAAGTAGTTCAAAATGGAACAGTCAAAGAAGGAGTTCTTGCCTGTATTGCTAGGTGTAAAGTTGAGTAAGACTCAAAACCCGACCACGGCAAAAACAAAGAAAGAGAATGAAAGTCATTCCCTATGCCTGAGCCATAGGTTCTATAAAGTATGCTATGTTGTGTACCCGACCTGTTGTATGCCTTGCCATGAGTTTGGCAAGGGGGTACAATAGTGATCAAAGAGTAGATCATTGGACAGCGGTCAAAATTATTCTTAGGTACTGATACGTCCATTTTGCATCATGCTTTTATATTGATATTTATTGCATTATGAGATGTTATTACACATTATGTCACAATACTTATGCTTATTCTCTCTTATTTTACAAGGTTTACATAAAGAGGGAGAATGCCAGCAGCTGGGATTCTAGGCTGGAAAAGGAGCAAATATTAGAGACCTATTTTGCACAGCTCCAAAAGTCCTGAAACTTCACGGAAGTCATTTTCAGAATATATAAAAAATACTGAGCGCAAGAAGTTCACCAGGGGGGCCACACCCTGCCCACGAGGGTGGGGGCGCGCCCTACCCCCCTGGGCGCGCCCCCCTACCTCGTGGGCCCCCTGGTGGCCCTCCGATGACCATCTTTTGCTATATGGAGTCTTTCGATGAGGAAAAAATCATAAGCCATCTTTCCGAACGAGACTCCGCCGCCACGAGGCAGAACCTTGGCGGAACCAATCTAGGGCTCCGGCGGAGCTGTTCTGCCGAGGAAACTTCCCTCCGGGAGGGGGAAATCATCGCCATCGTCATCACCAACGCTCCTCTCATCGGGAGAGGGCAATCTCCATCAACATCTTCACCAGCACCATCTCATCTCAAACCCTAGTTCATCTCTTGTATCCAATTCTTGTCTCCAAGTCTGGGATTGGTACCTGTGGGTTGCTAGTAGTGTTGATTACTCCTTGTAGTTGATGCTAGTTGGTTTATTCGGTGGAAGATCATATGTCCAGATCCTTTATGCATATTAATACCCCTCTGATTATGAACATGAATATGCTTTGTGAGTAGTTACGTTTATTCCTGAGGACATGGGAGAAGTCTTGCTATTAGTAGTCATGTGAAGTTGGTATTCGTTCGATATTTTGATGAGATGTATGTTGTCTCTCCTCTAGTGGTGTTATGTGAACATCGACTACATGACACTTCACCACTATTTGGGGCTAGAGGAAGGCATTGGGAAGAAATAAGTAGATGATGAGTTGCTCGAGTGACAGAAGCTTAAACCCTAGTTTATGCGTTGCTTCGTAAGGGGCTGATTTGGATCCATATGTTTCATGCTATGGTTAGGTTTGCCTTAATACTTTTGTTGTAGTTGCGGATGCTTGCAATAGAGGTTAATCATAAGTGGGATACTTGTCCAATTAAGGGCAGTACCCAAGCACCGGTCCACCCACATACCAAATTATCAAAGTACCGAACGTGAATCATATGAACGTGATGAAACCTAGCTTGACGATATTCCCATGTGTCCTCGGGAGCGCTTTACATCATATAAGAGTTTGTCCAGGCTTGTCCTTTGCTACAAAAAGGATTGGGCCACTTTGCTGCACTTTATTTACTTTTGTTACTTGTTGCTCATTACCAATTATCTTATCACAAAACTATCTGTTACCTATAATTTCAGTGCTTGCAGAGAATACCTTGCTGAAAACCGCTTATCATTTCCTTCTGCTCCTCATTGGGTCCGACACTCTTACTTATCGAAAGGACTATGATAGATCCCCTATACTTGTGGGTCATCAAGACTCTTTTTTGGCGCCGTTGCCGGGGAGTGAAGCGCCTTTGGTAGGTGGAATTTGGTAAGGAAAAATTTATATAGTGTGCTGAAATTTACTGTCACTTGTTACTATGGAAAGTAATCCTCTGAGGGGCTTGTTCGGGGTATCTTCACCCCGACCAGTAGATCAAAGAGTTGCTCCTCAACCTATTGAACCTATAGAAAATGAAAATGTCTACTTTGAGATTCCTTCGGGTATGATAGAAAAGCTGCTAGCTAATCCTTTTGCAGGAGACGGAACAATGCATCCCGATGAGCACCTAATATATGTGGATGAAGTTTGTGGATTATTTAAGCTTGCAGGTGTGCCCGAGGATGTTATTAAGAAGAAGGTCTTCCCTTTATATTTGAAGGGATATGCATTGACATGGTATAGGCTATGTGATGATATGGGATCATGGAACTACAAACGATTGAAATTGGAATTTCATCAGAAGTTTTATCCTATGCATCTTGTTCATCGTGATCGCAATTATATATATAATTTTTGGCCTCGCGAAGGAGAAAGCATCGCTCAAGCTTGGGGGAGGCTTAAATCAATGTTCTATTCATGCCCCAATCATGAGCTCTCAAGAGAAATAATTATTCAAAATTTATATGCTCGGCTTTCTGATAACGATCGCACCATGCTTGATACTTCTTGTGATGGCTCTTTTATGATGAAGACTATTGAATTCAAATGGGATTTATTGGAAATAATTAAACGCAACTCTGAAGATTGGGACCTTGACGAAGGTAAGGAGTCAGGTATGACACCTAAGTTTGATTGTGTTAAATCTTTTATGGATACTGATGTTTTCCGTAAATTTAGCACTAAATATGGACTTGACTCTGAGATAGTAGCTTCTTTCTGTGAATCTTTTGCTACTCATGTTGATCTCCCTAGGGAGAAGTGGTTTAAATATCATCCTCCCATAGAAGTAAAAGTAGATGCACCTATTAAAGTTGAAGAAAAGACTATCACTTATAATGATCCTATTGTTCCTACTGCTTATGTTGAGAAACCACCTTTTCCTGTTAGGATAAAAGATCATGCTAAAGCTTCAATTGTGGTTCGTAAAAGCAATATTAGAACCTATACACCTCCTGAGCAAATTAAAGTTGAACCTAATATTGCTATTGTTAAAGATATCTTGTCTGATAATATTGATGGGCATGTTATTCATTTCCATGATGAGACTGCTAGAATAGCTAAACCTTGTGCTGAAGATAAACCTAGATCTTTGGTAGCCATGCCTGCTATTTCTGTTAAAATAGGAGATCATTGTTATCATGGCTTATGTGATATGGGTGTCAGTGCTAGTGCCATACCTTTTGACTTATACAAAGAAATTATGCATGACATTGCACCCGCTGAGTTAGAAGATATTGATGTCACAATTAAACTTGCCAATAGAGATACTATTTCACCAATGGGAATTGTTAGAGATGTTGAAGTCTTGTGTGGGAAAACTAAATATCCTGCTAATTTTCTTGTTCTTGGCTCCCCACAAGATAGCTTTTGTCCCATTATTTTTGGTAGACCCTTCTTGAACATAGTTAACTCTAAGATGGATTGCAAAAAGGATGTTGTTACTATTGGTTTAGGTGATATGTCTCATGAATTTAATTTCTCTAAATTTCGTAGACAACACCGTGAAGAGGAATTGCTAGTAAAGATGAAATTATTGGTCTTGCTTCTATTGTCGTGCCTCCTAGTGATCCTTTAGAACAATATTTGCTAGACCATGAAAATGATATGTTTATGAATGAAAGAAGGGAAATAGATGAAGTATTCTTTAAACAGGAACCCATCCTGAAACACAATTTGCATGTTGAAATCCTAGGGTATCCTCCTCCACCCAAGGGTGATCCCGTGTTTGAGCTCAAACCGTTACCTGATACTCTTAAATATTCTTATCTTGATGAGAAAAAGATATGTTCTGTTATTATTAGTGCTAACCTTTCAGAGCATGAAGAAGAGAGACTATTGAAAACTCTTAAGAAGCACCGTGCTGCTATTGGATATACTCTCGATGATCTTAAGGGCATTAGTCCCACACTATGTCAACACAAAATAAATTTGGAGAAAGATGCCAAACCAGTTCGTGATCACCAACGACGGCTGAATCCTAAGATGAAAGAAGTGGTAAGAAAGGAAATACTAAAGCTCCTTGAGGCAGGTATAATTTATCCCGTTGCTGATAGTTAGTGGGTAAGTCCTGTCCATTGTGTCCCTAAAAAGGGAGGTATTACTATCGTTCCTAATGATAAAGATGAATTGATTCCGCAAAGAATTATTACAGGTTATAGGATGGTAATTGATTTCCGCAAATTAAATAAGGCTACTAAAAAAGATCATTACCCCTTACCTTTTATTGATCAAATGCTAGAAAGATTATCCAAACATACATTTTGCTTTCTAGATGGTTATTCTGGTTTCTCTCAAATACCTGTGTCTGCTGATGATCAATCTAAGACCACTTTTACTTGCCCGTTCGGTACTTTTGCTTATAGACGTATGCCTTTTGGTTTATGTAATGCACCTGCTACCTTCCAAAGATGCATGATGGCTATATTCTTTGACTTTTGTGAAAAGATTTGTGAGGTTTTCATGGACGATTTCTCCGTCTATGGATCCTCTTTTGATGATTGCTTAAGCAACCTTGATCGATTTTGCAGAGATGTGAAGAAACTAACCTTTTCTTGAATTGGGAGAAGTGCCACTTTATGGTTAATGAAGGTATTGTCTTGGGGCATAAAGTTTCTGAAAGAGGTATTGAAGTTGATAAAGCCAAGGTTGATGCTATTGAAAAGATGCCATGTCCCAAGGACATCAAAGGTATAAGAAGTTTCCTTGGTCATGCCGGTTTTTATAGGAGGTTCATTAAGGACTTCTCAAAAATTTCTCGGCCTCTGACTAATTTATTACAAAAAGATATACCATTTGTTTTTTATGATGATTGCGTAGAAGCATTTGAAATACTTAAGAAAGCATTGATCTCTGCACCTATTGTTCAGCCACCTGATTGGAATTTACCCTTTGAAATTATGTGTGATTCTAGTGATTATGATGTAGGTGCTATTCTAGGGCAAAGAGTTGATAAGAAATTAAATGTTATTCAATATGCTAGTAAAACTCTAGACAATGCTCAGAGAAATTATGCTACTACTGAAAAAGAATTCTTAGCAGTTGTATTTGCTTGTGATAAGTTCAGGCCTTATATTGTTGATTCTAAAGTAACTATTCACACTGATCATGCTGCTATTAAATACCTTATGGAAAAGAAAGATGCTAAACCTAGACTTATTAGATGGGTTCTCCTGCTACAAGAATTTGATTTGCATATTGTTGATAGAAAGGGAGCTGAGAACCCCGTTGTAGACAACTTGTCTAGGTTAGAAAATGTGCTTGATGACCCACTACCTATTGATGATAGCTTTCCTGATGAACAATAATGTCATAAATGCTTCTCGTACTACTCCATGGTATGCTGATTATGCTAATTATATTGTTGCTAAATTTATACCACCTAGTTTCACATACCAACAAAAGAAAAAGGTTTTCTATGATTTGAGGCATTACTTTTGGGATGACCCACATCTTTATAAAGAAGGAGTAGATGGTGTTATTAGACGTTGTGTACCTGAGCATGAACAGGAACAGATCCTACGCAAGTGTCATTCCGAGGCTTATGGAGGACACCATGCTGGAGATAGAACTGCACATAAGGTATTGCAATCCGGTTTTTATTGGCCTACTCTCTTCAAGGATGCTCGTAAGTTTGTCTTGTCTTGTGATGAATGTCAAAGAATTGGTAATATTAGTAGACATCAAGAAATGCCTATGAATTATTCACTTGTTATTGAACCATTTGATGTTTGGGGCTTTGATTATATGGGACCTTTTCCTGCCTCCAATGGATACACACATATTTTAGTTGCTGTTGATTACGTTACTAAGTGGGTAGACGCTATTCCAACTAGTAGTGCTGATCATAACACCTCTGTTAAGATGCTTAAAGAAGTTGTTTTTCCAAGGTTTGGAGTCCCTAGATACTTAATGACTGATGGTGGTTCACATTTTATTCATGGTGCTTTCTGTAGAATGCTTGCTAAATATGATGTTAATCATAGAATTGCATCTCCTTATCACCCATAGTCTAGTGGTCAAGTAGAATTGAGTAATAGAGAACTCAAATTAATTTTGCAAAAGACTGTTAATAGATCTAGAAAGAATTGTTCCAAGAAACTTGATGATGCATTATGGGCCTATAGAACTGCATATAAAAATCCTATGGGTATGTCTCCGTATAAAATGGTTTATGGAAAAGCATGTCACTTACCTCTCGAACTAGAACATAAGGCTTATTGGGCGAGCTCAATTATGATTTCAAACTTGCCGGTGAGAAAAGGTTATTTGACATTAGCTCACTTGATGAATGGAGAACCCAAGCCTACGAGAATGCCAAATTGTTTAAAGAAAAGGTTAAAAGATGGCATGACAAAAGGATACAAAAGCGTGAGTTTAATGTAGGTGATTGTGTATTGTTATACAACTCTCGTTTAAGATTTTTTGCAGGAAAACTTCTCTCTAAATGGGAAGGTCCTTACGTTATCGAGGAGGTCTATCGTTCCGGTGCCATAAAAATCAACAACTTCAAAGGCACAAATCCGAAGGTGGTGAATGGTCAAAGAATTAAACATTATATCTCAGGTAATCCTATAAATGTTGAAACCAATGTTATTGAAACCGTAACCCCAGAGGAATACATAAGGGACACTTTCCGGAACATTTCAGACTCCGAAAAGGAATAGGTATGTGGTACGGTAAGTAAACCTACTCCAAAACAGTTCTAATGGCAATTTTCTTCCGTTTTGGAATATTTAGAAAAATCGAAAAATAAGAAGCAGTCCGGGAAGGACACGAGGGCTCCACGAGGGTGGAGGGCGCGCCCTACCCCCATGGGCGCGCCCCCTACCTCGTGGGAACCTCGTGTGCTCTCTAGACTCCGTTTTCTTACACGACATGTATTTTGGATGGTAAAAATTCATTATATAATCTCCCGAAGGTTTTGACCACAGTATCACGCAAAAATCTCTTGTCTTTGTTTCGAGCTATTTTTCTGACAGATCCAGGTCGTCATGTCATCTTCAAGTGCCCCCAAGGACCAGTTCTTCGAGAAGGTCATCAACCCCTACCTCGTGGAAGTGTTGCAACACCCTCAAACCATTGAGATGCGTGAGGGGTTGTTGCACATCCGTGATGTTGAGGGACCAAGGAAGACCGAAAGCACGGAGGCAAGGCTCGAGGCATTGGAGCAAGAAGTTTTCAAGTGTCAGGAGATGGTGGAGCGTGGACTCGATTCCAATCACATTATGATCATGGAGTTCACCAATAACCACAAGTTGGACGTCAAGGACATTGGGGAGGCCATCTTCAAGCTTCATGAGAAAATCGAGCACCTCCAAGCCCAGATCTATGACCTGCAAAATCAAAACTGTGAGTATGAATATAGATTCAAGAGGATGAGTATGGCTACAGATTTGAGGTTTCAGGAGACTCGATCATCCTTCTATGATGGTGAGCCTATGCCTTGGAAGAAGGACGACAAACCTACGCCATCAACAAAACCACCATCTTCTTCATCAACAAAAGAGACATAATCACATGGTATGGGCACTCCCCTTGGCAACTACCAAGCTTGGAGGAGTGCCCCGGTATCGTATCACCACAACTTTTATCTTTACCATTTTTCTTAGTTCGATCCTTTTGATAATATCTTGATCTAGTAGCATAAAGTTTTTAGTATGATCTAGTTGTGAGTTTTGCTGTATGATCCTTCTATGTAATCGAGTCCGTGAGCTATATATAATAAAGATTAGTGTTGAGTCAAGGGCTCGATTGTTTTGCCATGATCTTGAGTGAATAAAAGAAAAGAGAAAGAAATAAAAGAGATCATATGGATCTTATGGAGAGTAATGAGCTCACATAGAAAAAGTATGATGAATAAAAGCTGTTGAGAGTTGACAACCATAGTTTTGGTCATTGTTGCAATTAATAGGAAGTAATAAAGAAAGAGAGGTCTTCACATATAAATATACTATCTTGGACATCTTTTATGATTGTGAGCACTCATTAAAATATGACATGCTAAAGAGTTGACGTTGGACAAGGAAGACAGCGTAATGGGTTATGTTTTCTTGCATCTGAGATAAATTATATTGTCATGGATCATCCGACATGATTGAGCTTGCCTTTCCCCCTCATGCTAGCCAATTCTTTGCACCAAGTAGAGATACTACTTGTGCTTCCAAATATCCATAAACCCAGTTTTGCCATGAGAGTCCACCATACCTACCTATGGATTGAGTAAGATCCTCCAAGTAAGTTGTCATCGGTGCAAGCAATAAAAATTGCTCTCTAAATATGTATGACTTACTACTGTGGGAAGAAATAAGCTTTATACGATCGTGTGATATGGAAGAAATAAAAGCGACAGAATGCATAATAAAGGTCCATATCACAAGTGGCAATATAAAGTGACATTCTTTCGCATTAAGACCTTGTGCATCCAACCATAAAAGCGCATGACAACCTCTGCTTCCCTCTGCGAAGGGCCTATCTTTTAATTTTATCTCCTACCTTGTAATAAGAGTCATGGTGATCTCCACCCTTCCTTTTTACATTTTATCTTTTGGCAAGCACAACATGTTGGAAAGATCCTGGTATATATGGCTAACTGGATGTGAGTTTTCATGAACTATTATTGTTGACATTACCCTTGAGGTAAAACATTGGGAGGCAAAACTATAAGCCCCTATATTTCTCTGTGTCCGATTAAAACTCCATACCCATAAGTATTGCGTGAGTGTTAGCAATTGTGAAAGACTATATGATAGTTGAGTATGTGGACTTGCTGAAAAGCTCTTATATTGACTCTTTCCTATGTTATGATAAATTCCAATTGCTCCAGTGACTGAGATTATAGTTTGTTAGTTTTTAATGAAGTTTATGATTCATACTTGAAATTGTGATTGAATTGTTACTCTAGCATAAGAGATCATATGACAAGAATTATATAAGTTGTTGTTCTAAGAATGATCATGATGCCCTCATGTCCGTATTTTATTTTTATCGACACCACTATCTCTAAACATGTGGACATATTTTTCGATTTCGGCTTTCGCTTGAGGACAAGCGAGGTCTAAGCTTGTGGGAGTTGATACGTCCATTTTGCATCATGCTTTTATATCGATATTTATTGCATTATGGGCTGTTATTAAACATTATGTCACAATACTTATGCCTATTCTCTCTTATTTTACAAGGTTTACATAAAGAGGGAGAATGCCGGCAGCTGGGATTCTGGGCTGGAAAAGGAGCAAATATTAGAGACCTATTCTGCACAGCTCCAAAAGTCCTGAAACTTCACGGAAGACATTTTCGGAATATATAAAAAATACTGAGCGCAAGAAGTTCACCAGGGGGGCCACACCCTACCCACGAGGGTGGGGGCGCGCCCTACCCCCCTGGGCGCGCGCCCTACCTCGTGGGCCCCCTGGTGGCCCTCCGATGACCATCTTCTGCTATATGGAGTCTTTCGATGAGGAAAAAAATCATAAGCCATCTTTCTGGACAAGACTCCGCCGCCACGAGGCGGAACCTTGGCGGAACCAATCTAGGGCTCCAACGGAGCTGTTCTACCAGGGAAACTTCCCTCCGGGAGGGGGAAATAATCGCCATCGTCATCACCAACGCTCCTCTCATCAGGAGAGGGCAATCTCCATCAACATCTTCACCAGCACCATCTCATCTCAAACCCTAGTTCATTTCTTGTATCCAATTCTTGTCTCCAAGTCTGGGATTGGTATTTGTGGGTTGCTAGTAGTGTTGATTACTCCTTGTAGTTTATGCTAGTTGGTTTATTCGGTGGAAGATCATATGTTCAGATCCTTTATGCATATTAATACCCCTCTGATTATGAACATGAATATGCTTTGTGAGTAGTTACGTTTGTTCCTGAGGACATGGGAGAAGTCTTGCTATTAGTAGTCATGTGAATTTGGTATTCGTTCGATATTTTGATGAGATGTATGTTGTCTCTCCTCTAGTGGTGTTATGTGAATGTCGACTACATGACACTTCACCACTATTGGGGCCTAGAGGAAGGCATTGGGAAGTAATAAGTAGATGATGGGTTGCTAGAGTGACAGAAGCTTAAACCCTAGTTTATGTGTTGCTTCGTAAGGGGCTGATTTGGATCCATATGTTTCATGCTATGGTTAGGTTTGCCTTAATACTTTTGTTGTAGTTGCGGATGCTTGCAATAGAGGTTAATCATAAGTGGGATACTTGTCCAAGTAAGGGCAGTACCCAAGCACCGGTCCACCCACATACCAAATTATCAAAGTACCGAACGCGGATCATATGAACGTGATGAAACCTAACTTGACGATATTCCCATGTGTCCTCGGGAGCGCTTTACATCATATAAGAGTTTGTCCAGGCTTGTCCTTTGCTACAAAAAGGATTGGACCACTTTGCTGCACTTTATTTACTTTTGTTACTTGTTGCTCGTTACCAATTATCTTATCACAAAACTTCCGTTTACCCTACCTATAAGCTTAAATAGTCTTGATCGCGAGGGTGTGAGATTGCTGAGTCCCCGTGACTCACAAATACTTCCAAAACCAGCTTGCAGGTGCCGTTGAACCGTGCAGATGACGCAACCAAGCTCAAAGGAGGAGCTCGATGAAGATCTCGTTCGTCATGTTGTTCCGTTTTCCAGTTGATCAGTAGAGGAGCCCAGTTGGGGTCGATCGGGGATCTGTGTAGCATTTGGGTAGTCTTCATTTATTTTGGTTCCGTAGTCGGACCTTGAGTGTATTTGGATGATGTAATGCTTTATTCATGTAATTGTGTGAAGTGGCGGTTGTAAGCCAACTATGTATCTTTTTCCCTTATGTATTACATGGGTTGTGCGAAGATTACCTCACTTGCGACATTGCTTTCAATGCGGTTATGCCTCTAAGTCATGCTTCGACATGTGGGAGATATAGCCGCATCGAGGGCGTTACAACGTTCCCCAACAATCATGTGTTGTGATAGAATATGCATCGAGAGTGATGGGTATGATCAGAGATCCCATGAAGTAAGACCTGGGAAAACAAGCTACTCATTGGAGGAGAGTAACTTTACTAACGCACTTCATTTGATATGCACTGCTCACTATATGATAGGTTGACTTTCATCTTAATGCATTTTGAGACTTGTATAAGAGGAGATGCTATCCTACATAGCTATATTTGGAAGATGCCCGAGAGATGGTCACAGTCTATGAGATAGGGTAATCTCTAATAAGATCACTAATATGCTCCACACGTGGGTTAGCCTTCAACGGGCTAGTATAAGTAAAACAATTGGTGAATCTTTCTTTTCGAAAACTGACAATTCAAAGCATTGTACATTTGTTCAGTTGTCGAGAAGTGTAGCTCTTTGCTCTAGGTGTGTGTTTAATTTAACCGGACTCCACTGAAAATACAGGTGCCTCCGAGATCTAGGTGCGTGTTTAATTTAACCGGTCTCGCATGGGCCTAGCTTCACGTCTCCTTACTTGACATCATATATATTGGAGGCGGTAGTAACCCTAGCCTTCAGAGATCGTATATGTTCCGCCTCCTCCATCACAACCCACCATCATTATTCATTTCTCTTGTTGTTGTGCTGCTTCTGGCGATCCCATCACGTCGACCACGTGCACAACTGTACGAGGAAGCAGGCCTCCAAAACCCTGTTTTTTATGATCCTACGTTGGGGCAAGGGTGTTAGGTTTTTGCATAGCATCTCGCCACGACTGCTTGCCTCCGGTTGTCTTCGAACACTACTTAGACTACGTCCTCGACCCACCTACGCCACGGGTGACAACTCCGACGCCACAAAGAAGAAGGCCGCAAGAACACCGCTGCATGCAGCTGCCAGTCGCCGTCGCGGCTTTGACGTGGACGACTGGAAGGTATGATCAATTCATCCCCGTTTAATGGCTTATGTGTTTGCAGTACTTAGCATGTTCATAGATATGCCAATTCTATGTCTAGTACTCTCTCTGGCATGTTTAAGCATATTAGTATGAGATAAATACTGCTGCTGTTATGGTCATGATTTATTTCTAGATTAATAATCAGAAAATTAGTAATTTCTATTAGCTGCTACTAATAGAAAGTTTTCATTCCCCAAAGCGAAGGGCCATTACCTTTTTTTTTGCGGGAAAAGGGGCCATTACCTGACGGAGTAAAGCTGCAAATGAAACAACATCCAAAGGATGCTGTGTTAACGTAGAGAAATGTTGTTTTTCTTGGTGCTCAGGCGACCAAAAGATATACTACTATATTTGTAGTTCTTTTTACGAAAACGGTGGCATTCTAGAGATAGATCTCTAGATTAACACGAGGTCCACCAATAATGTGAGCACAATTCCTTTTCCACTTTTGTGGAAAAATGCGAGCACAAGTCGATCTCAAAGAATATCATGTCGTCCTCGACGAATTGCTTTGGCACAATCCGATGGGTGCCCGTGCGATCGAATTGTCAAAGTCAGGCAAATACAATCACAGCTCCGCCGAAAGTAACATGTCTGCGGGTAAGCTTCAAGGGGCGCAATTGCAGCAACTCAAGAGAATACTGCAACGCATGCAGGAAATTCATTCCCACTATCAATGGTCATTATTCTCTGTTTTTAGAAAACATTTCATGTCACCATCGGCCAACGCCAATATCATCAACACTGTCCATCTTATCAGAATACTGAAGCTGGGGCTGATGAGAGCCGGGCAACTTGGCGCCTCTCGATCATCTCATCTAGTACTTTACAGCATTTTTTTCATGCAAAATTCACCTTGCGGCGTTACTTGGTGTTACAGAAACAGTTTTAAATCTCATCAAGCTGTATGCACTAGGTGTTACAGAAACAGTTTTAAACAGAAGGTGCTTGCTTCTCCCTGGAAATAGAGTCACCGAGGTCGAGAGTCTTATGATTCGCAAGATTTCAAAGACAAAAAGAATAGGAAATAAGTACATAGGAGATCAGACGTCAGGATACGTTGAATCCTAGAGAAATGAATGAAATTTAATGAAGTTACACTGAATCAAAATTCATACGAAACAGTCTACAGAAAAAACATCCATGAATTTTTCCATACACTACACAGACCATACGAACCGATACAGGAGGCATATAAAACCTAGCACTTCGTGTCAACACTCAATGAAATATTATTTAACCATGAGAAGAAGGGAGGGCCAGCTAGAGCGCAAAGTCAAATGGAGGGATTCCGAATGGCTCTTGATGATTGTGGCCTTAAGGATTTAGGCTATGTAGGAGATAAGTACACCTGGCGCAATCAGAGTTGGGAGGCTAGCCGATACATAAAGGAAAGGCTAGACAGAATGGTAGGTTCGAGAAGTTGGTGTACAAGGTTCCCACACTTTAAAGTGGTGAACGGCGACCCGCGCCATTCAGATCACAGGCCTGTGATTATCCACATAGATGGATCCGTTGGGGCCCAAAGGTTCAGGAAAAGAGCACATAATTTCAGATTCGAAGCAAGATGGCTACAAGAGGAAGATTGTGAGGTCATTGTAAAGAATGCCTGGGCCACAGCAAGGATGAGAGGGGACACTACTACTCAAGGTATGCTAAGCAAGGTTGCAGGCGACTTAAAAAACTGGGACGTCAACATGTTGGGAGATCTTCAGAAAAGAATAAAAAATTTAAAAAAAGACTTGGAAGAAGTGAGAAGGGGCGACATCAGCCAAGACCAAGTTTCAAGAGAACATTTTCTTCAAGAGAAACTGGACCGACTTGAACACCAGCAGGATACTCACTGGAGACAACGAGCCCACGTAAAGTGGCTACAGTCTGGGGACAAAAATACATCATTTTTCCATGCCTTTGCCTCTGAAAGGAAAAGGAGAAACACAATTAAAAAGTTACAGAGGGATGATGGAAGCTGGGCAGAAGGGGAAGATGCACTGAAGGAACATATTGCAAACTACTTTTTGAACATTTTCTCCACCACGGTGACAGGGAGCAACATCGAGGAAGTTATGCATGTTGTACAACCGAGGGTGACTGAGAGCATGAACAATGTTTTGTGTGCTGAGTACACTGAAGAAGAGGTTAAAGCAGCACTAAATGGTATGGGTGACCTCAAAGCCCCGGGTCCCGATGGAATGCCTGCTATTTTTTTCAAAAAGTTTTGGCAAATTGTCGGAGAACAAGTGGTCAAGGAAGTGCTTCATATTCTGAGGGGAGGAAACATGCCAGAGGGCTGGAATGATACACTTATTGTGCTAATCCCGAAAAATAACAATCCATTGAAGATTAATGATATGAGACCAATAAGCCTATGTAATGTGGTATACAAGCTGGTCTCCAAGGTAATAACGAATAGGCTCAAAATAATTCTTCCTGATATAATCTCGCCTAACCAGAGTGCCTTCGTGCCTGGTCGCCTCATTTCTGATAATACTCTGCTGGCATATGAACTAACACACTTCTTGCAGAGGAAAAGAAATGGCTCAGCAGGTTATGCAGCAATAAAACTAGACATGAGCAAGGCATACGACCGTGTCGAATGGACCTTCTTAAAGGAGATGATGCATAGACTGGGTTTCGATGAAGGGTGGATGAATTTGATAATGAAGTGCATCTCCACTGTCAAATACAAGATTAAAGTGAATGGGGATGTAACCGAAACAATCACACCCCAAAGGGGACTTCGTCAAGGGGATCCACTTTCCCCATATCTGTTTCTACTTTGTGCGGAAGGGTTCTCAGCCATGCTGCACAATGCTGAAAGGAGAGGGTTAATTAGAGGAATTAAAATATGCAGAGGAGCTCCTAGTGTTAGTCACCTACTTTTTGCAGATGATTCTCTGCTGCTAATGGAGGCTAGTGCAAGCAGTGCTCAAGAAGTTCAACGCATTTTGAACATATATGGAAGCTGCTCAGGGCAAATGATAAACAAGGACAAGTCATCCATTTTATTCAGTAAAAATACGAGGCCTTGGCAAAAGGAAGAAATGAAGAGGACATTGAACATTATAACTGAGGGCCTTGCATCAAAATATTTAGGTCTTCCAACATATGTTGGCAAAGCAAAAGCGAAGATGTTTGAATATGTAAAGGAAAGAATATGGAAAAGGATTCAAGGTTGGAAGGAGAAACTACTTTCGAAGGCAGGGAAAGAAATTCTAATAAAAGCCGTGGCACAAGCTATTCCTGTCTACAGCATGGCGTGCTTTGATCTCACCAAGGGCCTATGTGAAGAACTGAGCACCATGATTAATAGGTATTGGTGGAGCCAAATGGATAAGGAAAATAAAGTGCATTGGGTCAGCTGGGAGAGGCTTACTAGATCAAAAAGAAATGGAGGCTTGGGATTTAGGGATCTACATGCGTTCAATCTGGCAATGCTGGCAAGACAAGCATGGAGGCTGCTCCAAAACCCCTCCTCTCTTTGTGCCCAGGTTCTTTCAAGTAGATACTACCCAGGATGTTCAATTCTGCGGGCGAGACCAAGTAGTGGCATTTCTTATGCATGGCGCAGCATACTAAAGGGTGTTGAGCTGCTGAGAAAAGGAATCATATGGAGAGTTGGGAATGGCAAGGATATTGACATATGGAGTGACCCATGGATTCCGAGAGGTAACACCAGAAGGGTCGTCTCCCATAGGGGCAATAATTTGATAACTAAAGTCAGTGAGCTAATTAACCCAATCACCAACAAATGGGACGAAGAACTAGTGAGGCAAACTTTTACCCCGGAAGATACAAAGTATATCCTTCAGATCCCAATCCAAGATCATCTCGAGGACTTCACGGCATGGCACTATGATAAAAAAGGTATATTTTCAGTAAAATCTGCATACAAAGTAGCAATAGATTGTGCAGCTCGAGAATCTCTCTCAGGTCTAACATCTACCTCAAGTGCAGCTGAAGAAGATGGTGGATTTGACTGGCTTAAACTATGGACAATGCCCCTCCCAAACAAAGTGCTCCATTTTTTATGGAGGCTAGCAACCAATAGCTTACCGTTGCGAACAAAGCTACAAAACAGAGGTATGGAAGTTGACACTCGTTGCCCTATTTGTTATAGATTGGATGAGGATGGGGGGCATTGTTTCATCAAATGCAAGAAAGTAAGAGAAATATGGAGAATGGCTCAACTCGAGCATGTTAGGCTGCAGCTAATCCCCTGTGTTAATGCTTTAAACTTCATCGAAGAAATTATTAATTTGAGGGAGGAGATCAAGTTAAAAACATGTTTATTACTTTGGCTTTGGTGGCATGAAAGAAACAATGCAAATAAAGGGAAGGCCATTAAACCATCGAATGAAATTTGCTCTTCTATTGATTATCACTTTATAAATGTCATGAAGGTACAGGAGAAAGGGAAGGGGATAGCCCAACAGCCAAAGCAAAAGTGGACAAGACCAGCTTCAGGAATATTGAAGATCAACACTGATGCAGCTTTTCACAGGATTTCCAATGATGGAGGTTGGGGATTTATCATTAGAAATGATCAAGGTATAGCTGTAGCTGCAGGTGCTGGCAAACTGGAACATATGGCTGATGCTTTCCAATCTGAAGCAGTGGCTATGTTGTATGCAATAAACATTGCTAGCCAAATGGGCTGTGATAGAGTGATGTTTGAAACAGATTCTACACAGTTAAGAAGGGCTGTGTCTACTGAGGAATATGACCTGTCTGCACTAGGGGCCATTTTCAGAGAGATTAAATTTCAGTTACATGTAGGTTTTTCAGATGTATGTGTTGTAAACTGTTCACGAACATGTAACCGAGTGGCGCATAGGCTAGCAGCGTTTGGAGCAACATTAAACTCTGGTGCATGTATTACTTGGCTGGGACAATTCCCAGAGTTTGTTCAGAACCTTGTAGCTGGGGACTTGCCCAGCAATGATATGTAGGAGGAATGCAATCTGTGTTCCGTTTCAAAAAAAAAA
>NC_041384.1:526437207-526446921 GCF_002162155.2 Triticum dicoccoides
CAAGGATCCCGTACCAATCACCCACAGGATTAACTAAAACCATGTGCTTTTTCTATTATAAACAATTAAAACAATGTGCTGCTATAGTGTTTACCACCTACTAGCTGCTAGTTTTCTTTGAAGTATATCTCATGCCTGATCTGTTTTATTTCGCACATCCTGTGTGGAGACTTTGGTGTTTCCAATTTCTCCAAAGAAAACGACACTTCTGAAAATATACCTTAATGAGAAGTGCCACAAATCAGATGCGTGACACTGCGGACCTAACGTTTTTTGATGGCAATTTCAGCCACGCAAGGATGACAATTTTCAGTGACAAACGGCAAGTTTCTGTCAAAAATAAACTAAAGCACGAAAGTTGGCATGCTTTGCAACTAAAGTTGTCATCCTCGCGTCACTAAACTTGCCGTCTAAAACGATCGAAGTTGCCATGTGCTCGTAGCTGGCGTGTGACACTTATCAGGATCCAATATATATTGAGAGACCATGCAGCCAACGGCCAGCTTGGTAAGCTACCAACAAAAAATTGCAATCGATTAAATAATATTGAGGGAGACAAGCAGGTACATAAGTTCTCACCTTCTCTTTGGAATTTGGAATTGCAGAAAGAACTTTCAGTACATTGTGGAGGATGGAGATGAGCAATTTGATTTGTACCAAGTACCAACAGCAACTATGTCGTCAAAATTATGTATGCGAGTATTACAAAGCCCTCGAGGATGCAACCTGAGTAATAACCATTGCATCTCTTAAATTACTGTTACAGGGTAAACTTCCAGTTCAGTACATTTGCCGGGGCTGCATTCTCCTCATAGGAGACAGATCTTACAGTAAGAAAGACTAGCACCAGTTCACTATTCGAAAGAAATGGACGTGACTGGGCATTAGTATTGCGGGTTACAGAGGAGGACAGTGGTATCTTGCTCTGCTCAATGCCTCAAATGGTGTAGTCTGACCACTGCTGTATGAAGGAGGTATGGTCCATGGACTCCCCAGGCATGTCGTCCCCCTTCTTCCCGCCGATCAGCCTCGCGGGGTTCCCCACCGCGGTGCTCCTCGGCGGCACATCGATGAGCACCACCGACCCGGCACCGATCTTGGCCCCGGCGCCAATCAGCACGTTGCCCAGGATCGTCGCCCCGGCGCCAATCAGAACGCCGTCCCCGATCTTGGGGTGCCGGTCGCCCACCGCCTTGCCGGTCCCGCCCAGCGTCACGTGGTGGAGGATGGAGACGTTGTCGCCGACGACGGCCGTCTCGCCGATGACGACGCCGGTGGCGTGGTCCAGGAGGACGCCCTTGCCGATGGCGGCGGCCGGGTGGATGTCGACGGCGAAGACCTCGGCGACCCGGGACTGGAGCGCGAGCGCGAGGGCGCGGCGGTTCTGCGCCCAGAGCACGTGCGCGACGCGGTGGGCCTGGACGGCGAGGAAGCCCTTGTAGTTGAGGAGGCAGTGGGAGAAGCCGGCGCAGGCGGGGTCCCGGGAGCGCACGGCAAGGAGGTCGGCGACGGCGGCGGCGCGGATGGTGGGGTGCGCGGCGAGGGAGCCGACGAAGAGGTCGTAGAGGAGCGTGGAGAGGAGGGTGGAGGAGCAGAGCTTGTTGGCGAGGTGGAAGGAGAGGGAGCGCTCGAGGGACGGGTGGGAGAGCACGGTGGCGTAGAGGAAGGAGGCGAGCGCCGGCTCGGCGTCGGCGTCGCGGCGCGCCTCGGCCTTGATCTGGGACCAGACCCAGGACTCGTCGTTGTCGGACTCCGGGGGCGGGTAGGACGGCACGACGGCGGGGTGGAGGGCCGGCGGGCTGTGGCGGCGCTGCTGGGGGTCGGCGCGGAGGGGCTGACCCGCCGTCATCGTCGTCGTCGCCGTCGTCGCGTCGATGGCGTCTGGGCCGTTGGCTTGTGAGGGCGCGGTGAGTCTTGGGTGCCGTCGGCGGAACGGATGTATAGGCGCGGGGGCGGGGCGAGCACAGCCACGTCCAGGGTGGTGGACCAGGCAGCCAGCAGCCAATGGAATGGGAACTTATCTCCGACCGGGGCCCAACCTAAGGTGGTACACACGACACGAAGAGCGCGAGCCCGAGTTGCCGAGAGCAAGCGAAGGCGACACGACTGGGTGTGGGTGGCGACTGGCGTACACACGGTGGCGCTGACTTCTCCGCAAATAAAAAATGAGTGTTACGCGTCGGCCGGCTTATCTATTGAAAAAAAAGATCGGTCCCGTCATGAGATCCGGCTGTCTAATCTCTGTGCGATTATATCTGCATTTCTATTCTCTGTTTTTCTCACTCCAACAAGAACCTTATTGCAATCTTAAAATGACCCATGTTGTAGAAGCATCTTTGGTTTGTGGCAGTCAATATCACTTTTGCAACAGAGTCTAGTTGCAATTGCAACAGCCCCTTGTTGCAAAAGCATCTTCGACTCGTGGTCATGTCCATTATTATTTTTGTTGTCCCAATGTTAAAAATATACATCCATGGTAAAATCTTTGTTGCTACGCCCCTACACGAGCGCTCCAAGCATGACCCACCAGCATTGGACCTTGAGATGCACATTTTATGCGAACATCTCATGGTCGACCACGAGCCATGCCGTGCCCATTTTTTTTCAATAAAGGTGTCCCAATTTATTTCCCTAAGCGGAGAGGGAAATAGCCGGCGAGGTAAGAGCATTTACAATCAGGCTCTTCAAACTCCCCTAAACGTTTGAGTGGACTGTTCGGTCATTGTCCGGTAACAACTTTGCTAGTCAACCCGCCCTTCTATGTTGCCTAAATGTTCGAGTTGATTGGCACCCCATGCCCATCCACATAACGGGGTGGATATACGGCAATTTTGGAGGCGCCTGAATGTGATTGCCACGTCGGACTGGCCTAGGCTGGTCCAGTTCGACCCCACATATATCTCACTCCGAACCAACCCCTAGTCCACAATCCACATTCTTGATTGCACCGCTCCAGTGTCGTCTCCTCCCGTCACCTCCTCGTCCTCTTTCCTCTTCGTCCCTTCCCCTCCTAGTGTCATCATGTTCAACTTCGACAACAGATCTGAAAATGAGTATGACACCGTCAACTCGGAGATGCTCCTCAAGGAAGAATCCAACTCCTCTGCCTCGAACAACAAGAAGATCGCCCTTCGCATTGCCCTCCATCGGCCACGGATGAGCATGGGTGGGAGCACAAGCTCTGCGGCCTCTCTACTGGCCCGAAGGGGCAGGAACACCCCTGAGCTCATGCCTGCACACCACACCTCCATCCCCTGCTCCTCTCGGGTGGCGTTGGGTGCTCGTGCCAGCACCACCGAGCACGCGGTCATGGCCATAGCTACCCAAGTCAGGGGCACTGGCCGCTCGCTGTGCAACACATAGGGCGACGCATTCAACTCCAGCCGATTCGGCTGCTGATCCACGCCCGAGCCGCTTCCGCCCGCCGACTCCAGCGATGACCTCCACCGCGACGTCATTTGCTGCTCCCTTGCCTCGGCGGGAATGGACGCCTGTCGTTGCCGCAACAAAAATGACGTCGACGAGTTTGAGCGACTCGCCAAGCAAAAGGTGTCCGCTGCGGCAGAAGCCGGTCACCTCTCAAAGGAGCAGGTCTACGCCATCGGGTCTGGTTGGGATACACTTCTTCTTCGCCCGACAACAAACAACAACTCGCGACTCCCGTCCGGCCTCCGACGCTTATGTTGAGTACTACAACCACCGCTCTAGAGACTCCAAGGGGACGCGACCGTCGAGGAAGTGGTGAAGTGCGGCATCCCCTCTATATCTACTACTCCCTCCGTTCCTAAATACTTGTCTTTCTAGACATTTCAAATGACTACTACATACGGATGTATGTAGACATATTTTAGAGTGTAGATTCACTCATTTTGCTCCGTATGTAGTCATTTGTTGAAATGCCTAGAAAGACAAGTATTTAGGAACGGAGGGAGTAGTATCTAGTTTTTTTTAGGGCTCTACTAGCGAAAATTCGAAACTGAGCCCGAGCTCAGCTGATCCCGATATCTCTTCCGTTCGGTAGCATGTGGATCTGTGCATAAAGTTGTATTCTTAGCCGTATGCACAGCGTATTCACGTAAAAACTCAGGTGGGCCATGGCCTCATTTATAGCAGGCCGCGTTGGCAGCGCATAGACGGCTCGTCACGGTGGACACGGCCTGGGTTTAGTTCTGTGCCGGCCTGAGCCATGCTGCTTCGACGGAGGTCGTCTCCATGGCCGTCCTTATCCTCTCGGACCCCTAACACCACTCCCCCATTCCCGTCATCCCTGCCGCCCTAGTGTCCAATCGAAGCTCTCATTCTTATCTCAAGCTTAATCACACTTTTCGTTGGCTCGTCTGCGAATTTTTTGATTGACTGTTCCAAATTTGCGATTCAGGGTGCTAGTGGACAAGTCTACAGCGCCTCCGCCATCTTCCGCACCATCCGCAAGCGCTAATTGCAGGATTAGCAACGTCTGCGTCCGCTAGTTCATCTGCCTGCCTGCTGTGCCATGCGGACTGCTTTGTGTAAAATAATTCTTGCTATGCAACTAGCTGCCCACTACTATGCACTCTAGCTGGTAAGAGTTCCAGCAACAGATGTCTAGGCGTGCTACAGAATAATTTTGTTGGCCAACTTTTTTATAAACTAAACACCTGTCAGAAAAGGCCACTATACTGTATAGATTTTACAAGCTGATATGATCAGCGGAGAACAAAACAGTGCAAGCCCCTGCAGTAGCACCATGATCAACTTTGCATACTAGCTGCTATGTGCTATGCACATCCAGATTTTACTGTGAATACTTATTCTAGGCATAGAAGCTGAATCCCATGTATCATCTTCAACAGTTATTCTAAACACAGAATTTACTGTGAATAATTATTCTAAACACATATTAACAGCCAAAAAGTACAATAACATCTTCAACAGTTCAAAATATGAAATACATGAAACGAGCCTTGAAGATTCAGAATTTCTCATGTGAGTTCCTTTCTCTTGACACTTCTTCATCTCTGCTTCTTTGTTCTGCCACATGAACTCCTGTTTTCAGGCATCGATCCTCCTAATTAATCAAGCCATCAAAGTACCAGAAGAAAAGCCGTTAACTTGATTGGAACCTGCTGGGATTTGCACATCAATTTTGTTAAGGGACAAGACCCATGCACACATCAATTTTGTCACAGGAATAGGCAAACCTGTTTGGAACAACATCAAACTAATATTAACCTGAATTACTCTAGGATAGGCTATTTAGCACAAGAGATGCAATGGACACAGACCATTTTCCCTTTAACTGTTTCAGGCACATCCCAGGTGGCAATGCATGTTTGATCTTCAGACATATCAGCAATCATTCTGATAACCTAAGAGAATTGACATAATTCATATCTGTGAGATTGCCAACAGAGAATTGGAAGTAAAAGACTGACTGTTTGGTTATCAGTTCACAATGTGGATTTACCTCGTTGCATATTTGCCGAGATCAGCCTTTAAGTTCTTAAGTACAATGGCTGCTGCACCATCATCCTAATGGATCAACCCAAGAACCAAGTGTTTTAAGAAAAGTATAATGCACAGTAGCAGCCATCGCAACAAAGAATAATAATAAAGATAACTAAAAGAAGTCGCAATCCTTAAGAATCCACTAATGATATTCTGTGACGAGGGAATACAGTTGACCATAATGTACTTTGGATCTATGGAATGTTTTATCACAGCTCATTTTCTTGATTGCGATCAGAATTGGGCCATCACTGAAATCAACCGCATTGTCATTTCGGTTCAGTTTGGCCGAGTGAAAAAAAATCTGACTTGACTTTGACTGAAATATAACCAGAGTTGGATGAAATTTGTGTTCTATTTAAATCTGCTAAAATTCACGTTTACTTAAATATTTTGCCCCAATGCAATTTTGACCGAAATACAAATATTCTTATGCCTACTGAAAGATATGCAATTTTCGCGAAATTTTATTGGAAATGAGAACCATATGTCTGGACAAAACAGTCCCCAAAAAATGTTTGTGCTGATAAATTGATGTGCATCAGCATTTAATTTAACTGAATCAGGAACCGTCAATGAGTTGTAAACATTTGCTTAAGTGATTTAACATTTACATCAGCACTGCCCAGCTGCAGCCTGTAACGAATGAACAGCTAACTCAGTTTGCTTAAGACTACACCAAAAATCCATTGCTGGAGACTCACCCACACAAAAAGGAATGAAAAACCAAAAGCAAAATTTCACAACCATAGATGAGCGACAGATGTTGTAATTGAAACATCTAAACAATTAAATTTATACGCACGTAGCCCCAGCAAATTTTTCTCAACTACTAATGCAAATCAGTAGTGAAAATTATCAACAGTTCATCTCCTCTTCTATCCTGGTGCTCGGGCCGGATTCACCTTCCCGGGGGACTGCTCTGACTGCACAGGCGAAGTGTTCCACTTCTCTGCAGGCTAGGCTGCCGACCACTTTGGGCGCAGCCTCACGCACAGTTCCATTCCTCCACTACGACCTGATTCTCTCCGAAATCGCGGCAGCACAGCAGGGGGCACCGGATCTGGATGCTCCAGGTTATCGGTAAACTCCTCATGAAGGGAGAACCTGGAACTGGAGCAACTCAGAAAGTATATCACCGTGGTCAAAATCGTGACGAAACTATGATCCAAATTAGAATAAAAACGGCATCGACGACAGTGAAGAGCCTGTACCGCACAAGTTGATCAAATCTAGCAGGAACTCCAATCCGTTGGCCTCCATGGGCTCGTCGCCGGTAGAATCAGCCGCGCCGTTTCAAATCAAACTCCCGGCGAGATATGAGTAACTACACGGCTTGGTTTCTCATCCACTTCCCGTACTAACGAACGAACGGCTCAGCTCTCAAGACGACGTTCTGTTCCTAGGCTCAGCACACTGCCGTAATGGACACAGCCCACGCCATCTACGAACTAGGCCCACACCCACCACTGCGCACGCCCGTATAAGGACTATATTTTACTTTTCGGTGGAACCAGCTCTGACGCGTCTGTCCTTCTTTTCCCAATCCCAACGCATCAGCCAACGCCCTGGATATCAGGTGCAGATGAGCCTGAGCACCGAATCGCTGCGTCCCTCTACTAGTATCTAGTTTGCTATTGTATTTTGCTATGTTGCTATGTCAAACTTGCTATGTATTGATATTTCAAACTTGGCATGTCTTGTGTTAATGCTATATATATACGGTCTATTCTGCTAATATTAGCAGAATAACTATTCTGCACACCATTTCGGCACTGCACGCTCAACAGAAGCGCACTGCATCATTTTGACGACGAGGCGCTGCAATAGAGACTAGTGAACTTCTCGTCGAAAAAAATTGCACGCGTTATTTTTTCGGTACTGTTTTCGCTCTAATTTTTTAACCGTTTATCGGAATGAGGCATGTAATATACCATTGAAAAGCTATGGATTAGGCGCAACTTCGACATGTTGAACACTTTTCAAGATTCCACACGGTTTAAGAGCAGTTATGAAAATAGTGCGGCAGATGACGAGTGGCAACGAGCGTTTTTTCGTATTTTTTTCTAAACCGCTTGTTGGAATAAAGCAAACAATACGCCGTTGGATAGATATTGTCGAGGCGCATCTTTTTCATATATAATTTTTTCTCTAATTCATTACGGTTTAAGAGCAGTTTCAAATTTACTAATTCGCGGAACTCTGTTTTTCAAATTTTTTGAAATTTTCGGCACTGTTTTTGCTCCAGTTTTCTAACCGTTTGTCGAAACGAGACATATGATACGCCATTGGAAAGCTACGGACAAGACGCAACTTTCATATGTTGAAATGGTTTTGAGATTCCTTACAGATTTTAGCTAATTTTGAAAATCGTGCGGCTGACTTCGAGAGGCAGCGACTGTTTTTTCGCGAAATTTTTACGAACGGCTGGTCAGAATAATTCAAAGCATACGCTGTTGGAAAGATATCGACGAGACACAACTTTTTCATGTAGAACACTCTTTCTAATACCTTACAGTTTAAGATAAGTTTCGATTTTACCGAAAAGCGGACACTCTGTTCTTCGCGAGACCAAAATCGTCATATTTACTGCATCGGCCAGAAGAACGCACTGCTTCAAACGAAATATCGCACTTCATTAGATGGTCAAGGGCACTGCATGGTTTCTTTTTGTTTAGACATATTTTTTCTCGGACGGGGAAAGAAGAACGCACTGCTTCAGATGGAATATCGCACGTCATTAGATGGGCAAGTGCATTGCATGGTTTTTTTTTGTGGGACGTAAATTTTTCCAAACGTGGTGGAGTGCACTTCGTGTCGAGCGTTGGTACTGCAGGGACGAGGTGAGTGCACTGCATCAATTTTTCTTTTTCCAATATTCTTTCTACTGCACACAACAACAGAGTGAGCTGCATTAAAAAAAATCAACTTTTTCAATTTGTTTTTGCACTCGGCAACATAGTGAACCACTGGGAGAGAGAAGATCACTGCGGCAATGAAACAAGTGAGCTGCACCTAAACAATTTTGTTGTTGTTTTCTTCAATGAATGTTTCCGAGAGAGCTGCGATATGTACATATCTGGACTACTAGCCGGGGCGAACGAACTACAGTGATCCTCTTTTTAATCCATAGTACAAACACACACAAATTACAATGACGAGGAACTACTACAACAACAAAAAAAGAACTCCACTTTTTTGCACAAACCGAGCTGCACTGGAGTGGCACCAGGAACTGCAACACGCCATGTAGAGCACCTCCTCTCTCACTCCAGCGATCTGCAAAGGACAGCGTGGCCAACCACACAGAGAGCAGCCGCTGGCACATCCACGGCACTGCACCAAGATCATAGGCGAACTGCAGACAAGCAAAATCTGAAGAAAAAGAAGGTCCCAAAGTGCAATAGAACGACAGTGACGCACCGCACCACAGCGTGGGGAACCAAGCGAACTGCAAGCTGGCGGCGCCCTATCCTCAACTGAATGCCGGTGATGGGAGACAAGATTGAGATGCCCATGGCGGCACCTGCGGGCATAAGGGAGATGAAGTTGCAGCCCACCACCACCACACCCCCAGCGGTCGAAGTCCAGCGGGCCGCGTGTGGCATGGTGCGCAGGCCTGGTTGCCCGGATCCAGGGGCGAGCGGTCAGGAGGGGCAGCATGAGACGAACGACGATGGAGGATGATGGTCGGGGTCAACACGAGATGCACTAAACGCATGCACTCACCGAACGCACTGCACGCACGAGCGCCACCGAGCTGCACTGCCACCGAGCTGCACCACGAGCGCCACCGAACTGCAGAGAGTCCTCTCGCCCAGGAGCCACCGGAGGCATGAGCGACCTGGACCCATCAGCCGTCAAGTCCAGGATGGGGAGGAGGCCGGACGGGGGAGCTGCCCCGGCCGCAGCGGCGGGGGTCCAGGCGGGACGCGATGGAGGCGGATCCCGCCGGATCCAGCACAGGGAGAGGTTTGTAACGCCCGGATAATTAAGCTACAGTAATCCCTGCTAATGATGCCATGTCACCTCGGTTACCGTGATTAAACTCACGTTGATTCGAACCCGGTTCAAATTCAATTGAAAACATAGGCAAACAATAAAAGTTTTCAAAAATTAAATCTAAAATGTCCGGGGGTTGTCAAATATTACAAAGGTAATTATGGTGAAGTAAACACATTTTTATAAAATGCATAAATATTTTAAATTGAGTAAAACAGAAAGGAA
>NC_041384.1:526447774-526449281 GCF_002162155.2 Triticum dicoccoides
CCCGCCGGCCACGCCCTGCCGTGGCCCGCCTCCCCTCTCGCCTGCAGCCGGCACCCAGCCCGCCTCGACGGTGCTGGCGCGCGCGCCTGCGGCGGCCACCCGGGTTCGCCCGTTAGCGGGTGGCGACCGCACCCTGCACCCAACGCCCGCAAGGCCCCATGGGCCACTGACCACGGGGGCCCGCCCCCAGAACGTTAAAAAAAAGTAAAAAGTATATAAAAATAAATAAAACAGTAATTAAAATAAAAACAAATTTAATTAATTAATTAATTAATTAAATTAATTAAGTTAATTAACCTTGATTAATTAATCTAATTAACCTGTTAGCTTAATTAAACAGTGATTAGTTTAACTAAACCCTAATTAACCTAACAGAGTATGACAGGTGGGTCCCACTGGACCCACGCGTAAGTTTGACTTAGTCAACTCTGTTGACTGCTGACGTCAGCATGACATCATGCTGACTCATAAATCCAATTTTTGAATTAATTAAATAATTAATTAAATTCCAGAAATTAATAAAATCTTTAAAAAATCATATCTTTTAATCAGTAACTCGGATTAAAATATTTTCAACATGAAAGTTGCTCAGAACGACGAGACGAATTCGGATACGCAGTCCGTTCGTCCGCCACACCCCCCTAACCTATCGAACCCGCAACTTTCCCCCTCCGGCTCCTCTGCCCGAAAACACGAAACACCGGGAATACTTTCCCGGATGTTTTCCCCCCTTCACCGGTACCACCTCATACCACGTTAGGGCATGCCTAGCATCGCTTCTTGACATGTCATGCATCGATATGCATCTGTTTACTTGGTATTCATTGTTTCTTCCCCCTCTTCTCTCCGGTAGACTACGAGACCGACGCTGCTGCTGCCCAGTTCGACTACGGAGTGGACGACCCCTCACTCTTGCCAGAGCAACCAGGCAAGCCCCCCCCTTGATCACCAGATATCGCCTATTCTACTCTATACTGCTTGCATTAGAGTAGTGTAGCATGTTACTGCTTTCCGTTGATCCTATTCTGATGCATAGCCTGACATTATTGCTACACCTGTTGATACCTTACCTGCAATCCTAAATGCTTAGTATAGGATGCTAGTTTATCATCATTGGCCCTACATTCTTGTCAGTCTGCCTTGCTATACTATCGGGCCGTGATCACCTGGGAGGTGATCACGGGTATATACTATACATACATACATACTATACAGATGGTGACTAAAGTCGGGTCAGCTCGAAGAGTACCCGCGAGTGATTCACGGATTGGGGGCTGAAAGGACCTTTGTCCCGACGGCCCTCTGTGTGGATCTTTGTGGCGGAGCGACAGGGCAGGTTGAGACCACCTAGGAGACAGGTGGGCCTGGCCCTGTTCGGCGTTCGCGGATACTTAACACGCTTAACGAGATCTTGGTATTTGATCTGAGTCGGCTACGAGCCTATACGCACTAACCATCTACGTGGGAGTAGTTATGGGTATCCCGACGTCGTGGTATCAGCCGAAGC
>NC_041384.1:526449728-526451046 GCF_002162155.2 Triticum dicoccoides
ATGACAACTAGAACCAGATACTTAATAAAACACACCCTTCCAAGTGCCAGATACAACCGGTGGTCGCTCTACCTCAGGGATACGAGGAGGGGATCGCCGGGTAGGAGTATGCTATGAGATGCTATTTGGAGATGCTACTTGGAGATGCTACTTGGAGGACTTTAATCTACTCTCTTATACTTGATGCAAGACGGAGGCTGCCAGAAGCGTAGTCTTCGACAGGATTAGCTATCCCCCTCTTATTCTGGCATTCTGCAGTTCAGTCCACTGATATGGCCTCCTTACACATATACCCATGCATATGTAGTGTAGTTCCTTGCTTGCGAGTACTTTGGATGAGTACTCACGGTTGCTTTCTCCCCCCTTTTCCCCTTTCCTTTCTTCCTGGTTGTCGCAACCAGATGCTGGAGTCCAGGAGCCAGACGCCACCGTAGACGACGACCCCTACTACATCGGAGGTGCCTACTACTACGTGCTGCCCACTGACGACGACCTGGAGTAGTTAGGAGGATCCCAGGCAGGAGGCCTGCGCCTCTTTCGATCTGTATCCCAGTTTGTGCTAGCCTTCTTAAGGCAACTTGTTTAACTTATGTCTGTACTCAGATATTGTTGCTTCCGCTGACTCGTCTATGATCGAGCACTTGTATTCGAGCCCTCGAGGCCCCTGGCTTGTATTATGATGCTTGTATGACTTATTTATGCTTTAGAGTTGTGTTGTGATATCTTCCCGTGAGTCCCTGATCTTGATCGTACACGTTTGCGTGCATGATTAGTGTACGGTCAAACCGGGGGCGTCACAAGTTGGTATCAGAGCCGACTGCCTGTAGGAATCCCCCTTCCACACTCCTTGGCCGAAGTCGAGTATAGTCACTATAAAACTTTTACTAACATGGCTGTGAGCCTTACGGGCCCACGTCGCCATTGGGTGGTACTAGGATCTTTTACTCCTCAACCTTTACTCTGGGACTCTGAACTCTTTTCTACTCGGGTTAAACGAAATTACTAACTCTGACTTTAGGATCCCGTTACCACGTTCACCCCAAAGTTGGATAAGCCATAGTTATTTTGCAGGATAGCATTTTGAATAGTGCCCGTGTTGTCATTTGACTCCATTGAAACATCTTTGTTTTCAGATGGAACCCGCGAGGCAGGTCGTGCGCCACACTGCGGCCATTGGTGCCTCAGGATCACCTGCTGTGCTAGCTGATATGATGACCTATCTGGGTTATCGCTGGCACCCTGAGTACACCGTCTACGAGGAGTACCAGGACTTTAACCAGGAGCAGTACCGTGCCATCGTCCACCTCTACTCTCGGGA
>NC_041384.1:526455285-526458155 GCF_002162155.2 Triticum dicoccoides
CGCCGCGCTCCCCTCGACCGCGCCCCTGGACGCCCCTCCCGCGCTCACCATGGCCTCGCCCGCGCCTTCCCGGTCCGGCGCCGTGGCCGCTGTTGTGCCCGCCGGCCACGCCCTGCCGTGGCCCGCCTCCCCTCTCGCCTGCAGCCGGCACCCAGCCCGCCTCGACGGTGCTGGCGCGCGCGCCTGCGGCGGCCGCCCGGGTTCGCCCGTTAGCGGGTGGCGACCGCACCCTGCACCCAACGCCCGCAAGGCCCCATGGGCCACTGACCACGGGGGCCCGCCCCCAGAACGTTAAAAAAAAGTAAAAAGTATATAAAAATAAATAAAACAGTAATTAAAATAAAAACAAATTTAATTAATTAATTAATTAATTAAATTAATTAAGTTAATTAACCTTGATTAATTAATCTAATTAACCTGTTAGCTTAATTAAACAGTGATTAGTTTAACTAAACCCTAATTAACCTAACAGAGTATGACAGGTGGGTCCCACTGGACCCACGCGTAAGTTTGACTTAGTCAACTCTGTTGACTGCTGACGTCAGCATGACATCATGCTGACGTCATAAATCCAATTTTCGAATTAATTAAATAATTAATTAAATTCCAGAAATTAATAAAATCTTTAAAAAATCATATCTTTTAATCAGTAACTCGGATTAAAATATTTTCAACATGAAAGTTGCTCAGAACGACGAGACGAATTCGGATACGCAGTCCGTTCGTCCGCCACACCCCCCTAACCTATCGAACCCGCAACTTTCCCCCTCCGGCTCCTCTGCCCGAAAACACGAAACACCGGGAATACTTTCCCGGATGTTTTTCCCCCTTCACCGGTACCACCTCATACCACGTTAGGGCACGCCTAGCATCGCTTCTTGACATGTCATGCATCGATATGCATCTGTTTACTTGGTATTCATTGTTTCTTCCCCCTCTTCTCTCCGGTAGACTACGAGACCGACGCTGCTGCTGCCCAGTTCGACTACGGAGTGGACGACCCCTCACTCTTGCCAGAGCAACCAGGCAAGCCCCCCCCCCCCTTGATCACCAGATGTCGCCTATTCTACTCTATACTGCTTGCATTAGAGTAGTGTAGCATGTTACTGCTTTCCGTTGATCCTATTCTGATGCATAGCCTGACATTATTGCTACACCTGTTGATACCTTACCTGCAATCCTAAATGCTTAGTATAGGATGCTAGTTTATCATCATTGGCCCTACATTCTTGTCAGTCTGCCTTGCTATACTATCGGGCCGTGATCACCTGGGAGGTGATCACGGGTATATACTATACATACATACATACTATACAGATGGTGACTAAAGTCGGGTCAGCTCGAAGAGTACCCGCGAGTGATTCACGGATTGGGGGCTGAAAGGACCTTTGTCCCGACGGCCCTCTGTGTGGATCTTTGTGGCGGAGCGACAGGGCAGGTTGAGACCACCTAGGAGACAGGTGGGCCTGGCCCTGTTCGGCGTTCGCGGATACTTAACACGCTTAACGAGATCTTGGTATTTGATCTGAGTCGGCTACGAGCCTATACGCACTAACCATCTACGTGGGAGTAGTTATGGGTATCCCGACGTCGTGGTATCAGCCGAAGCACTTCAGACGTCAGCGATGGAGCGACGCGCGCCGGATTGGAACGTAAGCCTGCTCTTGTATTAAGGGGGCTAGTTCTGCTTCCGGCCGCCCTCGCAACGTGCAGGTGTGCTATGGGCGATGGGCCCAGACCCCTGTGCGCTTAGGTTTAGACCGGCGTGCTGGCCTCTCTGTTTTGCCTAGGTGGGGCTGCGACGTGTTGATCTTCCGAGGCCGGGCATGACCCAGGAAAGTGTGTCCGGCCAAATGGGATCGAGCGTGTTGGGTTATGTGGTGCACCTCTGCAGGGAAGTTAATCTATTCGAATAGCCGTGATCTTCAATAACAGGACGACTTGGAGTTGTACCTTGACCTGATGACAACTAGAACCAGATACTTAATAAAACACACCCTTCCAAGTGCCAGATACAACCGGTGGTCGCTCTACCTCAGGGATACGAGGAGGGGATCGCCGGGTAGGAGTATGCTATGAGATGCTATTTGGAGATGCTACTTGGAGATGCTACTTGGAGGACTTTAATCTACTCTCTTATACTTGATGCAAGACGGAGGCTGCCAGAAGCGTAGTCTTCGACAGGATTAGCTATCCCCCTCTTATTCTGGCATTCTGCAGTTCAGTCCACTGATATGGCCTCCTTACACATATACCCATGCATATGTAGTGTAGTTCCTTGCTTGCGAGTACTTTGGATGAGTACTCACGGTTGCTTTCTCCCCCCTTTTCCCCTTTCCTTTCTTCCTGGTTGTCGCAACCAGATGTTGGAGTCCAGGAGCCAGACGCCACCGTAGACGACGACCCCTACTACACCGAGGTGCCTACTACTACGTGCTGCCCGCTGACGACGACCTGGAGTAGTTAGGAGGATCCCAGGCAGGAGGCCTGCGCCTCTTTCGATCTGTATCCCAGTTTGTGCTAGCCTTCTTAAGGCAACTTGTTTAACTTATGTCTGTACTCAGATATTGTTGCTTCCGCTGACTCGTCTATGATCGAGCACTTGTATTCGAGCCCTCGAGGCCCCTGGCTTGTATTATGATGCTTGTATGACTTATTTATGCTTTAGAGTTGTGTTGTGATATCTTCCCGCGAGTCCCTGATCTTGATCGTACACGTTTGCGTGCATGATTAGTGTACGGTCAAACCGGGGGCGTCACAAGGTTGTTGTGGCGGGGCGATCGCCATGGATGGGGAGGAGGCAGTAGTGCTGGCCGGAGGGGGCGGACCGGAGGGGCTGGATCCGGCGGCGGGGCGTCGCGGGTGTCCGG
>NC_041384.1:526458888-526486856 GCF_002162155.2 Triticum dicoccoides
TAAGGTGCAGAATAAATTATTCTTCACCCAAGGTAATCTTACGATCATTTCATAATTAAATTACGTTTCGAATTCAAATAGTTACATTCCTATTAATTAACTACGTAAAATTTGACATAAGAAAAATAAAAATATAGATCATAAGACAAGAAAATTTACAGTTTATGTGTATTTTAGACTATATTTTTACGTTTGTAATTTTACATAACATAAAATATTTTTTACGGCGATTATATATTTTCTTACGGTCCCTTTTTGCGTCGGAAATAAAACAAAAGTTACGGAACGTAAAATTATGATGCATTGATGGTAAAATAAAGGTGGTGAAGAATAACTATTCCTCACTCAAGATGACGAATAGCGCGACTCTATATATGGTAAAATAAAGGAACAATTGTATTCATGCCCCTAGTTGGGTCACGGTCGACTGATTTGCCCCTATTTTTCCAACAATTGCGGTTTTGCCCAGCCCACTTCACTCCCTTGTGTTTTTGCCCTTCCGGGGCGGTTCCGACCAATCACGGTTCGCCACGTGGCGACTGCTCACTGGTCGGGACCGCCCGGGAAGGGCAAAAACACAAGGCGAGTGAAGTGAGTTGGGCAAAACCGCAATTGTTGAAAAAATAGGGGCAAATCAGTCGAGCGTGACCCAACTAGAGGCGCGAATACAAAAATCCCTAAAATAAAGGGGGGTGACGACCTATGTTGTGTTATTTTCACAGTCGTAGATTGCACCAATTTAAGGATTTGCATATGATGGAAAGGCTGTGGACGTGGACATTTGTGGGTGACTGGGCGTTATCCGCACACGCAACTGTGCGTGTCTGTGGATATATAGGGGCCTAGGTTATTAATACATTATTTCTGATTGTAGATGCTCTAAGATGGTGGCTTCTGGGATAGCATGCCGAGGCACAGAGCGCGGTCGGGGTCATACCAGTAGCTCTGTCTGTTCTTCCTAAAAACAAAAAAATATTGACCTATTGGCCCCTTGAGCATTGACTAGATGACAATTAAGCCATTGGCCGTTGAATTTTCTATAAAAAATTATTTCAAAAAGAATCGTAAATTTTGAGAAAAAATCCATGAATTTGAGAAAAGTTAGTGGATTTTGATAAATTGTTCACAGATTTAAAAAATGCACATTTGAAAAACATTCAAGAATTGAAACAAAGTTCATGTGTTTTGAAAAAAATCAGGAATTTGATTTTTTTACTAATTCTAAATTTTTTAGGTATTTGTTTTTTTTTTGGATTTGAAAAATATTAGAGTTTTACTAAAATCACAAAATTTTAAAAGTTCATGATTTGGGAAAAATAATTTTAAAACATAATAGATTTGGGAAAAAACTTCATGAAATTTAAAACGAAAACGCAAAAATAAAAGGAAAAAAATGAAAAACAGAGAAAAAAACGTAGATCAGAAAACCGGCCTAAAGAGAGGGTTGTGTCTTGTGTGCCCGTACTAAATAGCCACTATTTTGGGGCCACCTATGTCTCGCTTGAACCGAGACGTAGGGTAACCTCACCTGAAGACAGCAAGATAGGCCGGCCAAGCGCGCGGCAACTTGCCTCAAAAGCGCTTCTGTTTTTCACTGCTTTTCTTTTCATATTTTTTGTTTCCATTTTTTCTACTTTCTATAAATTAAAATATTCCAAATACATATATATTATAAAATCACTTTACATAAATTATTTAGAAAATGTTAATTGTGCACTTAAAAAATGTTAAATCTGTGTAGAAGAATTAGTTTTGATTTACACAAAAAACGTTCAATGTGTATGTAAAAAAGTAATCATAGAAAATATAAGTTTTCAAAAATGTTAATCATGTATATAAGAATTATTTCTGATATATACAAAAAATGTCAATTGCGTAAGGAAAAGAGTAGACATAAAATAAATATGTATAAAAATGTAATCATGTATTTACAAAACTTTGGACATATATACAAATAATGTTTCTTTCATATACAAAAAATAATGTACAACGTGTTCGGAAAAACTAGACATCAAAGAATATATGTTTTGAAAAATGTTAATCATATATTTCCAAAATGTTTAACATGTGTATAAAAAATGTTCCTGATATACAAAGAAATGTGTAAAATGTTTATGGAAAAGTAGCACATAAAAAGTATGTTTAAAACTGTTCGTTACTTATTTTATAAAGGTTAAAGATGATATAAAAAATGTTTGTGATGCATACAAAAAATATATAATGTGTATGAATAAAAGTAGATATCAAAAAGGGTTCCTGATGCATATGGAAAATGCACCACAAAAAACAAACAAAACAAAAATGACACAGAAAAAAAATAAAAAAGTAAAAGAAATAGAACCAATAAAAATTCGAATAAAATGATAAAAAAAATTTAACATCAAAACAAGAAACAAAGGAACCAGAAGAAATTGTAAAAAAAGACCTAGTGAAAACCGAGAAAAATAAACAAAGAAAACCAATGAAAAAGCAAAGAAAAGTAGAAACCCCAATAAAATCATAAAGAAACAAATATAACCGATAGAAAAAACAAAAGATAATGAAATAGAAAAAAGCGCAAAAGCAGAACGTACAGTACCTGAACGAAGTGACAACCACGAGAAAAACTAGCTGAGGAGTGCTCGTTGCGGGCTCCTGCAAGGATCACTTTTGGTGGATTAAGAGCCCGTCACTTGGCACGCTCTCAACCGTCGCCACGTGTTGCGTTCTGGACACTTTTTTAGGATTTATTTTTATTTTTATTTTCCATACGTGTTTTTGAGTTATAGATGTTTTTTTTGTTTTTTTTGGCTTTACGTTTTTTGCCCGGTTTTCCCCTAGGATTCTGAAAAAAGAAAAATTACGTGAAAAACATGTATTTTTCACAAGAGGCACGGATTTAGTTTTCGTAGAGGCATAAATTTGGGCCCGCGAGAGTGTGCCTCTCGGAAACGAAAAAGAAGTGTGTTTTTTTTGCTTTGGCGAGAGGTACACATTTACTTCTCATGGAGGCACAAATTAGCTTCCGTGGGAGGCACAATTGTGCCTCTCAAACAAGTAAAAATATGTTTTATTTTTCTGTTTTGCTTCCGCGAGAGGTGCAATTCTACTTCACATGGAGGCACATATTTGTTTTTGCAAGAGGCACAGTTGTGCCTCGAGGGAAAAAGGAAAAAAAATGAATTTTTTTCTTCTATGGAGGCACAATTTTTATTTCTTGTGGAGGCACAGATTGTTTTTCTACGGAAGACACAATTGTGATTCTTTCGCGAGAGGAACAGTTTTGCTTCTTATGGAGACACATATTTGATTTCGCGAGAGCCACAGTTGTGCCTCTTCGAAAAAGGAAAAAGAAATTGTAAAAAGTCGTGCTTCTGATTTATTTCTTTTTTGAAAAAGTTCGTCAAAACCTATCAACATGGGATCTAGTTTCGAAAATCTCAAGAAATCCAACAATGAAAATGGTTCAGAATTTAGACGCACGGTTTGAAAGATAAAACATTTGAATAAATGGATGTGCGAAGAAAAACTCCAGGTTAGCCAAGTGACGCACATGTAGTGCCTCATTTGTTGCAATCTAAAAAGGTGTGAGTATTCCTTTATTAATGATTTCAAACAGCTACTTAACAAACACAACAATAAAGGAACTAGCATTAATGGGCCAGCCCATTTGCGTGGACAGTGCAGGCGAGGGGAGCAACCCTCTTGCTGTAAGTGAGAATATAGCTCCCGCCACTATTCGGCCCCTTAAGCCGAATAGGAATTAGCCCAGCAACAAACCGAGCAACGAGCTTTCAAATAGAAAAGACAAGCAAGCACCATCTTTAAACTTTCATCTTCGCATTTTTATATTAATTTTCGTAAAAATACTCACCGTACTACAAAATGTTCCTGGAATGTAAAAGTTTCATCTCCTGGTTAAAAAAATGTTGGTACAATTAAAAATCTGTATTGAAATTTTAAAAATGTTCACACCGTTTTCGAATATGCTTATGATATTTTTAAAATGTTCATGAAAATGTAATTTTTTTCTTATAATTAATATCAAAAAAATTACACCATTCAAAAAAAATCATGACATTTAAAAAGTGTCCTCGACATTTAAAAATTTGTTCAAGAAGTGTAAAAAAATTATGCACTGAATTTTTCGAAATTGTTATAACTTCAAAAAAATGTTTGCGACACTTAAAATGGACGGCTTAAAAGATGTTCATGACATTTTCGAAAATTGTTTAACGTGTGTTTAGAAAATGTACACCCCCGTATTAAAGAAAATATATGTGAAGTTGACAAATATTCAATATTATTCGCATAAATAATACGATATTGTATTTGAATTGTATCTATAAATTTTTTGACCAGTAGAGGAGAAATGTTCAGCATATATCATTAAAAAACTTACCTAAAATAGAAAACGAATGGAAAAACAAAATTGAGGAAGATGAAGAAAAATGGAAATGCATGAAAAGAACTGCAATTGCACAAAATGAATGTTTGGTGTCACGAAACATATCAAGAAAATAAAAAAAGTAAAAAGGTCAAAGTGCAATTGCACTAAAAACAAGTACAAATGCAGAAAAATGTCCGGTCACAATAAACATGAAACTAACAAAATAAACAACTGTAAATAATAATAATAATAATAATAATAATAATAATAATAATAATAATAATAATAATAATAATAATAATAATAATAATAATAATAATAATAATAAGTGATTTCAAAGAAGTGGGTCAAAATTCGTAAAAGTATGGGACTTAACAATAAGTGATTGAACACCACGAAACAAACAAAAAAAAAACATGACAAAAACTTTGAAAATTAGGCATGCGAATTTTAGTAATTCTGATGTATAAACGGTGTATTATCATGCACCTATAACTATGTTGTTGTATTTTATATTCCTGACGGGCTAGTTCATGTTCACTTTTTATTTCTTTGCCGATCATGACTCATGAGCGCTGATGACCTCAGGCTCTTATGGGATGCTTCTGAGCTTTCTCTAGTCAACTTGACGTAGATCAGAGTGGGATGCTTAGATCTTCGTTGCTCGTATACGTCGACCCTGATCTGATCTGGCAAAACCATCTGACTTGCTTCCCCACGATGATCTCCATGGTTGTCATTTTGTCGCAGTATAACGTGCATTACATGGTATCGATACCAATAACATGCGTCGTACTGACAAAGGCACGAATCTTATCTTACCACGGCAGGTGCGCCATGTCCACTGGACAGCAGGCACCGATTCTCGATCTGGCTGGCGACCAACATGAAAAGCATCTAGTCACGGTGATGCCGGTCAGATGTTACACGCCGATCTTGATGTCTTCCCACTAGTGGAGAGGAATCTTCCCATCTGATGTCCATCTATTTGATTGATATATAGGATGATAGTAATTTATAGTCTTGGTCTCAGGAGTGATCGACATGCACGTGCATGTTTGCCTTAGTTATATCATTATTATTAGTTATATCATTATTATTCTGAAGAAAGAGATCATACCCTTGGCCTCTACATCAAATGATGCACGCACTTCTCAATTATTTCTTGCAATTTCGATTCTGGCTTGGGAGGGACGGTCTCCGTTGTCTCCTATATTTTCACGTGACCGTCTTGTCAGCGTTCTCCACTTGTGATTCTCGTTGGTAAAATCGCCGCCGCCGCTCATGCTCACGCAGTGCCTGCTACTCCTATACCGCTCCCCGCCAGCGCCGCCGACGCACCGTACCTCAGCGCCTCTCGCCGTCATGGTCGCAGAACCGTGCGCGGCCACCGCTCTGCCAATTGTCATCGTTGCATCGCCGCCCCGTACCAAGCCCTGATGGCCACTGTGCCCCGACGCCGTCGAGACCGACGACGAACAGTGTGTGGAGATGGGAGTTGGCCGAGGAGCGTGGAGGGAGTTGGTGAGGATATGCGGCTGCGCTCGCCCGCCGGCGGTGTGCATGTCACGACCCTCCTAGCCGAGGACGAGGAGCGCCACTTCACCGGTGCGGAGGATGGCACTTTGTTATGCGTGGACACAGTGACAGAATTGGAGATAAATGGTGAGAGAGAGAGAGGAGTGATACAGACATGTGGGCCCTCTGTAAAATTTAACATTTCATCCAAAACGGTGTGATTTTTTACTTGCCACGTCAATGAAAACAGGGCCCGCCTGTCATATTCCATCAAACGCCACTCAATCGAGCTGTTTAGTGCTTACGGCAACGGATTACTGAAAATCAATGACATCAACTAACCGTTATGAAAAATGATGTGTTCTTTTATGCATTTGTGCATAATTGTGATAGTTTTTGGCAATGTACTCCCACCATTGTCACCTCTCCACTGGTCCGCCACGAAGCCCTGACCTTGAATAGTAGTTGCTGTCCTTTTTTCCCAAAAAAATTCGATCAATATTGTAATGTTGTGTAAACTCGTATATTGCTTGATTGGATACAGCCGGATTACAATGTTTATATAGTGCATAGGATAACCGACCTAGGCTAAACTAACTTGGAGTACAAGTCTAATACGAGTCCTACTCGTATACTCTAACATCCCCCCGCAGTGTCAACGGGAGGCTCGATGACGTTGAGACTGGATCGAATATCTGTAAATGGCGCGGTTGCAAGCCCCTTGGTGAAGATATCAGCGAACTATGCCGTGGTAGGAACATGAAGAACACGGACTTGTCCCAAAGCAACTTTCTCACGAACAAAGTGAATGTCGTTCTCAATATGCTTGGTGCGTCGATGCTGCACTGGATTGCCTGACATATAGACTGCAGAAATATTATCATAGTAAACCACCGTGGCCTGATGAAGAGGTTGATGAAGTTCCTCAAGTAATTGGCGCAACCAAACTGTCTCCGCAACTGCATGTGCAACAGCCCTGTACTCTGCCTCAGCCGACGAACGAGAGACCGTAAGCTGGCGCTTCGAGGACCAAGAAATAAGATTGTTACCAAGATAAACACAGTATCCTGAAGTGGATCGACGAGTGTCTGGACAACCAGCCCAGTCAGCATGCGAATAAGCTGTCAATGATGCAGGTGAAGATGAATTTATGTGGAGACCGTGATCGAGAGTTCCTTTGACATACCGAAGGATTCATTTGACATGATTATAATGTGGGACACGAGGATCATGCATAAAAAGACAGGCTTGTTGTACAGCATAGGATAGTTCAGGACGAGTAAGTGTGAGATACTGAAGAGCACCAGTTAAACTATGATAAAGTGTGGGATCAGAAAAAGTTTCACCATCAGAGGAGAGTTTACAATTGGTATCTACAGGTGTGCGAGAGGGTTGACAATCTAACATACCGGCCTTGTTTAAAAGTTCAATAGAATACTGACGTTGAGAAAGAAAAAGACCCTTATGATCACGTGTGACAGCAATACCCAAAAAATGATGGAGAGAACCTAAATCAGTCATGGAAAATTCATGCTGGAGAAGTGAGATAATGTGTTGAAGAAAGTCAGTAGAAGAGGCTGTAAGAACAATATCATCTACATAAAGAAGAAGATAGGCAACGTGGCTGTTAGAATGATAAACAAAAAGAGAATAGTCTGAACGAGAAGGAGAAAAACCTATAGTTTGAAGGAAGGTAGAGAAGCGTTGAAACCATGCACGGAGAGCTTGTTTAAGGCCATAGAGAGATTTTTGAAGAAGACAAACATGATTGGGAGATGTAGAATCCTCGAAACCTAAGGGTTGTTGACAATATACAGTTTCATGAAGAGAGCCATGAAGAAGAGCATTTTTAACGTCTAATTGATGGATTGGCCATGTTGATGAGACCGCTATGCTAAGAATAGTTCGAATAGTGCTAGGTTTTACGACAGGAGAAAACGTCTCATCATAATCTATACCGTGTTGTTGAGAGAGGCCACGACAAACCCAACGAGCTTTATGCCCAGAAAGACTACCGTCAGAGTTAAATGTTTGACGAAAGACCCATTTACCAGAGACAATATTTGCATTAGGAGGACGGGGAACCAGATGCCAGGTGTTGTTGGAGATAAGAGCATTGTATTCATCACGCATGGCAGCGGCCCAGTTAGGATCGAGAAGAGCAGATTTGTAAGTTTTAGGAATAGGAGAGAGATTAGTGGTTACATGCAAATTAAGCTTCTTAATTGGTTGAGAAAAACCTGATTTGGCACGGGTGCGCATAGTGTGGTCATTGATAGGAGCAGGAACAGGGACGGCATTGGGTGGTAGAATTGGTGGTGACGGAGGGGGAGAGTTGTCCGGCGCAGCGGAGGGTGCGGACATGGGCGAGTCTGCCGCGGCAGAGAGTGGCGTGGCGACGGCGGAAGATGGGGGTGATGGGGGCGCTGCCACGGCAGAGAAAAACGGCAAATCCGCTGCCGCGGTAGAGGTCGGCGTGGCGACATGAGAAGGTGGAGGCGCTGCCGTGGCAGAGGAAAGAGGCAGATTGGCTGCCGCGGCAGGATTATCAGGTATGAGATGAGTAAAAATAGGGGATTTAGAGGGAGAATGAGATGGTTTGGATGCAGATTTAGGTTTGTTGTCTATTGAGGTAGTAGAGAAAGGAAAACCGTTTCATCGAAAGTTACATGACGAGATATATGTACGCGACCAGAAACACGATCAAGACACCTATAGCCTTTGTGTTCATCAGAGTATCCTAAGAAAACACACGGAAGAGATCGTGGGGACAGCTTATTAGTTGTTGTGGCGTAGATGTTGGGAAAGCAAAGACAACCGAAGACTCGTAGCTCATTATAGTTAGGGTGAGAAAGAAAAAGAGAGTAAAAGGGAGTTGTTTTAGGATTTACACTAGATGGGCGAATATTCAAAAGATAAGTGGCAGTACGCAGTGCTTCAGCCCAGAAATTGGGTGGCATGGATGCCTGGATAAGAAGTGTTCTAATAATATCATTGATTGTGTGAAGAGAGCGTTCAACTTTGCCATTTTGTGGTGAGGTGTATGGACATGAGAACCGAAGGAGAATGCCGTGTTTGAGGAAAAGGTTTCGATTTGCAATATTATTAAATTCTTTACCATTATCACATTGTATAAAATGAATAGGAAGAAGGAAATGAGTAGCTACATAACGTTGTAAGTTAGTAAAAACAGTATGTGCGTCAGATTTATTTCTTAGAGGAAAAGTCCATATAAAATGTGTGTAATCATCTAGAATAACAAGATAATATTTAAAATCAGAAATGCTTAAAATTGGAGAGGTCCATAGATCACAATGAAGAAGCTCAAAGGGAAACGTACTAGAAGAGCTAGAAGAACTAAAAGGTAACCTAACATGTTTTCCTTGTTGACATGAAATGCATAGAGAGGAATTATGAGGTTCTTTATTACATGGAATAGAAAAATCACTAAGTATGGACGACAGTGTGGCACTATTGGGATGACCTAAACGCTGATGCCAAAGATCCATCGTAGCAAGCATGGTAGAAGGAGTGGGAGCACCGTGGATGGAGTAGAGGTCGCCGGAGCTATCAAAGCGTGCGATCTCCGTCTTGGTGTTGAAATCCTTCACAAAGAGACCAAAGGGATCAAACTCGACAGAGACATGATTATTAGTGGTGAAGCGACGAACAGAAATTAAATTTTTGATAAGTGCTGGTGCAACTAAGACATCACTAAGAAGAAGTGGCTTGGTGGTAGATGGGAGTTGAGTGTGACCAACACATGAAATAGGAGTGGAGGAACCATCACCAAGCGTTATAGAAGAAAAATAGGATGGACTGCAATTTGACAACATATTATTGGATGAAGACATATGACTAGATGCACCAGAATCAAAGATCCAAGCACCTGTGTTACCTTGTGCAGCAAAATTGTTCATGGCCTGGAAAAACGCATCTTGATCCCAGCTCGTGACGTTGGTAGAGGGGTGGCGCTGGTGGTGGTGCAGGTGCGGGCGCAGGTGGTGTTGCCCCATACGTGGGGAGCTGCATCGGCTGGTAGTAGACTCCTAAATGATCGGTATGGTAGACTGGAGTTGACATGGGAGCACAGTACTGTATAGGCGGGGCAACAGCAAAAGGAGCCATAGTGGGGGCAGCATAATAGGCCTGAGCAGGTGGACGAACGCCGAGAAAACCAGGAGTGCCAGTGTGTGGGCACATCCCCAGCTGCCATGCACCTGAATATGCGGGAGGAGCGCCGACGGGAGAGGGTGCAGACCACGGCATGGACCATGCCTGGACCAGACCTGTCCATGGATCATGAGGAGGACGCTAGGCTGGAGAGGCCAATGTTGATGTCGAGGCACCAGTGGGAGGAGCTGGAGGCGGTGCTGCAGGTCGAGGCGTCAGGGTAGGCCGTGGGGGGAAGTACATGGGGTTCTTCCCGCGGTAGTTCAGACTCGGGCGCCATCCAGGGGGTGGGTGCACGGGAGGTGGTGGTGCCGCCGGGGCTTCCGTGGTAGAGTTTTGGCCAGTTTGCGCTGCCGCGGCAGAGTTTTGGCCAGTTTGCGCTGCCGCGGCAGGAGGGTGAAGAGGCCGTGGCGAGGCAGCGAAGACCTGGGGCCGAGATTCCTTGCGCGCAATCGCGTCGGCGGCAGACTGAAGTAGGGAGCGCACCTCGGCAAAGGAGGGATAAGGCCGTATGAGAGGTATGAAGGCAGCTTGCGTCCTGAACTCATCACCGAGCCCTTGGAGTAATATGTTGACGAGCCGACGATCACCCACGGGATCACCCAACTCGCGAAGCTCATCGGCCATCGTCTGGAGGCGCTGACAGTAGTTGCTGAGAGAAGATGCTCCCTGGACGGTGTTGCGAATCTCGGTGTTGAGGGTGTTAATGCGAGCGTCGGCGTTGTCCTGGAAGAGACGACGAAGAGCAGCCCAGAGAGCGGCTGTGGTAGAGGCCTCGCGGAAGACAAGATTGAAGATCTCGGTAGACACGCGCGTGTAGATCCATTGGATGATGGAGAGGTCATCTTTGACCCAGCAAGGATCATCGAGGCGCGGGACGGAGTCGGCGGCGATGTGGGCGCGCAGATTGCAGCGGCCAAGGTGTATGTCGAAGAGGTGGCACCAATGGTAGTAATTGTGGGCTGCAAGGTCTAGGGTAATTGGGATAAGAGAGGTAACATCTGAGATTGTATTGGCTAAAGAAATTGTAGTGGGGATTGTAGGGGCTAGGATTAGAGAAGTAGAGGAAGCTGTTTGGGTGGGGGTGGAGCAGCGGCCATGGCGGCGCGCCACTCGAAGTAGCCGCGCGGGGGCGGCCGAGGTGGGACGGTCATGCCCTAGAATCGAATAGCTGATACCATGTAATGTCGTGTAAACTCGTATATTGCTTGATTGGATACAACCGGATTACAATGTTTATATAGTGCATAGGATAACCGACTTAGGCTAAACTAACTTGGAGTACAAGTCTAATACGAGTCCTACTCGTATACTCTAACAAATATATCTCCAATCATGAAAGTACAAATGTACAACAAACATTAAAAAATAAAATTACATTTTGATCCGTAGACCATCTAGTGACGACTACAAGCACTAAAGCGAGCCGAAGGCGCGCCGCTGACATCGCCTCTTTCTTGTCGGAGCCAGGCAAAACTTGTTGCAGTAGATAGTCAGGAAGTCGTCATCCTAAGGCCCCGTAGGACAGCGCACCAGAACATCAATCATTGTCGATGAAGATTAGCGTAGATTGAAAGGATTCAATCTGAAAACACACGAAAGAAGACGAACAATGACCAGATTTGAGCAGATCCACCAAAGACAGATCAATCGAAGACATACATCCACACGCTTACCGACGATGCTAGAAACACCACCAAAACGGAACTAGGTGAGGAGAACTTTATTCCAACTTCAAAAAGCAGTCACCGTCTCACCTTTATAAGCAGAACATAAATCTTAACAAAACTTAAAAAAAATCTAAAAATAGAGTCGAGGCGGACCGGCGGCAGTGCCCGCGGGAGGCAGAGAAGCAAGAGGCGGCAACTGATGTACTCATAAATTGATTTTCGCCGTCCTTTCTGCAATGCTGTCCTCGAGGATGACACGACCAGCACCACAACTTTGTCCATGCACCCGAACTGTTTCATGGAATGACAAAGTGAGAGATAAGCATGCTGACCATATGTGGTGCAGACGGGTGGACCCTCTGCCCACCCCTACCTTCATGGATCCACGGGAGATTCTCCGCATCCACGGAATATCCACAGGGGAATCTTATCAATTTTTGTCACATGTCCTTCGGCTGTCACTTTGTCATGAACCGGATCCTGTACTACTCCCTCCGCTTCAAAATATAGTGCGTCTTTGGTTTTCATGTTTCAACTTTGCTATAAATTTAACTAACGAGACCGACTGTGGCGGGAGTAAAAATTATATAACTAAAAACTTCTTTTGAATACAAATTCACTGGTATAATTTTCGCTTCCACCGCAATCGGTCTTGGATAGATTTATGGTTAAAATTAAACCTCGAAAAGCGTAGGTACATTATATTTTAGAATGGAGGGAGTACCACCCAGGCTTTTTTCAATAAAAAAATAGCGAAATTTGCCTGAACAAAAACTCTGTAGCACTCTAAAGATCAGGGCATCTCCAACGTCGACCCTTGAACTGTCCACAACATTCCAGACCGTGTATCATCCAATGCGGTTCTGTATCGGTGCTCAATGGTTTCAATATCATTTTTTTCGTAAACCGAAAGCAAACCGGGAGGTGGGGGCCTTTGCCGGCGTCCGACAACCCTATCGCACCCAACCCCCTCCCCACCTCGGTCACGCCATTTCCCATCCGAAACCAGCTGCCCGCATTCATGCCGCTGTTGAGTGGGCGCTCCGCATTGATGTCGGCCCAGAGCATACGTGACCTCTTGAAGCGGCTCGCCGGCCAAGGGCGGCGCCTGAGCCGTGTCTCCAGTGTCCGCACCTGTTCAATGACCGAGAGACGTTTACTGGACGAGACGAGAAGGATATCTATCACACTAGTTCGATGTCATTCCTTCGTCTTCCGCCCTTAAATAGGCTCGTCGGTCGAGAAACCAACTCCGGCACCCGCGCATTGAGGCACTCGGATGCTTGGCCTTACCGGCATCCACTATTTAAAAAGCTGCCACACCTGACTCACACCACACCACAACTCATCCACTCCACATCTCCCTCCCGTGTACCATATCCGCCATTACTCGTGAGCGGAAACACTTTGTGGGAGAGCCTCTTGACGAAGCAAAAGCACGAGGTGGCCGCCCTTATGGCCCGCCTAGCAGAGCTGCCGTGCCAGGCGGATATAGGTCGACATGTCGGCCAGCTCTCCAGAGGTCTCTGACGACGACCCCATGATGGAGACTGGCTCCGACAATGACTCGGCACCATAGCTCGTGCCAGTGCATGCCGACTTGACGATGGACCAGGCACACACACACTTCAACACCGCCATGGCAAAGTAGCAGCGGGCGTCCGTGTTTATATCACTGTTCTGACATGCGTAGGAGGAGCTGTTGGAAATATGCCCTAGAGGCAATAATAAAATGGTTATTATTGTATTTCCTTGTTCATGATAATTGTCTATTGTTCATGCTATAATTGTATTATCCGTAAACCGTAATACATGTGTGAATACATAGATCACAACATGTCCCTAGTAAGCCTCTAGTTGACTAGCTCGTTGATCAATAGATGGTCATGGTTTCCTGACCATGGACATTGGATGTCATTGATAACGGGATCACATCATTAGGTGAATGATGTGATGGACAAGACCAAATCCTAAGCATAGCACAAGATCGTGTAGTTCGTTTGCTAGAGCTTTTCTAATGTCAAGTATCATTTCCTTAGACCATGAGATTGTGCAACTCTCGAATACTGTAGGAATGCTTTGGGTGTACCAAACGCCACAACGTAACTGGGTGGCTATAAAGGTGCACTACAGGTATCTCCGAAAGTGTATGTTGGGTTGGCATGAATCGAGACTGGGATTTGTCACTCCATATGACGGAGAGGTATCTCTGGGCCCACTCGGTAATGCATCATCATAATGAGCTCAATGTGACTAAGGAGTTAGTCACGAGATCATGCGTTATAGAACGAGTAAAGTGACTTGCCGGTAACGAGATTGAACGAGGTATTGGGATACCAACGATCGAATCTCGGGCAAGTAACATACCGATTGACAAAGGGAATTGAATACAGGATTGATCGAATCCCCGACATTGTGGTTCATCTGATGAGATCATCGTGGAACATGTGGGAGCCAATATGAGTATCCAGATCCCGCTATTGGTTATTGGCCGGAGAGGTGTCTCGGTCATGTCTGCATGGTCCCCGAACCCGTAGGGTCTACACACTTAAGGTTCGGTGACGCTAGAGTTGTTATGGGAAATAGTATGTGGCTACCGAAGGTAGTTCGGAGTCCCGGATGAGATTCCGGACGTCAAGAGGAGTTCCCGAATGGTCCAACGGTGAAGATCGATATATTGGACGAAGGGTATTGGAGTCCGGAAGTGTTTCGGGGGTACCAGACTATGACCAGCATGACCGAAAGGTGTTTCGGGAGCCCCGGCAAGTGTTGGAGGGCCTCATGGGCCAAAGGGGAAGGGGCAAACCAGCCCACTAAGGGGTGGTGCGCCCCCCACACCCTTTCCCACGTTACATGGGGAGGTGGGGCGCCTCCACCTGGCTTGGGAGGCAAGCCTCCACCTGCTTGGCTTGGGGGGCAAGTCTCCCTAGGATTTTCCCTAGGGAGATCCAATCCGCCTGGCCGCCGCCCCTAGGGGAAACCCCAGGGCGCCTCCCCCTCTCCCCTTGCCCCTATATATAGTGGAGGGGTGGGATGGCAGCCGCAACCTCTTCCCTAGCGCAACCCTCCCTCCTCCTACACCTCCTCCTCCTCCATAGTGCTTGGCGAAGCCCTGCTGGAGAACCACGAGCTCCATTGCCACCATGCCGTCGTGCTGCTAGAGTTCTCCCTCAACTTCTCCTCTCCCCTTGCTCTGGATCAAGAAGGAAGAGACGTCCCCGGGCTGTACGTGTGTTGAACGCGGAGGCGCCGTCCGTTCGGCGCTAGATCGGATCTTCCGCGATTTGAATCGCCGCGAGTACGACTCCATCAACCGCGTTCTTATAACGCTTCCGCTTAGCGATCTTCAAGGGTATGAAGATGCACTCCCTCTCTCTCGTTGCTAGCATCTCCTAGATTGATCTTGGTGACACGTAGGAAAATTTTGAATTATTGCTACGTTTCCCAACAGTGGCATCCTGAGCTAGGTCTATGCGTAGATTGTATGCACGAGTAGAACACAAAGTAGTTGTGGGCGATGATTTATTCAATTTGCTTGCCGTTACTAGTCTTATCTTGATTCGGCGGCATCGTGGGATGAAGCGGCCCGGACCGACCTTACACGTACACTTACGTGAGACAGGTTCCACCGACTGACATACACTTGATGCATAAGGTGGCTGGCGGGTGTCTGTCTCTCCCACTTTAGTCGGATCGAATTCGATGAAAAGGGTCCTTATGAAGGGTAAATAGCAATTGGCATATCACCGTTGTGATTTTGCGTAGGTAAGAAATGTTCTTGCTAGAAACCCATAGCAGCCACGTAAAACATGCAACAACAATTAGAGGACGTCTAACTTGTTTTTCCAGGGTATGCTATGTGATGTGATATGGTCAAAAGGATGTGATGAATGATATATGTGATGTACGAGATTGATCATGTTCTTGTAATAGGAATCACGACTTGCATGTCGATGAGTATGACAACCGGCAGGAGCCATAGGAGTTGTCTTAATTTATTTATGACCTGCGTGTCAATGAAAACGTCATGTAATTACTTTACTTTATTGCTAACCATTAGCCGTAGTAGTAGAAGTAATAGTTGGTGAGGCAACTTCATGGAGACACGATGATGGAGATCATGATGATGAAGATCATGGTGTCATGCCGGTGAAGATGGTGTTCATGCTGCACCTCGAAGATGGAGATCAAAGGCGCAAGATGATATTGGCCATATCATGTCACTTTATGATTTGCATGTGATGTTTGTCATGTTTACATCTTATTTGCTTAGAACGACGGTAGAATAAATAAGATGATCCCTTGCAATAATTTCAAGAAAGTGTTCCCCCTAACTGTGCACCGTTGCTAAGGTCCGTTGTTCCGAAGCACCACGTGATGATCGGGCGTGATAGGTTCTAACGTTCGCATACAACGGGTGTAAGCTAGATTTACACACGCAATACACTTAGGTTAACTGGACGAGCCTAGCATGTATAGACATGGCCTCGAAACACGGAAGACCGAAAGGTCGAACATGAGTCGTATAGTGGATATGATCAACATGAAGATGTTCACCGATGATGACTAGTCCGTCTCACGTGATGATCGGACACGGCCTAGTTGACTCAGATCGTGTATCACTTAGATAACTAGAGGGATGTCTATCTAAGTGGGAGTTCATTGAATAATTTGATTAGATGAACTTAATTATCATGAACTTGGTCAAAAGGTCTTTGCAAATTATGTCATAGCTCACACTTTGGTTCTACTATTTTAGATATGTTCCTAGAGAAAATTTAGTTGAGAGTTGACAGTAGCGATTATGCGGACTGGTCCGTGAACTGAGGATTATCCTCATTGCCGCACAGAAGGGCTATGTCCTTAATGCACCGCTCAGTGTGTTGAACCTCGAGCGTCGTCTGTAGATGTTGGGAAACATCTGACATACATGTTTTGATGACTACGTGATAGTTCAATGCGTAATACTAACGGTTTAGAATTGTGGCACCAAAGACTTTTTTGAAACGTCGCAGAACATATGAGATGTTCCAAAGACTGAAATTGGGATTTCAGACTAGTGCCCATGTCAAGAGGTATGAGACCTCTGACAAGTTTCTTAAGCCTGCAAACTAAGGAAGAAAAGCTCAATTGTTGAGCATGTGCTCAGATTGTCTGAGTACTACAATCGCTTGAATCGAGTGGGAGTTAATCTTCCAGATGAGATAGTGATAGTTCTCCATAGTCACTGCCACCAAGCTATTAGAGCTTAGTGATGAACTATAACATATCGGGGATAGACATGATGATCCTTGAGCAATTCACAATGTTTGACACTGTGAAAGTAGAAATCAAGTAGGAGCATCAATTGTTGATGGTTAGTAAAACCACTAATTTCAAGAAGGGCAAGGGAAAGAAGGGATACTTCATGAGACGGCAAATCAGTTGATGCTCTGGTGAAGAAACCCAAGGTTGAACCAAACCCGAGACTAAGTGCTTCTATAATGAGGGGAACGGTCACTGAAGCAGAACTACCCTAGATACTTGGTAGATGAGAAGGCTGGCAAGGTCGACAGAAGTATTTTGGATATCCGTCATATTATTGTGTACTTTACTAGTACTCCTAGTAGCACCAGGGTAATAAATACCGGTTCGGTTGCTAAGCGTTAGTAACTCGAAATAAAAGGCTGCGGAGACTAGCTAAAGGTGAGATGATATGTGTTGGAAGTGTTTCCAAGGTTGATGTGATCAAACATCGCATGCTCCCTCTACCATCGGGATTGGTGTTAAACCGAAATAATTGTTATTTGGTGTTTGCGTTGAGCATAGACATGATTGGATTATGTTTGTCGCCACACGGTTATTCATTTAAGGAGAATAATGGTTACTCTGTTTATTTGAATAATACCTTCAATGGTCTTGCACCAAAAATAAATGGTTTACTGAATCTCGATCATAGTGATACACATGTTCATGCCAAAAGATATAAGATAGTAATGATAGTACCACATACTTGTGGCACTGCCATTTGAGTCATGTTGGTGTAAAACACATGAAGAAGCTCCACGTTGATGGATCTTTGGACTCACTCATTTTTAAAAAGATTGAGACATGCGAACCATGTCTATTGGTAGATATGCATGAAGAAACTCCATACAGATGGATCATTTGGACTCACTTGATTTTGAATCACTTGAGACATGCAAATCATACCACATGGGCAAGATGACTGAAAGGCCTCGTTTTCAGTAAGATGGAACAAGAAAGCAACTTGTTGGAAGTAATACATTTTGATGTGTGCAGTCCAATGAGTGCCGAGGCACGCAGTGGATATCGTTATGTTCTTACTTCACATATGATTTGAGTAGATGCTAAGTATATTTACTTGATGAAACACAAGTCTGAATTATTGAAAGGTTCAAGTAATTTCAGAGTGAAGTTGAAGATCGTCGTGACAAGATGATGAAATGTCTATGATATGATCATAGAGATGAATATCTGAGTTACAAGTTTGGCACATAATTAAGACATTGTGGAAATTGTTTCACAACTAATACCGCCTGGAACACCATAGTGTGATGGTGTGTCCGAACATCCTAACTGCACCCTATTGGATGTGGTGCATACCATGACGTCTCTTATCGAATTACCACTATCGTTTATGGGTTAGGCATTACAGACAACCACATTCACTTTAAATAGGGCACCACACAATTCCGTTGAGATGACACCGTATGAACTATGGTTTAGAAAAACCTAAGCTGTCGTTTCTTAAAAGTTTGGGGCTGCGACGCTTATGTGAAAAAGTTTTATGCCGATAAGCTCGAACCCAAAGCGGATAAATGCATCTTCATAGAATACCCAAAAATAGTTGGGTGTACCTCCTATTTCAGATCCGGAAGCAAAAGTGATTGTTTCTAGAAACGGGCCCTTTCTCGAGGAAAAGTTTCTCTCGAAAGAATTGAGTGGGGGGATGGTGGAGACTTGATGAGGTTATTGAACCATCACTTCAACTAGTGTGTAGCAGGGCACAGGAAGTTGTTCCTGTGGAACCTACACCAATTGAAGTGGAAGCTTATGATAGTGATCATGAAACTTTGGATCAAGTCACTACCAAACCTCATAGGTCGACAAGGATGTGTACTACTTAAGAGTGGTACGTAATCCTGTCTTGGAAGTCATGTTGCTAGACAACAATGAACCTACGAGCTATGGAGAAGCGATGGTGGGCCCGGATTTCGACGAATGGCTCGAGGCCATAAAATCTGAGAAAGGATCCATGTGTAAAACAAAGTATAGACTTTGAAAGAACTACTTGATGGTCGTAAGGCTGTTGGATGCAGATGGACTTTAAAAGGAAGACGGACAATGATGGTAAGTGTCACCATTAAGAAAGCTCGACTTGTCGTTAAGATGTTTCCCGACAAGTTCAAGGAGTTGACTACGATGAAACTTTCTCACTCATAGCGATGCTAAGAGTCTGTTGGAATTGTGTTAGCAGTTACTGCATTATTTATGAAATCTTACAGATAGGATGTCAAAACATTGTTTCCTCGACGATTTTCTTGAGGAAAGGTTGTATGTGATACAACCAGAAGGTTTTGTCAATCCTGAAAGATGCTAACAAGTATGCAAAGCTCCAGCAATCCTTCCAAGGACTGGAGTAAGCATCTCGGAGTTGGAATGTACACTTTGATGAGATGATCAAAGATTTTGGGTTTATACAAAGTTTATGAGAAACTTGTATTTCCAAAGAAGTGAGTGGGAGCACTATAGAATTTTTGATGAGTATATGTTGTTAACATATTGTTGATCAGAAATGATGTAGAATTTCTGGAAAGCATGCAGGGTTATTTGAAAAGTGTTTTTCAATGGAAAACCTGGATTAAGCTACTTGAACATTGAGCATCAAGATCTATAAGGATAGATAAAAAACGCTTAATATTACTTTCAAATGAATACATACCGTGATAAGATTTTGAAGGAGTTCAAAATAGATCAGCAAAGAAGGAGTTCTTGGCTGTGTTACAAGGTGTGAGTATTGAGTAAGACTCAAGACCTGACCGCGGCAGAAGAGAGAGAAAGGACGAAGGTCGTCCCCTATGCTTTAGACGTAAGCTCTACAGTATGCTATGCTGTGTACCGCACCTGAAGTGTGCCTTGCCATGAGTAAGTCAAGGGGTACAAGAGTGATCCAGGAATGGATCACATGACAGCGGTCGAACTTATCCTTAGTAACTAGTGGATTAAGGAATTTTCTCGATTATGGAGGTGGTAAAAGAGTTCGTCGTAAAGGGTTACATCGATACAAACTTTGACACTAATCCGGATGACTCTGAGTAGTAAACCGGATTTGTATAGTAGAGCAGTTATTTGGAATAGCTCAAAGTAGCGCGTGGTAGCTGCATCTACAAGATGACATAGAGATTTGCAAAGCACACATGGATCTAAAAGGTTCAGACCCATTGACTAATAAACCCCTCTCACAAGCAAGATATGAACAAACCCTATGGATGTTGGATTCATTACAATCACATAGTGATGTGAACTAGATTATTGACTCTAGTGCAAGTGGGAGACTGTTGGAAATATGCCCTAGAGGCAATAATAAAATGGTTATTATTGTATTTCCTTGTTCATGATAATTGTCTATTGTTCATGCTATAATTGTATTATCCGTAAACCGTAATACATGTGTGAATACATAGATCACAACATGTCCCTAGTAAGCCTCTAGTTGACTAGCTCGTTGATCAATAGATGGTCATGGTTTCCTGACCATGGACATTGGATGTCATTGATAACGGGATCACATCATTAGGAGAATGATGTGATGGACAAGACTCAATCCTAAGCATAGCACAAGATCGTGTAGTTCGTTTGCTAGAGCTTTTCTAATGTCAAGTATCATTTCCTTAGACCATGAGATTGTGCAACTCCCGGATACCGTAGGAATGCTTTGGGTGTACCAAATGCCACAACGTAACTGGGTGGCTATAAAGGTGCACTACAGGTATCTTCGAAAGTGTCTGTTGGGTTGGCACGAATCGAGACTGGGATTTGTCACTCCGTATGACGGAGAGGTATCTCTGGGCCCACTCGGTAATGCATCATCATAATGAGCTCAATGTGACTAAGGAGTTAGTCACGGGATCATGCGTTATAGAACGAGTAAAGTGACTTGCCGGTAACGAGATTGAACGAGGTATTGGCATACCGACGATCGAATCTCGGGCAAGTAACATACCGATTGCCAAAGGGAATTGAATACGGGATTGATCGAATCCCCGACATTGTGGTTCATCCGATGAGATCATCATGGAATATGTGGGAGCCAATATGGGTATCCAGATCCCGCTATTGGTTATTGTCCGGAGAGGTGTCTCGGTCATGTCTGCATGGTCCCCGAACCCATAGGGTCTACACACTTAAGGTTCGGTGACGCTAGAGTTGTTATGGGAAATAGTATGTGGTTACCGAAGGTAGTTCGGAGTCCCGGATGAGATTCCGGACGTCACGAGGAGTTACAGAATGGTCCGGCGGTGAAGATCGATATATTGGACGAAGGGTATTGGAGTCTGGAAGTGTTCCGGGGGTACCAGGCTATGGCCAGCATGACCGAAAGGTGTTTCGGGAGCCCCGGCAAGTGTTGGAGGGCCTCATGGGCCAAAGGGGAAGGGGCAAACCGGCCCACTAAGGGGTTGTGCGCCCCCACACCCTTTCCCACGTTACATAGGGAGGTGGGGCGCCTCCACCTGGCTTGGGAGGCAAGCCTCCACCTGCTTGGCTTGGGGGGCAAGTCTCCCTAGGATTTTCCCTAGGGAGATCCAATCTGCCTGGCCGCCGCCCCTAGGGGAAACCCTAGGGCGCCTCCCCCTCCCCCCTTGCCCCTATATATAGTGGGGAGGTGGGAGGGTATCCGCAACCTCTTCCCTGGCGCAACCCTCCCTCCTCCTACACCTCCTCCTCCTCCATAGTGCTTGGCGAAGCCCTGCTGAAGAACCACGAGCTCCATTGCCACCATGCCATCGTGCTGCTGGAGTTATCCCTCAACTTCTCATCTCCCCTTGCTGGATCAAGATGGAGGAGACGTCCCCGGGCTGTACGTGTGTTGAACGCGGAGGCGCCGTCCGTTCGGCCTAGATCGGATCTTCCGCGTTTTGAATCGCCGCGAGTATGACTCCATCAACCACGTTCTTGTAACGCTTCCGCTTAGCGATCTTCAAGGGTATGAAGATGCACTCCCTCTCTCTCGTTGCTAGCATCTCCTAGATTGATCTTGGTGACACGTAGAAATTTTTTGAATTATTGCTAGGTTTCCCAACAGGAGCAGCCGTACAACCTATTCCTCTTCAAGTAGCACCGGATGGCGAAGGGGCAAATCTATGGCGAGTGCGTGAGCGAGGAAGTCGGGGCGGCCATGACCGCAGTGAACCCCAACTTCGTCACCGAGTGGCAAGCATTCTTTGAGGCCGCATGCGCTCAAGCCACCGCTCGCAATGTAGAGGTGACGTAGGCGATCCGGGATGATAACGCCGCCAATTGCGTGTCCTACACGCCGCCAAACAGTGTTTGGCCATGCCGATGGGACGACGAGCGTGCCGGCCTCTCCACGCCCATCACGTCCATCGGCTACGGACAGGTCGCAGACTCCGACGAAAAATGGGTAGGGCATGGGAGGCGGCAGGGCCTCAAGTTCCAAGTGGCCCGGTCTGTCTCTCATGGTCGACTCTTCCTCGCCGGAGACCGCACCTTTACTTCGCTGATGTTATCGCCGTTGCTCATGGATACAGCGAGATGAGCCTGGTGATCACCGAATGGGAACAACAATGACATGGGGACGGGCACCGCCGCATGCTAGGTTTAAGTCTAGTCACTTTTTAATTAAAATATGTCAAAAAAATGTAATGAATTTGTTTCGGTTTAGATGAAAATCATCTAGTTTGCATCTAATTCGTCCAGTTAATCTGGTTTGAAATGTATGCGGCTACAGTTTGGATGGTCGGCTCCTGTATTAGTCTCTGTGGACTGGTCCCTAGTCCGCAGACGGATGGAGTGTTCGGTTTGGCGGTTCAATGTTTTCAACGTGTAGCGCGAGAGAAAGGTAGTATCTGCGTTCAAAACTCTCGTACCACCTGCGCTCGAAAGTATTTTGCGACTTCCCCGGACGCGCAAAATCTTCAGCTGCCAGCCAGAAGATGGGCGTGGCGCCATGTGGTGGCACCAGAGCGCTATAGCATCGAGGGGACCGTAGAGTGTTATGTATTCGCACTTATAGAGATCGCATTGTGGTGCTTTTTGAGTGGTGGGACCAAATCGAAGTGCGTCGGAGAGTTCTGACTTGGGAGAGTCAGCGTTTTCAAAGCCCTAGCGCGAGGGATAGGTAGTACTCTATCTGCGTTCAAAATTCTTGTACCATCGCGAACCAACATGTGGTTGGATGGTTAGAGGGACTGTGGTATCCCCAGCCCACCAGGGTTCAAATCATGTGCTCGCATTTATTCCTGGATTTATTTCAAGATTTTCGGCGATGCGTATTCAGTGGGAGGAGACGTTCCCGTCGACGACGAGGCGCCTACGGCGACTTCGTAAATCTCAAGATAATATGCCGGCTCAGTCTTTTGGAGGTGCTCATAGAGATAGGGTATGTGTGTGTGCGTTCGTAGGGGTGAGTGTATGCGCGTGTATATGAGCGCCTGTGTTTATACTGATGTTCAAAAAAATTAAAAAATCTTGTACCATCTGGGCTCGAAAGTATTTTGTGACTAAGTATTTCATGACTTTCCCGAATGCGCGAACACAGCAGCCGCGAGCCAGAAGACCGGCGCGCGAAAGCACACCACGGCGGCACGAGAGAGGATATTCCCCTGGCCACATGCAGGAGCCCCTCCGTATCCTGCATGCTCCTAACCGTATCATGTTCACGGCCACACCACGAGAAGCCACCTCGCGTCTTCTTGCCGCGGGAGGCAAAGACGCGAACGCGCATATGCCACGGCATAAACTACAATAAAACCGAATCAAAGCCCAAACCAGACCTGATTCACACAGCGCGCCTCCCGGAAAGGGCGCAACGCACCGGAGCAAGTCCGATCCGATGCCTGCCCCTATTCCCTAGGCATCTCGTAATATTCCCTCGGCATCTTTCCCGCCTCCCCGTCCCCGGCCAGTATATAGCCCCGCGCCCGCCTCCACGCCCTTTCCTCGTCAAGACCATTCGAGGCAGCCCGCAAACACGCACGCCAGCACGCACGCTCGCACACCACTCCATCCAAAGTCCAGGAAGAAGGAGCGTACGTCCGTCGGGATGGCCGGCGTCGTGGTGGTGTTCGACTTCGACAAGACCATCGTCGACGTCGACAGCGACAACTGGGTCGTCGACGGCCTGGGGGCCACCGACCTCTTCGACCGCCTGCTGCCCACCATGCCGTGGAACACCCTCATCGACACCGTCATGGGGGAGCTGCACGCGCAGGGGAAGACCCTCCGCGACGTCGCCGACGTGCTCCGGGCCGCGCCCATCGACCCGCACGTCGTCGCCGCCATCCGGGCCGCCTACAGCCTCGGCTGCGACCTCCGGGTCCTCAGCGACGCCAACCACTTCTTCATCGAGGCCGTCCTCGACCACCACGGCCTCCGGGGCTGCTTCTCCGAGATCAACACCAACCCCAGCCGCGTCGACGCCGACGGCCGCCTCCGCATCGCGCCGCACCACGACTTCCACGCCGCCCCGCACGGCTGCGGCCTCGGCACATGCCCGCCCAACATGTGCAAGGGCCAGGTGCTCGACCGCATCCGCGCCTCCGCCGCCGCGGCGGACGGCGGCAGGAAGCGCTTCATCTACCTCGGCGACGGCCGCGGCGACTACTGCCCGTCCCTGCGGCTCGCCAGGGAGGACTTCATGATGCCGCGCAAGGGCTTCCCCGTGTGGGACCTCATCTGCGAGAACCCCGGCCTGCTCCAGGCCGAGGTGCACCCATGGAGCGACGGCAAGGACATGGAGGAGACGCTGCTGCGGCTCGTCAGCCGGGTGCTCGTCGAGGAGAGCACGCTGCTGCCGCTCGACTGCAAGCTCGAGTCGCTGCCGGTGACCGTCCAGGACGGCATGCCCATGCCGCTCGGCGTCAAGAACTGATCCGCCCAACCCTGCTGCATTACGATTAATTTGGGGATCGATACCTTGTCTTCTGATTTGCTTGCCTGATATGCTGGCGTGTAGTGCGTACGAGTTTGGGTAGGGCGTCGGTGGAAACTAATTAAGGGTGAGGAGTTCGAGCGCCAATGGCGAACTCGATAGTAGTATTGACTAATTTGTGCGTGTCGTCCTTGTGCCGCCTGGCAATGGTGAAGGCTCGCTGTATCCCATCTATCTATTGATTTGATGAAAGAATAAATGAGTTGATGCGACGAAAGTCAATTTCGGCTGATCGATATTGTCTCAAGCATGATGCCCCTTCTACTACTTGGATATTCCAACATTTTCTTCTTTCATAAGTACTCACTCCGTCCCAAAATTCTTATCTTAAATTTGTCTAACATACTCCTTAATAAGTTCCTAGTTGTATGCAAATATAAGAAGCTCGGAAGGGGCAAACAAATTGGAGTAAAATCACGTATTTGTCAAGCCACACATAGTTTATATCTTCTTTTTTTGCGGGAAACACATCATCTATATCTATATCAATGTAAAAAGACTCAAAGAGGTAGATGCAATTAATTTCGATCATTAAATCATGTTAATCCAATGACCTAGATTGCTTCAATGTGAGCGCTCAACACATTTGGCATGCAGTTAATTTCATGCCAAAAATAATGCTAATCACATAATAACACGCAAATAATATCCTACTTCCAAATTAACGTGCATTGCACGTATACATTGATTAGTTGAAACATATTTGATAGCTTACCACATGTGTCACATGGTTCCAGCCAACACATCTAGCAGCAATTTCGCTAGTCTTTCAGAAGCTGGCTTGTCATTGACGGACAACTTTGCATGTTTGATTCCATCCGTAACAGTTTGACTCATAAATTTGGGGCCACAATATATGACGAGCGTTTGTTAGGAGGTGTTGATATATGAGAACGTTTTAGAAGTCCAATTTAGTTGTATGAGGTTGAGACATTTCTTCAGAGATACATGAAATTTTCTGAAAAGAAGGAAAAAATTGCATAAAAAATGCGCACAAATTGCCATCTCCTATCAAATAAAGTTGCAAAAAAACGTTCGCTTGACATCCTCTCCCAACTGACGTTCGCCGAGTTATCATTTTGGTGGATTTGTAGTATACGAAAACGACAATTGTTTTGTGGTCACAAATTGATGGACCTCCGTGCACAACCGAAGGCATTTATCCTCATACTTGCCACGTCTTTGTTTACTATTGATCCGGTCGCCGTCATAGGCACTTTTTTTCTGGCAGTTATAAAGAGTACTACGTCCAACCGTGCACGTGTGAATTTGTGCATTTGTGGTCGTGTGCATTTGCCATCAAGCATCATCATAGTGAGAGTAACTTAGACTAGTAACATATGTTACTAGTCTATGTTACTACCTTCATAGTGGGTAGTATCATATATGTGATAAGGCTGGTCATAGTGGGGAGTAACTTAGACTAGTAACATACATATGTTACTAGTCTATGTTACTACCTTCATAGTGGATAGTGTCATAGGTGTGGTAACATAGTTGCCTTCATTTATTACTTTGTAGACTCATTATGCATTGGAAACCGCTACGTGATGGTAACATATTATGTTACTCTATTTGCCTCTCTCCTCATTAACTACTTGACACATCATCATTTTTGCTTATGTGGCATCTATGTTACTACCTATGTTACTCCCACTATGACCAGCCTAACATACATGTCTTCATTTATTACTTTGTAGACTCATTTTGCATTGGGAAGCGCTATGTGATGGTAACATATTATGTTACTCTATTTGCCTCTCTCCTCATTAACTACTTGCCACCTCATCATTTTTGCTTATGTGGCACCTAAGTTACTACCTATGTTACTCCCACTATGACCAATCTAAAGTTTTTTTCCCTATTTTGCGGGAGAATTATCATCAGTTAAAAGCAATGAAATGAATAGCGCGCTATTTCGGCGTTTTAGCGTCGCTATAGCATATTTGGGAGGCTCACGTTACGTTTGAGTACATTTGCTCGCTACGACGCTAAACACACTATAGCGTGCTATTTTGGCGTTTTAGCGAAAAAACGTTATACGTTTTAGCGTGGAATGGACCAAAACAGGGTCATCTAGGCTGTTGGACAGACAGCAGGCTCAACAGCCCATTGGGGAATCGGCCCAAAACTTTCTCTTGACCTAACCTAGCCATCGGGCATCAGACCACAACACCACGCACTGGCAATCCCCTTCCAAATTTCACATCGATAGCTTGTAGCGGCGGCGGCGGCTGCGGTGACCCCAACTCGAGTAGCTGCCGCGTCCATGTCAGCCACACCGTCGGCGCCGGCGACTCAGCCAGGTGAGAGCTCTCTCTCTCTCTCTCTCTCTCTCTCTCTCTCTCTCTCTCTCTCTTCCATAGAACCAACTCGCCGGGATGTGAGAAGAGCACCACCGTCCACACACCCATTGCGCGCGCACGGCTATCACCGCCGCCGCGGCCGCGGCCTTGCGTGCACAGGGTCTCCTCGGGCGGCGGTAGGGCTAGAGTCCGCCGGCGTCGTGACGGGGCTGGATCTGGAGATGGGTTCTCTCGTTGTGGGACTAGGCCTCGGGTGTAGGCCGTTCTGCTAGGCGGCGGCCGATGTGTAGATGCCTAGATGGACAGATCTCTCTTCTCTGTAGTGTAGTCTGAACGTGTAGTTCTGTACTTCTGTAGTCATGTGCAGTTTTGTTCATGCTGATTTTAGTTACTACTCCTTGACTCACACTATACTACAGATTGAGTTAGATGGATCATTTGAAGCTGGGCTTGTAACTTGCATGGAAAAAATGGTTGAAGATGTTGTCCTTCAAGACAAAATCAATGATGAGCTTGTGGCATATCGAAAGGAACAGGGGACTTTTGGAAGAGAAATTGCCAAAAGGCAGCGGAGAAACAAAAGCTTTGATCCAGGTGCATATTCACATTTTTATCAATTCTCAAATCTGATCTTACAATGGTTTATTAACTATGGTTTTATACTTTTGAATGAAGCTCAATGGTGGTCCAGTCATGGGTCAGATTCACCAAATCTCAGAGTATTGGCGATGCGGATTTTGAGTTTGACATGCAGCTCC